>NC_081165.1:900022-1500022 GCF_012432095.1 Onychostoma macrolepis | reverse complement strand
TGTATTAATACATAATAAAATGTATTTAGTTGACTTACATTGCATATACTGAGCTTTATTCAATACTTCGTTGGAACACTTTTTTCCTTTATTTACAAATTGGCATATTTTCCCCTTCAGGTTGAGGACAATGCTGAGTAACAGCTGATATGTGGAGAAAAAGAGAGAGATAAAAAAAATACATGCATCCATAGAGATGAAACAACACCGAACACAACACAAGGGGAAAGTGGTCCTGTAGTGTCAAATACAGAAATTCTGAAATGTTAAGTCACAGGTTTTTGTCTCAAGCCCTAAAGCAGTCTAAAATACTTTATAAAAGAAATGTACATTTCAAGAACGAGAAAAAAAAAAAAAAAGTGGGTCCACAATTTCACCCAATAGTATTTGGGATCATACCGCTTGTTAAAAAAAATCTAGACACTTGCATGGATGTAACATACAAAATTAAAATTTTAAAAACTGTACCATAAATGGTTTAGTGTTATTATTTTAGAATTAGACAGTGAATGCTGAGGTAGTGCATTGGTGTCGAATCTCGCCTCCTGGCTGTTGTTCTGTTCTAATGTTGGTCCCAGTTACTTTGGTACTCTTAGGTTTCATGAAGGCCCCATATTTTGCATACAGACATCCTTTAAACATCCCCAAACAAAGTCAAATATATGCACCAGAGTCCACCCTCCCTCTTTTTTCATGTAGCCCAAACCAGGGTTTATTTTTCCTCAGCCGGCCTCCGGATTGGGTGGAATTTACCTGTGGGATCTGGAATGTACCAATTGTCCCAAATGTCAGAAAAAGAGGAGGCTCTTCCCCATGGCTTATAATGTCCATTCCAATGGAGAAGTTTGGCAGCCTTCACAAACTGAGGTGAATACCGATTCCCAGCTCCTGTCACCCCTAGAAATGTAAAAAAAATAAATAAAAAATGTTGGTTGCTAAGAGATTTACAAAAGCATTTTACATTTATGAACCACAGCCATGATCATTTCCTTACCGAGGTGTCGGACGTGCCACATTGGATCAATGTTTGAGTGGTGCTTGTAGAATACAATGAGCATGGGCGGCGTTGTGATGCTGTCTGCTAAAGTCTTACTGTAAAGGTCCTCCCTAAAACAAAACCCCACAAAACCATTAACAGTCTTCAAAGACACCTAAAATTTGACTAAAGAGGGTTAGAGCTGGCAATAGATTTGACAGTAGCTATCTTTAACATTTTTTTGAATGAATGTTGTAATTTCCAGTAACATAATACAGCAGAACACAAACTAACTTGGCATTGCGCTCCATCCAGAACTCAAGCTGGCTGGTGATATTCTGCTGCTTCCATTCAGTTAAATTGGCCACAAAGACTCCAGGATTGAACGAGCAAGTGTTCGCTCTCATTCCAAGCTTCTTGATCGCCTCTTTTTTGAAGTCCAGAAAACCAATATAGCTGTTCTGTAGCATGTAAAAGAAATATGCAAATCCATGGAAATATATAAAATAGGTATGTAATACATGTTCTGAAAACTTTCTTTGAAATGGGGCTGAGTGGTACAACCACATTTTTGTGAATAATTTCATACCGCAGCGACAGTAAAAAACATGGCTACATTTGCATAATGAAAGAGTCCTGAAAAACATCCTGTTCTGCAGCTTCATTTTCCTCCGTGCATCTTTGTCATCCCACTCAGCCCTAATATTTTGATGAAGTTCTATGCACAGTATGAATTCTGGAAGTCAGATGAAATCAGTGCAGTACATTCACACCTGATTTCCTGCTCCTCTGACGATGCCTTTAGAGGACGCAGAGTCACAGTCCTCTGAGAAAGCTGCTGCGTGTCCCAACTTAATACTGGTGTCGAAAAGCTCCCGAATGTCCCCTGAACCAGAGAAAAGATTGCAATCAATGCTACCGTTACTTACTGTATTTTAATGGAAACTGCACAGTATCACACTATTACAATTTCTGCAGCATACAGTATGCATACTTCCACAGTAAGCAGATTTTCTATAGGCATTATAGAAAATCTGTTCATAATTATACAGATGGCCTACTACGTGTAATACAATACAATGAACTTAACATTTTATTTCTAGTGTGACAAATTAACTGGCAGTAATTTTGAGCTTTTTATATACCAAATAACCATTTTATTTACCAATATAACTGGACACCACTCGCTCAATTAAAAATGTAATGGGGTCATTTGACAAAAAAACTTATAAATTTATTTTATTTTTTTAAATATTCACTGTTGATAATGTACAGTTTTAGAAGATACACCACAAATAACTATTCTATTTAATATAGTATAGCTGTATATTTAAACCTCAGCAAACTTCCAAGGGACGCGCAAGTTTACTTCAAATGTTTTGAAACAGGACAAAAAAAGCGTTCAAATAAAACAAAATTACAACAAATCTAGATATTTCTTACTTCTAGACTCTTTTTGTTCTTATGTCAGATATTTCTTGTTTGCATTTTTCTTAGAATCTAGATATTTATTAAATTCAGCCCCAAACTTCTGGAAATCTTTTTTAATTCTATAATATTTTTAATATTTTAATCTACGAGCAATCCTAATTCCTGTAAATTTTACAGTGAAGGGGCCTTTGAAAATTGTTGTGAACATGTGAGTCTAGAGGACAAAAAGGTTGAACTACTGCCTAATTAAATCATATTTGCCTAATTACTAATTTATGACACAAAGTGACATATGCAAAAAATATATTCAAAATATTGAGGCAAGGAAACATGGTTTTGTTATTTTAAAGACTATTTAATTGGACAAAAATTGAAAATTGATTTATGAGAATTTTAGGGTTCGTAAAAAACACAAACAACAAAACTATGCACTTCACCTTGTACGACTACGTCATCATCCAGGTAAATAACTTTCTCTGCATCCGGCAAGAAAACCGGCAAGAAGAATCTGGCAAAGTTCAACTGGAAAAATAAGATACATACATAGTTATGATACACGTTTTCCATTTTCACAACACCAAACACTACTTAGAAACAGAAGCGCTTGCAATTGATTACCGGCTTCACTGCCTCCACCTTCTGAGGATCATTAGAAATCTTTCCTGTGAGGATCTTCGGATCAAATATGACAATTTTGTGTTTAATGTCAGTCTTACTCAACCATGTTCTGGAATAAGAAATAATCATGTTACAAGTAATGAAGCATAATATTGTTTAATAAACCGCTGTAATGCAATACAAGGTGTACCTAAGATGGACCACCGACTCATTTAGTGTCACTATATTGAATACTACATTGGCTTTGCTGTTGCGGTAGATGCTGTTCATGGCGGTGACAGCAGCTCCCAGTCTCTCCTCTGGAGCGGTGATGACCACTGAAATCTCATCTCCTGTCCTGATGACCTTATGATCCGGCTGGAAGTCAGCCTCAAAGGGCAGGACCATCCCAGGCACTGTGTCTGCAACAGCAAAATCAGTGAGGTGCGACTTTTCATGGTGCTAAAACACTTTAAAACTTCACTAACATGAGCATATTCATACCTGAATTCTCTTGCTTGAGGAAATCATTGAGATTCAGCAGATTTCGATGCAATATAATTAAAAAGGCGATGACAAGCAGCACAAGAATAACCACATTCACTGGAAAAAAGACGAAATCAAATAGAAGGCGTCAAATATTTAAATTGATAGTTCACCCAAAAATGAAAATCATTTACTCACCCTCCATTTTTTCCAAACCTTTTTGAGTTTCTACAGTTGACGGCAGCCATTGACTTCCATGGTATGGCAGAAAAAAGTATTATATATATATACACACTATATTGCCAAAAGTATTGGGTCACCCCCTTCTAATGAACAGGTTTGACTACTTTAGTGATTTCCATGAGTATATATGTATATATATATACAGTGAGGAAAATAAGTATTTGAACGCCCTGCTATTTTGCAAGTTCTCCCACTTAGAAATCATGGAGGGGTCTGAAATTGTCATCGTAGGTGCATGTCCACTGTGAGAGACATAACAATCCAGAAATCACAATGTATGATTTTTTAACTATTTATTTGTATGATACAGCTGCAAATAAGTATTTGAACACCTGAGAAAATCAATGTTAATATTTGGTACAGTAGCCTTTGTTTGCAATTACAGAGGTCAAACGTTTCCTGTAGTTTTTCACCAGGTTTGCACACACTGCAGGAGGGATTTTGGCCCACTCCTCCACACAGATCTTCTCTAGATCAGTCAGGTTTCTGGCCTGTCGCTGAGAAACACGGAGTTTGAGCTCCTCCAAAGATTCTCTATTGGGTTTAGGTCTGAGACTGGCTAGGCCACGCCAGAACCTTGATATGCTTCTTACAGAGCCACTCCTTGGTTATCCTGGCTGTGTGCTTCGGTCATTGTCATGTTGGAAGACCCAGCCTCGACCCATCTTCAATGCTCTAACTGAGGGAAGGAGGTTGTTCCCCAAAATCTCGCAATACATGGCCCCGGTCATCCTCTCCTTAATACAGTGCAGTCGCCTGTCCCATGTGCAGAAAAACACCCCAAAGCATGATGCTACCACCCCATGCTTCACAGTAGGGATGGTGTTCTTGGATGGTACTCATCATTCTTCTTCCTCCAAACACGTTTAGTGGAATTATGACCAAAAGTTCTATTTTGGTCTCATCTGACCACATGACTTTCTCCCATGACTCCTCTGGATCATCCAAATGGTCATTGGCAAACTTAAGTCGGGCCTGGACATGTGCTGGTTTAAGCAGGGGAACCTTCCGTGCCATGCATGATTTCAAACCATGACGCCTTAGTGTATTACCAACAGTAACCTTGGAAACGGTGGTCCCAGCTCTTTTCAGGTCATTGACCAGCTCCTCCCGTGTAGTTCTGGGCTGATTTCTCACCTTTCTTAGGATCATTGAGACCCCACGAGGTGAGATCTTGCATGGAGCCCCAGTCCGAGGGAGATTGACAGTCATGTTTAGCTTCTTCCATTTTCTAATGATTGCTCCAACAGTGGACCTTTTTTCACCAAGCTGCTTGGCAATTTCCCGTAGCCCTTTCCAGCCTTGTGGAGGTGTACAATTTTGTCTCTAGTGTCTTTGGACAGCTCTTTGGTCTTGGCCATGTTAGTAGTTGGATTCTTACTGATTGTATGGGGTGGACAGGTGTCTTTATGCAGCTAACGACCTCAAACAGGTGCATCTAATTTAGGATAATAAATGGAGTGGAGGTGGACATTTTAAATGCAGACTAACAGGTCTTTGAGGGTCAGAATTCTAGCTGATAGACAGGTGTTCAAATACTTATTTGCAGCTGTATCATACAAATAAATAGTTAAAAATCATACATTGTGATTTCTGGATTTTTTTTTTAGATTATGTCTCTCACAGTGGACATGCACCCACGATGACAATTTCAGACCCTCCATGATTTCTAAGTGGGAGAACTTGCAAAATAGCAGGGTGTTCAAATACTTATTTTCCTCACTGTATATATATGTGTGTGTGTGTATATATATATATATATATATAATCTTAATGTTTAAGCATATAATGATATTCTAGGGACTTGTGTGCTTCTAATTTTAAAGCAACAGTTTGGACAGGACCTTTTCTATTCTAACATGAAAAAGCCTCTGTGTATAAGGCAAGGTTCAGAAAGAAATGATTGACTGAGTCAGTGTGGAAGAACTTGACTGGTCCTAATCCAAGCTGAACACCTCTGGTGTGACTTTAAATGCAGATCTTGAGCCAAAAACTCTTTACCAAACACCAATGACTTGTACATATGGGTACAGTCATTTCAGACACTTCCAAAACTGTTGCAACAGAGATGGAAATACAATTTTTAAATACATGAGTTTCCATCTTTGTTGCCACAGTTTTGGAAGTGCCTTTTTCTGTTCTAAAGAAGGGGGTGTCCCAATACATTTGTCCATATAGTGTATGTACAAGTCATTGGTGTTTGGTAAAGAGTTTTTGGCTCAAGATCTGCATTTAAAGTCACACCAGAGGTGTTCAGCTTGGATTAGGACCAGTCAAGTTCTTCCACACTGACTCAATCAATCATTTCTTTCTGAACCTTGCCTTATACACAGAGGCATTGTCATGTTAGAATAGAAAAGGGTCCTGTCCAAACTGTTGCTTTAAAATTAGAAGCACACAAGTCCCTAGAATATCATTATATGCTTAAACATTACGATTTGTACTCATGGAAATGACTAAAGTAGTCAAACCTGTTCATTACAAGGGGGTGTCCCAATACTTTTGGCAATATAGTATACATGAGGCGCCAAACAGGAAATAATCATAAAAATATGAATATATAAATGTCAATTGTGAATATATAGTTATAAGTCTGAATATATTGTTATGTCTGAATATATAGAAATCGGAATATATAGTTATAAGCCTGAATATATAGAAGCAAATCTGAATACTCACTCTAGAATATACCCTCTTTGTGTTCAGCAGAAGAAAGAAACTCAGGTTTGGAACAAGTGAAGGGAGGATAAATGATGGATTTTAATGCATGTGTGTGTGTGTGTGTGTGTGTGTGTGTGTGTGTGTGTGTGTGTTTAACTGGTATAAAATATATTTACCTCTGCGTACAGTCATGGCACTCTATCAACAGCACTTGAGTTTGAATTCTACATCAAAACAAACAGTAACATTAGTAAAACAGCATAGAAAACACCATAAATGTGTATTTAACTGAGGGCTAACGTTAAGTGGAATATAACACAAACATTTTGTGACTGAAATCACAAAAGGAAAAATCCCTGCATATACAAACAAAACGCATTTTGGCAAAGAAGCAACTCCAAAACTGTTAACACCACAAAAGTGTGAAAATTGCAGGTGTACAAACCTTTTTCGTTTTAATGTCTGGACTCTCTTCGGCTCTTCATCCAAAACGCCAACTCAACATCAACAAGTCCAGTTACCCTTCAGTCCTGCAGAGAACACACCACAGCCGACAAGACCTTTCACTGATTCATATGCTATATTGATAACACACAACAGCAGCGAGTGAATCTTTTAAGTGAACGATATCTTGGAAACTTTCATGTATTGACTCGTCTGCTTTTCTACCGCCAAAGACTGACAGCAGCAAGAGCCAATAGAATTCGAGTGTGGTCTTTGAAGGCGCTTTTAATTGGCTTAACCTACAAAACGAACCGCCCCTTCACAGAACGACTCACTTGTTTGGATGCTTGAATGTGACTCGGAGCTTCACTGAGCGGTTTCTTTCTCAATGTTATTATTTTATCAAACTTGTATTTTTTATTGTGTGCAAATGTTTTGTCAGTGTAATAACCTTTAACGTGCAATCAAGAAAACGGAATGAAAATGATTCATGATTCGGTGAATTTAAAGAAGTGAATGATTCATTGACTCGGATTCATGATTCATTGGATTGTCCTACTAGCGTAACGATGTAACCTGCAGAAAGGGTCACCAAACGAACTAAAAAAAAGAAAAAAAAAAAAAAAAAAGAGTAAAATGATAGAGAAGATTCGAATAACTGAGATGAATCAAAATCCCTGAGTCTGTCCTGAATCCTTCCCGCTTATGTTATGTGTGTATGTGTGAGTGAGTCAATGGTTCCCTATGAGATACAGATCTGATCATTTCGGCGGCCGAACATGCCCATAAATGGTCTGAAGTGTGCGTCCGTATTACTGCCTGGTTAAAAACATACATTTATTTGAATTTATAATCGCACAGAGACTGATTTGAGTGCGTATCTTCTTATTATTCAAGCCACAATTGCACGGAGATATTTAATATTCAGTCACAAGCCGTATTTTCCACTGGGCTGCGCAGATAGCACGCATTTTAGCCCCGCTGATGTTTTGTGAGGGGTCCTGCGGATCTCTACGTAAACACTTTCAAACAGGAAACCATCACTCTCTTCTCAATAATATTATCCAGCAGCTTTATTTGGTCATTTCAAAATGCTTTCAGCGTTTAAATCCATTCCGACACATATGGTAAGCCTATGTTTGCGATAAAATTATTCATCTGCATGCATGTGTTTATAATGCGAGTTCGGTGGTGTTTAGAGCTTCAATATACTGACATATGTTAGCAGCTAACGCATTAGCGACGGACCTGCTTATTTTAACTATGTAACGTTACAATAAATATTTTAGTAATATTTTTCGACAGTAATCAACACAGTTGCACCAAATAGTTAGTGCTGGTATCAGAACCAAAGTGTGCACTCCGCAAGTGATCGACAATAATTGTGAATGTAACAAGCATGATACAATATTTCTTACCAAAGACATATATAATATTTATTCGTATATTTATAATCTATAACATATATTGGGTGTTGAGGCGGTTACTTTATGAGGTTGAAATGTGACCTGAAATTTTACACTTTAATATCTGAAATGTCTTTTGCAAATTATACATTTATATGACTCTGCAACTTCGAAAAGATTAAATTAGCTATTTTTTAGTATTTCTAGCAAAACCTACACCAAGTAAAAGTGTCGTCTTATCTTATGCATGGTCTTTACAGCTCTAAAGTTTCTAATAGCAGTAAGAAAGCAGAATGAGAATAAGTTATTCACCTTAGAACAACGTACATAATTTATCACACAACCTAAAGGGACATGAATATTCATGTTTACAATGACTATTTGCAGGACTATAAAGGACAGAAACTTGCAGAGCAAATTTTCCAAGGAATCATTCTGGTGTCGGCGGTAAGTAAGACTGGCAGCACTTCTACTCTCTCAGCCATCACAACATTGTAATTTCTGCTCTGCCTCATGTCTGCTTTCCCTGCAGGTGATCGGCTTCATATATGGCTTTAGTATTCAGCAGTTTGGGTGGACCGTTTACATAATGTTGGCTGGATTCACAATATCGTGTTTGGTATGTCATAAGACTACTCTTTGCTTAATGTGAAGTTAAAAGTGAGAAAAAAAAAAAAAATTGTAATTCTGTGTCCTGTTCTTCAGCTCACCCTGCCTCCCTGGCCAGTGTTCAGAAAAAATCCTTTGAACTGGCAGCCAGCTGTTCCTGAGACATCTGGAGAAAATCGTGACAAACCTCAAGAGAGTCAGAAGAAGAAGAAGCACAAGTGATGCATGGGAGTATTTGTTTGGATTTGGCACAGCAAAGCCATATATGAAAACCTATTCATTTTTGTCACTGTTTAAACATTCAATATGTAATAAAGAACTGAGTTTGGTACTTTTGTGTGGCCTTTTTGGTTTGTTTGAGTTTGGGTTGTTGACAAAATACAGAACAGGGTTCCTAAAAATGTCATTTATTATAAATCATTCCTTATTGACTTACATTATTCGTAATATAAATATACAGTTCAGAAAATAGAAAAAAAAGTAAACTATTTATATAACATCTTTTTGCGATTCAAGATTGCTATCTACATAGCAAAGGTTCACATTTCCAAAAGAAAGTGAGAATAATGCTTTTGTGAAATTTAAAGGTGCATAATAACAGCATTTTTTGCATATCTATTGTTAAACTCACTTCTATCACTACACATTTACAAAAACATTAAAAAAAAGTAACAGTGATTGTTGATAAGAGGCTTCAGTGAAGTGTTTAAGAGCACAAATCAGTCTGCTGCCCACCAGCAGTCATGGCATATCAGTGTTTGACGAGGGATCCCTCGTGTGCATCTGGCTCAGTCTTTGAATGCAACGTCCTCAAAGAACTTCAGCTGTTGGACTTTCATTGCATACTGCTTGTATTTTTCCTCTCCCATTATCTCTTGCAGTAGGTGCTGGATAGAAAAACAGAATAGAAATCAGTTAGCCTAACTACTATTTAATTCTAAAAATGTTTTCATTATTTCCATTAAAACAAAACAGTGTTCAAATATAAATACATCTCATTTAAATGTAACTATACTCTAAAATCAATGGGTCCAAGTTCTAATCAACAGCCTATTAGTATAGATTGTTATGTTTATTTCTAATGTGCAATGAGACTTGTTAACTTGCCTCTCTCTTCTCTTCATCCTCTTCCTGCATGATGTCCAGGACTCTGTCCAATAGCTTCACCCCGAGTCCTTTAACCACATCTGTACGCAAGTGCTCGATCACTCTCCTGACCTTTGCTGGACCCGTGCTGTCGTCTATAAACACAAAATTAGGAACATGATGATGGATTCTGTCACCAGACAGAACTGCAAATTTACTAGAAAAAAAAGCAGCTTTAATTCACATTTACTCAAAATATTTTGACAGTTTAATCTGCAGAAGAGTAAAGGTATGCGTTTTTTTTTTGGTATTCGTCATCTTTTCCTATCAAAATTCTTACTACGGATGCGAAAATGCAGAAAATCAAACCTGATCAAATTTTTTTCATGACAGACAAAAGTTTCGGAGGCAATGTGTAAAGGTAATTGACACAACGTGAGGTCATTTTTATTTTTTACGTGCGAAAATTCCGGACTCAGTGTAATCACCTTAAAGTGCGCCTATTGTAGGTGGGGGGAGTGAATGTCTAGCGCTCTCTCCACCCTCAATACCATGACTGAGGTGCCCTTGAGCAAGGCACCGAACCCCCAACTGCTCCCCGGGCGCCGCAGCATAAATGGCTGCCCACTGCTCCGGGTGTGTGTGTGTTCACTGCTGTGTGTGTGCACGTTGGATGGGTTAAATGCAGAGCACAAATTCCGAGTATGGGTCACCATACTTGGCCGTATGTCACTTCACTTTCACTTTCACTATTATGGTTAATGAAAGGTTCATATTTTGGTTTTGGGAGTCCCCAACAACAGGTTGACATGCATGCAAGGTCAAAAAACACTTTTACCGTCTTACAATATGCATTTATTTTTACCTTATTTGCTCAACGGCTCCCAAACGATTCGCTCAACGATTCATTTTTCCAAACCCCTCCTTTGTGTGATGCTAATCTACGGTGATTGGTTTGATTTCATTTCCATTTCATAATAAAAGCTGCATTTGTGAGTGCAGTGCTGCTTTATGTACAGCCGTTACCGGGGAAACCGCTATTTTTACTGCTCCAAATGCGCCACCTAGTGGCAAAGAATGAATTTGCATTTTCATTCAGATCAATGTGAAAAGACCAACAAGTGGGCGGGCAATATGCTAATGTCTCATGTTGACCTCAACATGAAGCGGCTTGGGATTCGTTTTAAAAACGACTCGTTTCAGTGATTCAGAGTCGACTCTTTCTTTTGAGAGACAATGACTTTATACACGGTGCACTTTCAGATTTAACACTTTGCAGGATATTTTCATTCACTTAGAGCTGTTACACACTGCATGAAAGCTCATTTTCAAAAATCCATAATAGAGGCACTTTAAATGTTACAGTAAACAAAACAAAACATAAAACAACGCAAGTTATTACCTAATGGGAAGCCACTGATTTGGTAATCTCCCTGTTCCTCTCTGGATTTCCCATGAAGCATCAGGGTGTCCCTGTACTTCCTGTTTAGTTTGAACTCAGCCAGTGGAGTGGAGTGGCATCTTGACCCATCTGGCTCAAACGATACATCTCTGGCATCCATGTGTAACGTTTGTGTCATCATTTGGACCAAGTCTTGCATCTCATTGGTCTCAAACTTTCTGTTAAAAAAGCAATGCAAAGAACAAATGCAAGCCGTCTTATTAAGATTTCTAAAAAACAGAATATCGGCAATATGGTTAATAGATTTACATGCCAAATGCATAATCAGAATATGACTGGCTCACTTCAGAATTTTTACATGCATAAATGTGGTCAGTTATGTCTCATTGGAGTACAAGTTAGTGGGAAGTCTTACCGCTCTCTGTAGTCGCCCTCTGAACGTTCAGTGGAGCTGGTGGAGGAACTACAATCGTCTTCGTCAGACTGTCTCCATGAGAACTTCCTCTCCTGATACACAAAGAGAACCAAAATAGTTCAGGTAAGATCCCTTTTGACCAAGTAGCTGAGGTTTTACAAGGTTATGTTAGATAGCATCTGCTTCGAATGGTTCATAGAGCCTAGTGTTTGACAGTGCGTCCTGAGTCAGCGAGAAAGATCAGACATACCTTTCTTGCTTCCAAAGTTGTGCTGGCAGGTCTTGGGCAGTCTAGCTGGTCTGTCTGCTTACTGTCTAATGAGGGGACACAAGGCACCCTTTTGACAGCGGACACAGCTTCAAAGAAAAGAAACTAAGGAATCATATTCAATGAAAATGTACAAAATCTCCTTTCATCTGAATTGATGTATGCAGCACCTGTGGGCTTTGATCACAGTGGGCAGCTCTCTTATGCATTCTAATGGACACATGCACAAACGTCTCGCTTTGATCCACCAAAATGGTTCTTAAGGGTGTTATCGCTCTTGAGGCCGCTTTAACAGAATGAAAGTCAGACCCCATTTAAATAGACTAAAAAGTGAACAGGTTGAAATCTAGAATACATACTGACTGTGTTTATATGCCAAAGAATAGTGCAATATTAGAACATGGTCATACTGTGCATGTCTAAATTTATTCAGAATATTTATTCCAATTACACGAATGCAGAAAATTTAGTATTATTTATATAATCTAGTTTTTTAGTAATAATTTGAATTAGCTTTTATTGTTTTCATTTTATTTTATTGTAATTTTGCAATGTGATTTTGTCATTTTTATTTTTCATGTTACTGCTTGTTTCAGCTTTAGTTATTGTTCAGTTTTGGTTTTATTTATTACCAGTTAGTAATTTAGTGCTTCAGTGTAAACTTACTTTAGACAGTTGCAAATGCAACATTTCTAAATATAATTTAGTTTTAGTTTCTCATCTAATATTTATATTTGATTTCATTTAAACTTTATTTCAATGAACAAAAAATGTTTTAATATTTTTGTTATGGCCATGTAATGACCGTATTAACTTGGTCATTGTTCTTGACCCTAAAAGTGTGTTCAGATCTTGCTTTGGTCCACTTCCATTCATGCTGTTGTATTATAAACATTCAAAAAGCATTAATAATAACGGCATTCAGAGAAATCCACAAACCTTGTTGTCTGGAGTTCTCCTGTAATTGCTTCAATCTTCTCCTTTCTCTGGCTGACAGCGGACGATTCTGTGAGTAAAGTGAGTTCTGTTAACAACAGCAGCAGCAGAAGATTACTGCATGTATGTATCTGACATAGGGATATGCTGTTTAATATAGTCTGTAATGTTTCACCTGCTGCTCTGGACTGTTCTTGGTAGAGGACGAGAGATTGGCAGGTCTGTTTTTCTCTGAGTGGCCTTTCTGTTCATTGTTTAATGATTGGACATCTTCCGGAAGAGGCGGCAGAGGTCTGGGCACTGCTTTGACCTAAACATACAAATGTTTTAGTGAGAGCGAATGACAACAGTAATGATATCAATTCACTGAATTCATTCTGGTTCATGCTAAGTATTTGATAAAAACATTATTTAATATTCTAGTTATCACGGAGTACTAAAATACAAGAGGGGGGAAAAAAAACTGTGCAATGTCCACACTACTCACTTGATGGCTGTTCTGGTCATCGAGGGACTTGTCTTTCTTCTTCTGCCTACGCTGACGTGACATGGATGGTTCGGAGGAAGAGGAAGAGGGCTCAAGAACTGGTCTGCTTTGATCTGAGAGAGCTGAAGTGGACTCGGAATTGGACGGCTCCTAAAATGTTATTATAAATAATGTTATAGTGGTATAATAATGTTAAATTGGTTTACATTTTATTTAAAGGATTATATAAATATTTATAATAAATATGCAAATTAGTCATATTTACTTATCGTACAGCAATAACAATAATAAAATAGTGATTTAAATAAGTAATTTGTGTTTGAATGACCAATTTGAAAAGCACAACAAAACAAACAAAAAAAGTTTTAAAGGAACAAATAAATATTCTATGTAATATTTATAATGATATAAAAAAATAAAAATAAAATAAAAATTGTAATTTCAAAACAAATAAACAAGCAAACAACAACATTAACAAATTACACCAACGTTTTACCATTAAAATGACAGGAACAGGCTTGAGTAGTTTCTCTGTGGAGTCTAAACTTCCCTGGAACATGAAGGACAACAAATACATTGTCTTTAGAGTAAAGAAAAGCAATCAACCAATAAATAGAGACATTAAAGGGATAGTTCACTCAAAACTGAAAATCCTGTCATCATTTACACCTCCCTCCTTGTTCTTCCAAACCCATATGCGTTTCTTTCAGAGTGCAAAAGAAGATATTTCAAAGAATGTTGATTACCAAACATGATACTGTATGGACAAAAACCACCAAGATATTTTCCAAAAAAGATATGTTCCACAAAAGAAATTAAGTCATAAAGGAATGACAAAAGGGTGAGTAAATGCAAATAAATCATATCTCAACTTTAACACTGAATATTTTATGGAGTTTTGAAAATGACCTTTCATGCGGTGTGTAACACAGCTCTAAGTGAATGAAAACATCCTGCAAAGTTTTAAATCTGAAAATGCACCGTGTATAAAGTTATTAGCCGGAATTCCATCCTAAGTTGCGAATTTAAACTGGCACTAAATAGCCTAAAGAAAACTAGGAGAAGCTACTGAATATAATAATTTTCATATACGAAAAATTAATTGCGCCTCAGAGCGAGCAGAAGAAACACAATAAATGCACTCATTGCTTTCGGAGGTGAATGCTGCTGTTTGGAAACACAGTCGTGTAAGACAATTATACAGAAATACTCTGATGACAGACTTTGCTCAGGCATTTCAGACTGACCAAAACAACATTTCAGATGCTGTGGAACGAGATCGGTCCGCTGCTAGTCAAGTTATTCCGTCTCATAGCGCAAAGTCACATGACTTTTTTGATGCGCTTGGAGGAATTTATTTGCAAAATGCATTTCCAGCTCCCATAATTCACATTGACCCTTTTTCGCACAAGTCAAAAACCACATCAAGTGAGCATAAAAACTTTTTTGCGAATTAATTTTTATTCGAAATTTGGCATTTCCATCACTCGTTTCTCATGAGATATTTCAAAATACACATTAAAACAGGGTGATGGAAACCCAGCTATTGTCTCTCAAAAGTATTGTCTCTGAAGTCAACATGAAACATTAGCATATTGCCCTCCCACGTGTTTTGTTGGTCTGAATGAAAATGCAAATTCGGGGACTCCCAAAACCAAAATATTAACCTTTCATTACCCATAATAGGGGCACTTTAAATTTAAGATTAGGTAAACATATCAAAAGTTTGGATTGGTTCCATCACAGTAACATACCTCACTCTCCTCAGTTGAACTTCCAGTAGGAACATCCTTTAGGACACAAGCGTTGCTAAGATTATCATCAACAGTCTTTCTTTGGCTCTCCAACTTTGTCTCAGCATTGTGATGTTGTTCCATAGGCTCGTGTGGGATGTCCTCCATCCCTGCCTCCTGCAGAAGCTTCATAGTGTCGTCTTTAAGGTCCATACTTGCATCAAGAGCCTTATTCTTGCTTAGCATCTTGGCTCGATCTGCAGGCTTGGGTGTAGTTGAGTTTTGAGATATCAGTTCATTCGCTGAAATCTTATCCTCCGCTCTGCTGACATCTAATGCTGGTTTCAGAGGGTGTGTCTGAGGAGGACCAGGATCTTCTTTCTCTTCTTTCTCTCTCCTCTTGCTCACTGATGGCGGCCTGCTAGGTGGCTTAGCTTTTCTCTGTTTTTGTTCCTGGGATTGGATTTCAATGTCTATATTGCTAATGGTTGCTGTAGATGGACCTGTTGAGTTGAGAATGTCCTGACTTGGAGATTTAGGGGGCAAGTGTGGGTTAGGAAGCACTTTTTCCACTGCACCATTACAGGGTTTTTGTCGGTTCAAGTGGTTTTCTTCAACCTATGAAATGTGGAAAACAAAACAGACGTACTGAGATCATATCCATGCCTCACACAGAAGAACAGCAGACTTTTAGGATTCCCATTTTATCATACCTTTCTTCCTCTGGCCTTTGATTCAGAGTTAAGCCATTGTTGCTGAACATCATGATTTGGTTTGGTTGATGCATCAGATCCGGCACTGTTCGGTTTGCTGTTCGCTGCATTTTTCCGTGATTTGGCGGTTTTTCTGTTAGATCAGTAACGGGACAGATGATTGTAAACTATTCCATTATTTTTATTTCAACTTTAAAGACATGAAAGAGTGCACATACTCTTTTGTGGCCTCCAGGAACATGGAGATCTGCTGTTTGATGTACGGCTGTCGGAGAATGTGTTTGACGTCTGGCCTGTCCTCTGGTTTCTTACACAGCATCCGCTTGATCAGTTCTCCCAATTGGGGGTCGTACTTACTCGGCATTTGGGGCAACTGAACATTAAAAATTGATTTAAAATGTTGGAAGAATGTTTTGAATGAACAGCTCTTTAGATTTGATGCTAATATTTATTTGCAAATATTTACAGTTCAGTGAAACAGATGACCAATATATTCATGTACCTTCCCTTCTACGATACGATACACAAGGGAGTTCATGTCTTTTGCGTTGAAAGCGTGTTTTAGAGTTGCCATTTCATACACGCAACATCCCAAGGCCCACACGTCTGACTGCAAACACAAACAAACATAAATAATGATTTATCTAAAACACAAAATATCTGGGTAAAAAGAGGCTAGGCCACCCCGAGAGAAAAAAACAAACAAACAAAAAAAAAGATAAATTTTGCATAGGACTACTAAGATTTTGGTCCTAAAAATTAAGAAATCCTCAGACGTTTGAGAGTTTTTTCTAATTCCAGTTATTCTCATTAATTAATTGTCATTACTGTGAAACAGCATATTGCACAGTATTAAGGCAGCATAAAAATTGTTGTGGTTGGTAAGAATTTTTTTTTTTTAATGATATTAGCAAATGTCTCTTATGCTCACCAAGGCTGCATTTATTTGAGCAAAAATACAGTAAAACCTGTAATATTGTGAAATATTATTGTAATTTAAAATCACTGTTTTCTATTGTACTATATTTTAAAATATAATTTATTCTTATGAATTCAAAGCTGAATTTTCAGCACCATTACTCCAGGCTTCAGTGTCACATGATCCTTCAGAAATCATTTTAACATGCTGATTTGCTGCTCAAGAAACATTTCTAATTGGGTCATTCTTCATTTGTGGTGGCAAGCGGTGTGTCCCTCTACTTTACAACAGTTTAAATAAACTTTAAATACCAATAAATCATAAAATGTTTGCATGTTTGTATTCTGCAGGGTAAACACAATTTGTGCACTGTTAATAGTTACATTTTTGTTTTAAAATACATATTTAATTGAGTTTGAGAGATTGCATTTGTAACAAAATATGGATGTTCCCGCCATACTTTCAGGTATCATGGAATGTAATTGCAACAATATAACATTTTTAACACAAATAAAGTGGTTATATTGTGAATATAGATTTTATTTAACATGTACAATTTTATTAAATTGTTTTAAAAAATACAGTGTTATATTTAAGAAAAAAAGTTGTGTCCCCCAAATTCATGTCTGTGGTGTTACAACAATGTAACTTCTTGTATGTAACACTTAAAGGTGTTCACCCCTTTAAGAAAAGGGGGAATGCTATTTGGACTACTTCCTGTGTGTAAAGGTCATTGCAGGAGCTGGTTGATCTGAGAGGTGCATGGGGAGTACATTCTTTCTTATAAATTTTTTTCAATTTAGCTAAACTTCTGACAATTTCATGTGTCGCACTTTATTAGTGTCTGTGGTGTTATGTTGATAACTTGGAGATCTGACATATTTAAATCAACATTTTGATAAATACATACTTATTAATATTTCCAAAATGCCCCCTGATCTTCGAAATCATCATGATGGCAGCCTCTTTTTTTAGAAATGTCTGGATTTAGGCTGATTTGTCTGTGGTGTTA
This sequence comes from Onychostoma macrolepis, assembly GCF_012432095.1. Classification (NCBI taxonomy): domain Eukaryota; kingdom Metazoa; phylum Chordata; class Actinopteri; order Cypriniformes; family Cyprinidae; genus Onychostoma; species Onychostoma macrolepis. Next base: position 1,482,198 of record NC_081165.1, on the reverse strand, counting down.
CTGTCTTTTCTGGTAACAACACAGACTCTATAGTAACTTGCAATTTGAAGTCTGTGATGTTACTTAAAAATATATCTGAAATTTCTTTCCTTCAGAGCCATTTAATCTTATAATTTAATGTTTTTAGACTGCAAGGTGAATCTTTTAGAATAAAGACTATAAAGGTACCACAGACCATTTTCCCAGTCTTTTTTGATGTATATCCAAATTTTAATAAAATAAACTATCGTCCTTTAACAGAAATAGGGGCCAATATGAACAAATAAACATTTATTTCAAAAAGTGAAATTTAAATGATCAATTAAACTGAATCCTTAAAGTTATTTATTTATTGATTACTTATTACCTAAAGTTGCATATACCTGCTCATTTTAGAACAAACTAAAATTTTACTTCAAATATTGGTAACATCATAGACATAAAATTGGTTGTGTCACCAGTGTTTGACTGAAATTATTTAAAAATCAAAATGTTCTTAAGCTTCCATTTTAATGGATATAGCATATTAAACTAATTTTAAACGCATAGCAATACATTTTATTAGAAAAAAAACAAACATTCTGCCTCCCATTTGTCATCCCAATTGAAGAATGACAGTTTGAACAAAATTATCAGTTGTGCTGCTTAATATTTTTGTGGACATGGTTACACATTTTTTAGGATTTTTTGATGAAAAGAAAGTTCAAAAGAACTTGTTACAAAACATTTCTAATTTAAATAAATTTGCATTGAAATATTGGGATTTAGTACAGAAAATGTGTTTAATTGTCAAATAAAAACAACAAAAACACAATATAAATTCCAAAATATAACTGCCTGTTTTTGTTGTTGTTGTTGTTTTAATTTTGGGGTGGAAAATATAGCCTCATTATGTTCTTGACAGGTTTTTTGATGCATCAAAAGTAGTAAAAGTTATTTAGCTAAAACTGACACAGACACTATTACTGACACAGACTGAATCTAGTGCTGTACTAATGATCATTGTACGTTGTGTCCATGCAGTACCTTGTAGTTGTAAGGTTTGTTGGAGAACAATTCCGGACTCATGTAGTAAGGTGTGCCGATCAGAGTGCTGGCCATGTCGTTCTGACTCTCCAGGACCCTCGCGATGCCCAGATCACCCACTTTAATTATATTAGTCTTGGTCAAGAAGATATTCTGCGTTTTCAGATCTCGATGCAGGATGTGCTTCTCATGTAAATACTAGGAATCAACAAAAATGCAAAAGCTTTATTATTCAGCTAAAAACTCAGAAAGGACAGATGGATGGCCATTGACTTACCTGAAGAGCCATGGCAATTTGAACAAACCACTCCACAACTTGTCTCTCAGGAAGCAGTTCTCCCTTCTGCTGTTTGAGTCTGTGGTACAGATCTCCTCCCTCACAGAATCCCATCACGATGTAAAGCTGACAGTCCTCGCCTTCCCATGATTCCCGGTATGTGACGATGTTGGGATGCTTGAGCTGTGAGAGGAGCTGCGCTTCCTGCTCCGCGGCTCGCCGTTCACGTCTAGAGGATGTTCTCAGGTTCAGCTTCTTGATCACATACTGCCAAAACCATACAAGATATATTGTGTTATAATTTTGCACATAAACAAAAGACATGAATTCTAGTGGAAAATGTCCAATATCTCTAATGTTTGTTGTACAAAGAAGGATCATATCAGCAATCATATGTACCATATCTCATGTCCATTATTTTATTAAAATCAAAAAGGATAAAATCACTGCACCCTACAGACTCAAGTTGCACAGATCCATAAAAACTGAAGTAGGATCATTCCGTGTCAACTCAACCAGACGTCCCGGCTCAAATTTTTGATTTTGCTAATATTTATTCTGAAGAAAGATATAAACATGTATAGTCATGAAAGCCAAAATATTAAATGTCGTGGATTAATATTTACCGAGTAATCCACTATTTTGTAGAGGTGGGTCAAAATGGCAATTTCACCTGAGATTCAGAGCCAAATTACAGGGGGGTAAAAATGACTTAAGAAATTTGGCAGCATCATAATTTTACTTTTACACAGAGATTGGTAGGTCTGTTAGTTAAATCTGTTGAATTTAGCAATCTTCGTTGCATTATATGCCAATGGTGACCATTCAAACATGGGGAAAGAGCACTTTTCAAGTTTTTTCTCCAAAGTTTGCAGGCCTGTAACTCAAAAAGTATTAAAGATATCTTAATGCCCTTTTAGATATTGGGTCTTAACATACTTCTCTTTTGGCATCTTCATTTTTAAGGCCCTATATGGTTCAGTTCCAGAGATAATGGAATTTCAATAAGGCTTCAGGAGTAAATCAATAAATTGTACACATTTTCAATAGTCAAAAACCAAATGTGGGTCACTTTGCAAAAATATGATAATTCTTTTCTTAGAGAAAGAGGAATGTCTGAAGAACAAATAATGTTGAAACTGTTGTATCTCGTTTCTTTCTGTCAAAACAACTGCATTGAACATACCTGTCTGAGTGCCATAAATATTGTTTTTCCAAAGTTTGTGTGCCAATAACCCAAGAAGTATTAAAGATATCGCAATATAATTTTTAGATTCTAGTTTTTAATAAACTTTTCTTTTGGAATATTTATTTTCAAGGTTCTGTATCTTTCAGTCCCAGAGATACGAGGACCTCAATGAGGCCCCATATTCAGACTGTCGAATATCATCAATTTTCAGTGGTTGAAAACCTAATGTTGGTCACTTTTTATTTATTTATTTATTTTAGACGTTTCAATATTGCTTAAAATGTACATGTAATAACTCAATAAGAGATCATAAAATGCATATATGATAATTAAATTTTCATTTAAAATTTTAAGAAACAATTTCTCAAAATAATTACAGAGCACGTCACAATGCAGGATGTCAACTGCCTTTATAGTATTTGGATCAAACAAGTCAACAATATCAATAACACTTAAAAACCCCCCCAAAAAACACATTATACGTCTAACAGGTTGATTTGATTCCTGTTTTTCATACATATTTGTATTTGAACCTAACGTTACATAATCATTCAGATTTGAAGCGTCCTACAGACTCAAAATTTTCCTCTTACATTATTAATTATTATAAATGTGTTATGTACAAGGAATATTAAACGCATCACAAAGTAATTAAAAATCCCAAAAGCATTTCCTAAAATATGCAAATACACACTTTTATAGATGAGGCCAACTCTCAGGAGTCAAATCAACAACCACAAAGTCTTAAAAATAAGGCATTAGTTCATGTTAGCAATTAGTTAAATACATAAACCAGCGTGTTACTGATTAACAGGAATGCACAGGTCTGTGCACAAACTCAGATGCATGTTACCTGTTTACGGTCTGATTTGTGTCTGACCAGATTCACCTCCCCATAGCTCCCCTTCCCCACAACTCTCACGAATAAGTAACTGTCCATGATCCTCCGTCCAAAGACGCTCTCTGTATCACATAGCGAGCGATGTTAAACCCTCCCGCTCAAGCAAGCGCGCTATTCTCAATGCACCGACGGTGATTTATCTGTTTCAAACTTGTTTCGGGTGACACCGAGCACAGGAAACAGCCGGGCACAGCTTCAGCGTCACCAGGCAACTGACCGCATTAACACTGCGCGCTCCGGATACATGTGCGCGCGGTTTGAGAACAGCGCCCTCTAGAGGCGCAGCGACACATGACAAACCAGAAAAACGATTAGTTCTTGTTTTATGTCTTAATAATTAACATCTACCAACATTTTTAATCAGTCTTTAGTATGGAAAGTCTTATAAAGATTAAAGTTGCATGTTAATAACCAGTATAGCCCAAGTCAAACAATATATTCACCAGTAGGTGGCGTAATGTTTTTATTCACCGTTTGGGGCACAGGCAAAGACCGATAAAACCATCAGCCACAGTTAAACAAGCAACAAAGTTGTAAAATTTCATGCATTTTTAAACCAATGCTGAGAATGAAGTGAACACATGGTTTAAAATCTAAAAAATACATTTAAACTGATTGAAGTCACATTGGATTTCGATATCCCACTTTATAAATTATGCCATTGCCAACTATAACTTTGCAAATACATGAAAATGAAAAATACGAGATTAGACATGCGTATTTTTGTATGTCATATAGGCTATTCTAATAGCCTAAGATGATTTAGTGCTAGATTATTAACAAATGCTGCAAATAAACAGTTTTTGCTTCTTAATAACAGCAACACATAGATCAATTTAATGTGTCTTTGCTGAATATATTCATTCAGTTAGTTAGTTTTTAATTTTTAAAAACGTTTGAACGGTGTAATAAATAAATACATAAATACATACATACATAAAGAAAGAAAGAAAAAAAGAAAGCAAGCAGCAAATCAGTATTATAATAATTTCTGAAGGATCATGTGACACTGAAGACTGGAGTAATGATGCTGAAAATTCAGCTTTACATTACAGGAATATATTACATTTTAAAACAGAAAACAGCTATTGTAAATTGTAATAACTTTTCACAATATTACTGTTGTTACTCTATTTATATATCAGCAGAAAGAGGTTTTCTTAAGCAAATTCCCCCATTAGCACATCCTGAGCTCCGAGGAATAAGGATATCAGATAACGCCAGCTATAAAATCAAATTCTAGGAACACCGATTATGACAGACATAACCCCGCCCCCATTACCTGAGAGTCAGCGATCTCTTTGATCTGATTGGCGCAGAGCAGCAGAGGCGCTGTGACGTCAGGGCGCGCTGAGACTGGGTCAGCCGGAGGAAGCAGCAGTCACTAGATCTCCGCGAGACCAGTGCGAGCGCCCCGCGTTCAGATTACAGCCAGAGACGCGCATCTGCACCTCTGCGATACACAGGTACCGACATCCACTGCATTTTAACGCTGTTTAACACGAAATGCTGAGGACAGGCGTGCATGATCGATAACTGCCGCTGTGTTCCGCAGCCGTTTAAAAGCTTTTAGTAACATGCAATTTTGGTTTTATATATTGATATCATGTAATGTGTATGTATGCATGTTCATAACGCTGTAGAAAACGTGCCTTATTAATAACCATGCACTTGCCAATGCAGGCTAGTCCCACAGATTAAAAGCTTACAGTCTGTTTTAGTTTGTATTAGCTGGTTAGTTATCTCACTCAATCTGAGGATGTGGTCAACCACTCCTATAGGTCTTTGAATGCACTGAAACTTTGATAGTAGGCTATATAATGGATGAACTTAGAAACAATATATCTGTTTTTTACGTTGTCATTATGATGCATCAATTTCTTCTTTTCAGATATATGTAAAAATATATTTTTCTGTTGTATTTAAAACTCTGCAAGTTTAAAACTGAAAACATACCCCCGCAGCATTTAATGAAACTAAATTGCCAAAATCACGCTTTTGAACTTCAGAAACATTCTGACATCAGACTAGTGAGCATTTCTACAAATTATCAACTGTGTTTATCAGTCAGTATTTGTTAGTGCCATTAAAACTGATTTGACATTCTTTACTGTAATGGTGTTTTTAACCGTTATTATGACTTTGTCAGGCTGTTTCCTCAAAAGTGGCACAGTTAAAAACCATCAAACTTGACAGCAAAACCACAAAACACGAGTAAAATTGCTTAGCAAAGTGATTTATTTCATTTGACACCAGAACATTTACAAAAAACAACAAAAAAAAAAGCCTTAAAGCAGCAAAAAAGAAGAAAAAGAAAGGCCTGTTTAATTGTAAAAATCAGAGAGACGGTAAAAAAAGAAAAAAAAGAAAAAAGGTTGCATTGATATAGAATCTTTTCTTTCCATTCTTTAGATATGGAAGCTGCTAACCAACATATCAGCAGATAAATCTAAATCTTGATGTACATTTTTGTAAACCTTATGACGAAATCAAAAGGCTCATTGCATCCAAGCACTTCAAACTATATCAAACATATAACTGCTTAAAAAAATAAAATAAATAAAATAAAAACAATTATTTTTACAAGAAGTTGTAAACAAAATCATTTACAATTTTCATATCTGACAGATAACACACATTTTTTTTTATACCAATATGACCTCCAATATATTGTGCATCCCAATATGAATGGTCAATAACATGACTTTAGAGGAAAACAATAAATAAATGTATTGCACAACCCCTTTAAAATATATGAAACCACATTTCACTGTATTTGACCATAAAAGGACAAAGCTTGCTTCTAATAGACTGAAAATGCTTAATGTTTTAGTTTCATCGGCGTTATCTTATCTGAACACAGCATCTGTTTCTTTTAACCAGTCAATCAAGTAGTTCCATATGTGTGTCCTTTCTTTTTCAGGCAATTAGCATTTCTTTTCTGCATTCTTGTGACATTTCCTCCTCTTTCACACTGCCAGTGTTGGCATTACCGGTATTTAAAGCATTTTGGCTGTTTGATTTCCTCATTTGAACATTCAGGGATCTGACAGCCTGCCAGTTTTAGCAATTAATAATCTCAGATGTAGTTGGTAACAGTCTATTATTTGACCAGTTGGTGTACAAGAATAGATTAAGCCTTTATCAGTCGTTGTGGGCTGCTCTGACAGTCAGAATGTGACTGTGATGTGCAGATAGACGCATTAATGTTAGGGCTGGTTACAAGCAGCGTGTCTTCCTCTTTGCAAACTCTTCGTTTGTGCAGTCAATTGTGCAGTTCTGTGCTAGGATGTAGAAGGAAATAAAGTCACAGTTATCGCTGCATTGTAAGTGTCCTAAAACAATAACAAAGCGGCAGCTGAACTTCCCTGTGCTTTCCTGCGGCGTTCACTTCCCTTTAGAGTCATGTCGAGGGCGCTGTGCTTTGACGGAGCTATTTGCACATATAAAATAAACAAAATACAGCATTTCGTTATAGAGCAAGTCATGAAGGTACTGTAACTAAAAGCTGAACTTTGTATCTGCGGACTCATGTAGTGATGTGGATCACACACTTGATGGGTTGATTGTCGCAAGCAACCATATGGCATTTGTGTATCTGTAAGCATCTCGTCCAATGCTTAAAGAGACAGTGCAACCAAAATGAAAATTCTGTCATCCTTTTCTCACCCTCATGTCATTCCAATCCTGTTTGACTTTCTTTCTTCTGTGGAAAACAAATGTGTTTTTTTTTTTGCTCATGGAAGTCATGGGACCCCAATGACTTTCATTGTATGGGCTAAACATGTTAAAATATTCTTTGAAATATCATCTTTGTGTTCCTCACAAGAAAGAAAGTCATACAGGTTTTTGGATCAGCATGAGGTTCAGTCGGATTTCATGTTTGGGTGAAATAATGAAAATTTTGGCATTATTCTAGAGAAGCTTTGTGGGTATTGACACACACACTTCACGATTTCATTCACAAGCCCTTGATTCAATTCCACTCTGGATTCTGCCTGATTCATTTGAATATATATCAGGCATAGTACATGTCAATTGTTCATAGGGAAAATAATTTCTACCAACCAAAGCTATGAACTGTACAGGAAGGGAACCAGTTTTTAGGTAGTTTTTAACTGGTTTTCATGACAAAATCACTAACAGTAAAAATATAATTAAAATATTGTGCATATATTTTCTTGTTGTCTAACAAGCTATGGACACGGAACAGCAGTGAAGTTTTGAAACTGCATCAAAAGAAAAACATTAAATATTGATAACCGATTAAAATTGATTAATAGATGTTGTCAACCCAGCCCTATTTTGCAAAAGTTCAAAGCTGCTAAGTCTATTAAGCTCCACAAATAACAAAAATAGGTAAATAAAGCACCATAAAATTAGTCCATATTGCTTTTGCACTATATTGAGATGCTATGTGTGAAGTACAGACCAACATTTGAGTTGTTATGAGCTTCCCCATTTTGGGGGTGTGTTGATTCGTTTGATTTCTGACATAGTTGTAATGATCACTGATCAGTGTTGATTGTGGAACCTTATAAACAGATAAAGCAAGTCATTATAAAGCTTGACTGAAGTGGAGGCCTTTTTTTAGGGTGAGAGAAAACTCGCTAAGGTTACCGCTGTGTGTATGTACGCTCTATACTTCCTGAGTGTGAATTATGTTGTGGTTAGATAGCTCACCTTAAAAGGGGAAGCTCAGTTTGTGGTCATAAACGCCCGTGACAGACTCTATTAGCACGAATCATGAATCGTTCTGAGTGTGGTGTGACACTATTTTGACCTGCTGAAGGTTTAGGTGTCACTCTGTATCTCTTCTGTCCTCTTCTGAGCAGCCATGGGAAACCAGTGAGTATCTCCATCGTCTGTCTGATGAATTCAACATTTTGAATGCTGCATGATGATCTAGATGGTAGCGTTGTGTATGGATGTGTCTGTTTTCAATCCTTCAAGCTTGCCTCTTGATTATCCTTTCTGTGTGGGTTAGTTCATAGCTCTTCTACAATCTATTTCTTGACCTCTACTTGGTTCCACACTAACAAATAATGAATTGAAACCCTTTCTACCACTGGACCTGCATGCACAGTGATGCAAATACCTTTGTTATGATATATGGTGCCTATGTATACGACTCTTAAAACTTCTTGCCTGAGATTTTGGATGCCTTTAAATCTTTGATGTTCATATTTTGCTTGCCTGGGGAGTCTTGGATGAAGTGTAGTCTAACTCAGGGATGTGTCTGGATGCTCTGGTGATTCTCAATGAGAAAATGGGTTTGTCGATAGTGAGAATTTAATGTCTCCCATCTTCTTTGCATGTGTCCATGTTAGACGTCAGCCTGGGCATCACATGTAATTCCTGCACTCTTTCTTTGCCGTCTTTAGCTGTGTGGGGTTGTCATCTGTCTGGAATGCAGAAGTTTTAAGGAAGTATACCAGTTTTAAGAGAGATTTCCAGCATTACATTTGTATAATGTTAAACCAAAAGTGTGATTGTAGCAATTATGAACCAGTTCAGATTTCAATTACTACAGTAATGCAGCGTAGTGCTTTGAGAAATCAATATTTGTGGAGTCAATTTAGTTGTGCTGTGACATCAAGTATTTCCTAATACACCACATCCTGCAGTCTAGAGAGAAGTCTGATGTTACCCATACAAAAATGTGTTAAGTCTGTGTGGCTTTTCATCCTAGTAGTGAATCCCTATTAACACGGTGAACTAAAATACAGCCTACAGTGGAAGTCAATGGGATAACATGCAATTAATATCCTGAATGGATTTATCCTACATTTGTTTTGTTTGTTTTTAGGTCAGAATTTTCCAGAAGAATAATAAAAAAATCATTCAAGATAAAGAAAATATGTCATTCATGTTGGTTTATTGAGGCTTTTGAAAAACAATTTTTAAACCATTTTCAAGAAAAAATGTTTTTTTTTTTTTTTAATGACTCGTCATGTGGTGTAACCGTCAAATAAAAAATAACATTTTCCCACACATCTTAATCATTATTATTATTATTGTGAATTTTGAGTTGGTTTGTACCATATGTACAACTTGTAATGTCATAAAAAGGTCAACTTATTGACCATGGAAGTCTTAATGGGTCTTGTCTTTGATATAATTTAAAATGTTTATGTCCTGCATGTTTTTGCACGTTGTTTGCGTCACATTTCTTTGTTGGTCGCACCGCATTTTGCAAGAATTTCATTATTTTAATGAGTCTTTTTCTTGATTATCACGTCAAGGATAGGGACACTCTGACATATTTGACTTTATCAAAATTTGTATTCAGAAATGAAAAACATGCATTACAGAAGAAGTGTGTTCATTGTATGTATGAATAGCATGTTTAATGTATTTTTTGCATAAAATAATAGGTTGCGATGCAAATGAGCTTTATATAAACTAGGCCTAAAGGTTTGATCTATTTTCTGTCAAATGACAGCATGCCACAGTTGCTGTCGTCAGAGTTTAACTTTCTAAACCCAGAACTATCTTTAATGTATGTCAGGTTCAGCTATGACTTTGAAGCAATTCAATTTTGATGCTAGCAAACTTTAAATGCTCAGATGTCTTATCAGTGTAACATGGCCGTGACATTACCCAATATTGCTACCTCATTTTGCACAACTTCTGTTTTAGGAAAGAGGAAATGTACTGCCTCCGATTAAGAAACAATTAACAGAGGTTTACCGGAGAGACAGCCCTCCCTAAATGCACATATTTAAACGGCTTAGAGTGTTTACCGAAACTGTACACCTAAACCAACCGAGATCCCACCGCAGCTGCTCTGTTAGCTTGCCATTTGGATCCAGACACACTGTGGATCACCGGGTTCCCATGGAAACATTGTCATCACAAAAAAAGTAGACCACCAATTGTGTTTAAGTTAGAATAGACATAGCCAAAAACAGCACAGTAGACCTTTATGACTGACTGTAGGTGAAATGGTTTGGCATGAACTATCTCCCTGAATTGATGGCGACAACTTTTAGCACGAAGAATATAGACATAACAGACACAACAAACCCCCACCCAACAAGTCGTGAGTCTCTCCTGAAAGTGATTGCTGAAGATTGCAGACCTGCTGGGTGACCGAATGTGCAAAGCTGCGTAAATGTTATTTTGGTATTGATCTTAGGATATCCCTACGGCTGTGTGGAGTGAAAGTAACATTCACAGCTCCTAAACTGTTTGGCGACTCGTGAATCGTGCTGTTGAAAATCAAATGGCAAAACACTATGTAAAGATTTACAAAATCACACATTTTATGTTTTGTTACGAAAGCCAGGTGATATTTCAGTAACACTTTATTTTAAGGTTTCACATTTTACGTGCACTATTATAATAACAAGAGATTATGCACAATTACATACAAGTAACCCTAAACCAAACCCTAATCCTAACCCTAACCCTATAGTAAGTACATTTAAGTACTTAAATGTATAATTACACTGTAACAAGGACACCTTAAAATAAAGTGTAACCTTGTACTATTCCAGAGCTATTACATTGTATCTTTTCAGTGTAATGCACTAGTATTAAATTCTGGCCAATGCAATAAGCCACTAATTATGTCCATGTTATGGTGATATGGTGATAGAATACTAAAATGTATTCTATACTATTTTGGCTAAATGCATTATGAAAATGTCAAATTATAAAACCTACTAAACACTAAAATCATTTACAATCACAACATTATAATGTTCAGTATGAAAATTGCATATTGATTTTGAGATTACATTTAAAAGGTTTGTTAGGTTAATAGTGTTTTTAAATGTCTAATGTGTTTAGTTTTCAATACAGTTTCCTATATGTGACCCTGGACCACAAAACTTAAGTCTTAAGTCGCTGGGTTATATTTGTAGCAGTAGCCAAAAATTTTTTAATTTTATGTCAAAAATCGTTAGGATATTAAGTAAAGATCATGTTCTATGAAGATATTTTGTAAATTTCTTACCGTAAATGTATAAAAACTTTTGCTTTATGGTCTGCTGAACAAAAAAAAAATGGAGAATCTACTGTAAAACTGCTTCAATGCATGAAATTACTGCAAACATTTTACTGTATTACTGTATCCATATTCTGACACTGCAGAACCTGGAAAATATCTCAATGAAAACGATGAATGAATAATAATGCAGCTTTACTGATAATGATCATTATATCTACAGAATGACTCAATTGCCTGCTGGAAAATTCATCTTAAGATGACGCTATCTGTGTTTTTGAACATGCTTTGCTAAGAAGTTCATTTGGACAACTTTAAAGGCGATTTTCTCAATATTTCTATTTTTTTTTTTAAATAGTTGTATCTCGGCCAAATATTGTCCAAATATTGTCCAAATATTCAGCTTTCAGATGATGTATAAATCTCAATTTCCAAAAATTGACAATTAAGACTGGTTTTGTGGTCCAGGGTCACATATGGACTGCTACTTAATGCTGATCGGTCAATAAAAGCCATTCTATATTGCATATATAATTATAGTTGAAAGTTTTGCTGGGTGTCTGCTGTGTTCCATCACACAGAACATGTTTTTTTCTCTCTCTCTGTAAAAACATGGACGTGTTTGGGACTCCATTCTAAAAGCACCACGCTCAAGTTAAAAAAAACTTCAACTTGAAAAAAATAAAATGAAATAAAAATGTCTCTAAACATTGCGTGTTTTTTTTTATTTTTATTCATTTATTTTTTTTCAATGACTCTGTGTCTTGAGCTTTTAAGCACAAAAACGTTTTCTGCATGAATAACCCCTAAAGGTGCCCTTTAGCCATTTTTGTTCAGGTGGAAGCTAGAACAGGTAAGTAGCAGGTAAATTAGTTTCTCTTAGTGTCTTGAATTAAGACATATGGTGAAAAGCATTAGTTTCCACCATGCTTAACCAGCTAAGAATCAAACTTTTTCTTTGTATGTACAGTACAAACTAACAACCTATAAAAGATAAAACCATGTGGAAACACAAGTGTTGCAAGATTCTTTAAGTAGCTGCGGCTGATGACTGAGCTCAGTTTACACTCTCATGTCTCACTGAAGACTGAGCTAAATAAAACAGGCCTGGATTATAGAAGTGTGTAGTTGTCAGAACCCTTGCTTTGAAATACTCAAGGAAAAACGGACAGATGGGGAGCACTTGCTTTGACATGATGGTGTCTTAACAGCAATCAGTTTACACATATTTAAAGTCCTTAATGCTTTAAAGACACATCATGCGTCTTAAGGTGACACTTGTAAATGATACTGCAGTCATGTAAACCTGAATATTTCCACATGGTGAGGTCAAAGTCCAAGTGAATTGCCCTGTAGGTAAAAGTTTTTAGAAATTCATCTGAAGCCGAGTTGGTTTCTGGGAAATGTCATGTCACAAACTGAAAGAGTTGGCCTGAAATATCTGTAGGATTGTGTTGCATAGCACAGTAATTAAATGGTTTCTTCTTCTTCTCTCAGTTTCTCCAACATTGACCGTAGCAAAATGCCATTGGGAGAGGATGGACACTCTTGGAAAAAGAAAACATCGAACATCAAGGACATGTATGACTTCAAAGAGGTTTTGGGAACGTAAGTATAAGAACATTTTACTTCCAACTCAGCGTCTACAAAGCTACCGCTGATGTTTGCATTTAAGCTGATGGTGGTTGTTTCTTCCTGACATTAATCAACTTGTCTGAATTGAATTATGTTACAATTTTGTGCTGAGGACTTTTTTTGTGTTGACCTACGTGGACATGGCATTTCTCTTTCGTTCCAAGTACACGATCATAACATTTGCCAAAGAAATCAAGATTTTAATGGACTTTTAATAGGGAACATTCAGTATTTAGTACTCAGCCCACTCTGACGAATCAGATTACATTAGGAAATTATCCAATCATAAGAGAGCCCATTTATGAATAGAGGTCTTAAAGGTGTAGTAGCAAAAACTGTCTTTTTAATACAGAACCAGTATTTTTGGTGCAAGAAGCCTCGACTAACATTACTTTAGAGAAAAAATCTCTATAATAAGACTCCCTTAAAACAAACCAGATATTCTCAATTCGACAAGCAGCAACAAAATTCCCACAACTGCTCATACTGTATGTTGCTGTCATTCTGATATGAAACTGTCCAGGCCATTTGACATAAAGTGCTTATTAATACTTTCTTAGTCATTAATTTTTCTGGTTCTGATCCCACTTATTGTTTTGTTTCTTTAGCTATTTTATAAATGACTCATTTAGCACTTTTGAAAAAAATAAAAAATAAACATTAACCCTGCACATTTGGTCATAACTGCAACACTTCTTCCAAAGCACTGGCAGAGTATTTTAGTATAATGTTCCATCTGCAGCAACAACAAAAAAATAATACAGAAGTATACATTCATTAAACACTTCCACATGCTTTACTCAGAGCCGGTTTGAAGACTGGGGGCCATTGTAAGGGCTTGTTTAGTTTTCGGGCGTGCGAGTTGACCCTTGCCCTCTTCTCATACGGTGACAGGAGTGGGAATATTCAGGGCCCGCATCCCAAGCCTGGATTCAGTGCACACAGCAATGTTAATGGAATCTTCTGTGAGCTCATGTCTGCAGTGAGAGTAACAGAGAGAAGGGGAAATTATGCTTTCATTTATTTAACTAGAGTTGCTTTAGAGTTCTCTGCTGTAAATACTGTAGGTTTAATGAGAACACAGAAAGACGTGCAATGTTTTAAACAGTCCCAGAATCCCAGAACAAATGGAAAAGTCTCAATCCCAACAAGATTTTCTTTCTCAAGCCTCAAGATTTCAATATTAGCCAAACCCTGTTCTTAAGGTCAGTTTTGTATGTTGTCCAGGCTTGTTTGGGGATAGATCAACGGCTCTACATCGTTCAACTGCGAGTTCATCGTGGGTTGGTTGTCTTGGCAACAGGAGGAGACACTTTCCATATGGACTATAACTGTTGCTATGGAAACAAAGTTTTTATTTTCTATTAATAATCTGGTGGGTAAATGTGTAAGCATCAAGTGCCTCAATGTTCAGTCTAGTGGGAAAGATTTTTGGGGTATTTTGTCCAGTCGTGATGGTCTGCTGGATTTCTTCAGGCTTCCCCTGTGTGACTTTGTGTTGCAGTGGATGCTCACCGATTTGAGGGACAGTGTGCAGCTCCTCATCAAATCCAGGACTAAACAAACTCTTTAAATAGCCAGTCTCATAAAATCTAACTCATAAACTGGAGAAGATGACAATATAATGTCAAACTGTTAATGTGCTTCACTAAAACTGCTATTGAGTAAGTGTGAGGCTCAGGAAATGTAAATTGATGCAAAAACCACAGCCATTTCCTTTGGCGTGGAGTCATCAAAGCCCCCTGTAAAAACCAACTTAGGACCATCTGTACCAAGCTTGTAGAACATTTTGGACCAGCAATAAACCAAAGTGGTGGTTAAGCTGGATTTATGAACACGGGCCATCTAGAAACATGCAAAAATTTTCAAAAACACAGACAGCGTCATCTTAAGATGAATCTTCCAGCAGGCAATTGAGTCATTCTGTAGATATAATGATCATTATCAGTAAAGCTGCATTATTATTCATTCATCGTTTTCATTGAGATATTTTCCAGGTTCTGCAGTATCAGAATATGGATACAGTAATACAGTAAAATGTTTGCAGTAATTTCATGCATTGAGCAGTTTTACAGTAGATTCTCCATTTTTTTTTTTGTTTGTTCAGCAGACCATAAAGCAAACAGAAAATCCCATGGACCTAAGGCCCAAAAATGATAACAAAAAGTATAACCCCACACCAATGGACGATAACGTTTTGTTTACTCCAAGCTCACGCTACAGTCATGACGTCGGATTGTGTGTAAATCCGATTGTTTTTATTACTCATTAGCGGAAATTTTTTTTCTTAAATTGATTCCAACAATATCGTTACTCTGCGCAGTTATTGTTATAGTTGAGGTGTGGATGTCCCTATTCTCGTAAAATTAGAACGACTGTTTTATAGGTGTAGTTATCGTCATTGGTGTCAACAGCCCTTTGTACTGAAGGAGGAACCTGAGCCGAAAGTCATAGATACTAGTTGGTCAGTAAGCAGTCACCCAAAACACTTTAGCAGCTAAAACCACTAAGATCTAGTCCTGATTTCTTTGTGGTGGAATTCTCCACGTGTCTTATATTTGAGGACTTGATTCCAGACTCTTCTATGGCCCGACGCCTTGGATGTTTGTCCGTAAAGCTTATGGTTTTACGTGCTTACGCTATCATACAGTACATTACAGATATATTACAGTATCCCTGGTGTATTTGGATTCTCGTGAAAGCGCTGTTTGCTGTTGGCTCTGTTTGTATCCAAGAGCAACAGACTGTGTATTTAGCTTTTGGGCGGACGCTGTTTGTTCCATTCTGTTTTAACAGTTGTTGATGTACTCAGCACTGAAAACTGTCATGCTTCTTCACCCCCACCCAATCCCTCATGCCCCCGCGCTCATGTAGTTATTCTACAAACTCAGTTTATCAACACCATAATGACTTCCTTGAGTAAATGTTTGACTAAGTGACTCCTGTGGACACTCTTTCAGATTAAACAGACTGTTTTTTGAGGACATCATTAAGAGGGTTGTGTAATCTTCGGTAAGTACACATAATTGCGATGCTTAGCAAATGTACATTAGACTTAAATTCTTGCATGTATGTGTGTTTTTCAGAGTTTCTGAATACAGTTTCTCCAACTGTAACACACATTCTTGTCTTTTTTGCACTTATAGTTTGCGAATTGAGCGAATTATCAATTTTAAAGATCATTTACAACTGTCAACTGTAAATAACAGGTTTACAATTTTAATAGACTTACAAAATTGTAATAGACGAAATGGAGTGCATTTATATCATTTAATGCACAGCTAGTCGTGCATTATCCTACTTATACCATGGTCATTTGCCAGCATTGACAAGTTCAAGTTGCAGCACAAGGGTAAAAATGCCGGTTATTTTCACCTGTTATGTAGCACATTTATTTCAATGAATGAATTATGACTCTTTAATTAATTATCGATCGATCAATTGAGAGAGAGAGAGATTTGCGTGTGTGAATTACCTGCATCTGTGCATCTCTTTCTACAAATAATGAAGTTTGGTTACTTCAAAAACAGCAATTTTACCCCCTTGTTGCTGAGGAATATAACATGTGACCCTGGACCACAAAATCAGTCATAAGGATCAATTTTCTTTTTTGAAATTGAGATTAATGCATCATCTGAAAGCTGAATAAATAAGCTTTCCATTGATGTATGTTAGGATAGGACAATATTTCTCTCCCTCTCTCTTTGTGTGTGTGTGTGTGTGTGTGTGTGTGTGTGTGAGAGAGAGAGAGAGAGAGAGTGAGTCAATGAAAGCATCATATCAATGTAGAACGGAGATTAAACTGACTTGGAATTACCTGTGCGTTAAATGGTTTTAATGCATACCTGCCAGCCAATCAGAATCGAGCATTCAGACAGACCATGGTATAATAAAGTAATAATGACTGTACTTATGTGTTATCTGATACTCAACCTATAGAAAGATAGCAGTGTGCTCTTGTTATGGTTACATCCTTAGGTCAACATGACTGTAGTTGCAAGCATCTATGTTACGCCATAATACTAATATAATGAATATAATAATATATCAGATTCTTATTTTTGTTTACTGAAGCATCATTGTTTTAAAACGCTCTTTATTTAATAAAGTGAGAAATAATGACAGTACTTATGTGTTGTCTGTTATAGACTCTATTGAAAAACAGTAGCGTTCTGTTGCTATGGTTATGTCGTTAGGTAAATGTGACTTTAGTTCGCAAGTGTCTATATTACGCTAATATAATGAATATCCTAATATAACACAGATTCTTATTTTTTTGTTTACTGAAGCATCATTTGAAACATTTTTTTAAAGCTCTCTTTATGTAATATGTAGAATAATGTATTTTTATTATTTATAGTCCTACTTTCAACATTTCAACCCATTTTGTTTCTGAAATGCAACATATTTCAAAGCTAAGCAGGATCAAAAATTTTTATTAAATTAAAAAAGTTGTTTCAGAAGTGGAGCAAATTTTGTGCCTAGTTTCAATAAGAACAAAATCATGTAAGTAAATGGGGTCTATTTTTATTTCACTCATATTATAGAGTTTAGTGTCCCTTTGTATATTTTGGTCTTTCTTCTGCTTGGTATCTGGCCATTTTCTGCTCTGATCATGTAGTGAACATGCATCCACACTGTAACAAACACTTATGGGACAAGTGTAACAAAAGAGCTTGTATCGATTGTATTTCCTGGGCATGTTATTGTGTCGTGTTACCATGAAAGCCTTCCAGTAATCTGAAAAACACTAAAAATGAAGATTTAACATCGATGTTCCAAAATAGAAGGTGGAATTAGTGGGGTGGGGGGACTGTGACTGAAGCGGTTTTCCGTTAAGTTCCGCTGGCCAGTAGCCAGAGCTATTTTTAGTTAATAGGCTAGCGTAGGGTTGGCAGTTTTTGTACAGTTAATCAAAATATTTATGTGCACAGCATTTTTACGTAAGTATGTTGTGCAGGATGGATATTTTTACATCGCTCTAAAATAGAATTGGTGGTGGGAGCAAATAAGCAATAACTACATTATTACATTTACGTTTTATGTAGTTGATGATATGTGGAGCCCGCTCCCTTATCTTTGTAATTTTCTGAACCCTAGAAATGGATTTTGACAATAGAACGGGTCTAACATATTAGTTACACTAGCATTTTAAAGAGCGTGTGTGTGTGTTGGGGGGGGGGGGGGGGGTCTGTAAGATTTGATAAGAAATAAGTCTCACCAAGGCTGTATTTATTTGATGAAAAATACAGTAAAACTGTAATATTGTGAAATATTATTATAATTTAAAATAGCTGTTTTCTATTTTAAAAAAAAAAGACATTTAAAGTCAGGAATACATTTAGGATCCTTTGATAAACAGAACATTCAAAACAATAGCATACATCTTTTGTAACAATTTAACATTATTACTGACACCCGTGATCAAATTAATTTTTTTCACCCGCTTTATTGTCAAAATAGGCAGCAACTGTAAACCTTGTGACTTAGAAAATCTAATATTCATATCATTATGTTAACCTAATGTATTTCACTTTGTTAGTGTGGGGTTTTTTTTTCTGGCATGTCATTTTGTTTCACAACAGATCACATGCCCAACCTTATTTAGTGGCACTGCGAGAACTATGCCACTACCCAGCATGCTTAGCGGGGCTGGCGGTGTGTGGGCGGTTTGGAAGCACTGGAATAATCTAAAATCAATTCAGAGTATGGATCGCCTGCTGTTGCTGCTGACCCCGTGCCCTCATACTTTCATTTCAGTGATTGATAGACAGCGAGAGCGCAGGACAGCCAGCAGTTTGACGGATTTCTGTCAGGTCAGCATAATTGTGTCAGACCTGCTTAGCTTTATGCGCTTTAAGACAAGTCTGCATTTGGAGTTTCTCAAGAAGACATATAGCCCTGTTTCTTATAACATGACTCACACTCGTTCTCCCAGCCCTAAAAAGTCACTCCGGGGCACAGCGGGAGGTGGCCCGTTTATCACCAGGTCTACAGCACACAGTGAAGTGTCAGATGTCTTACAGACGTGCATGCAGGTCCATTCAGCTGCTGTCCAATGTCAGAAATCCATTAAACCCTTGTGAAAACTGATCTTTCAGTCAAAGAGTTGAATAAATATTATATTTAAAATGTACTGCTACAATGTTGATGGTCAACATTTTTTTTTTTCATTTTTGTGAATTAAATCCAAGAGCTTGTTGTTGCCATTCTCCACTGTTTGAGCTACAGATATTGTAGTATTATTTCTATAATATTATTTAGTATTTTAATATTAATTTATATTTTGAATTAGATTCAGTTCATTTTAATTTTAGTTTAGTATAGTGTTTATTTTTAAATTAAATTTTAGTAGTATTTTAGTACTAGTATTTTAATTTTAGGGTTTTTTGTTTGTTTTGTTTTGCTCAAATAAGTCTGTTTATTACATTAGACTAGGAAAAGTCAATTTTAATATTTTGATTTAGTTTCATGTTTTCAGTTTTCATTTTAAATGTACTTTAAATTTTAGTAATTTTTGTGATTTGTATATATAGCTTTATTTAAAAATTATTTACGTTTTAATTTTAGCAGATTAAGTCCTTCAGTTTATTTCATTTCAGTTAGTTGCCAACACAACATTTCTAGTTTTCGTTCAAGTTTTTCATCTAATATTTATACTTTATTTCAGTTTTAGTTAACAATAACAACTAATCTGGTATAATGTAATAACTGTACACTAAGTTTATATGATTTATATGTTGTCAGAATCCATGTCTATTTTATATGGCCAGAAGAACGTCATAAAACTGTAGTACAAACGTTGTGGGATGAGCTTAGTGTTATGGGTTTGTTCAAATTCATTACGCCAGGCATGAGCAGTAGTAAAAATAATGCTTGCCTTGACTTTTGTTTTGCTGTGTAACATTATCCTGTTTAACAGAAGAATGTTTCAGCACTTGGATATCCAGTTTTGATGCACCGTTTCCTCCAGGTACTTGATTTGATTATGAAGAACCTATAATCCCTCAGAATAGGCACTGAGCTGAACCGAATCACTGCTGAGTTGCCATAGTGATTTAATGGTTTCTCTTTCATTGATGTGAAGCACACTAGGGCATGTTGAATTTCCATTTGCTGCTTATTAGCGGATGCAGTCACGGGCTCTTGTGAGTGTTGGTTTAACCCACAGCGAGATGGGCATGGTGTGTCATCCAAAGTGTTGTCGGAGCAGTTTGGGTGGTAGCGCAAATATTTAAAGTGAAAACCACATGATTGGTATTAACAGCAATTTGACGTTGTCATGGATGTTTGTTTTTCTCTGTAAAGAAAGAAAAATTAAGTCTTAAAGTGCATCGCATATATTTATTCAGCATTACACACTCTGTTAGGGCTGAGCGATATGGCCAATAATATTATGTTTTATATTATATATGTATTTTTTCTATATCATATGATATCAATATTTATCACAATATTCATTTAACATTAATGGGGAAGCAAATGCTTTCAAAATGCTTGTAAAATGCTTATTAACAATTTAAGTTTTAAAATGTAATTAAATGAAAATATAACAATTATGCACAACTGAACTGTATAAATTAAAACATGGATGAAATAATATCTTGGTTGTCCTTAGTAGTAATAATATATGTATTATTAAAAAGTTATTTAAATATTTTTTTAAAAAGTAGTAATAATAATACATTTTTGTGTGTAATAGTAATATATTTATGTCAGAATTTCTTTTGTTAAACCCACCGTTTACTTTGGAGGTTTGTCGTTTGTCGAAGATCTTTGAGTTTCAGTGTGTATTTTACAGTAGTTTTGACTCTCTGAGCAGCTCTGGAGATGAAGTTCAGTCCTCATACTGAGAGAGCAGACGCTGGAAACACTGTGAGCATCATGTGTGTTTGAGTTTGTGTAGTAGACACACACACACACACACACAGAGCAAGCAAACTTATTATTTTTTATTTATTTATTTTTAAACAGGTTGTACTTTATTTTAATGATTTGTTATGTGCCAGAAGAGGTATTAGCAGTAACTGAAAGTGAGTGTGTGTGTGTGTGGGAGAGCAGGTGTCTCTACCAGGCTGGTAAACACCATGAGGTGTCCCTGTACATTTATTATTCAATCACCAATCCTTGTACACACACACATTTGCACGCATATACACCCACAAACACGCAAGCACACTCTCAGTGGCATTGCCACAGTTTTCCATCCATTCACACACACGAGTGAGTGTGTCCCGAGACACTCGAGGAGTGTCTTCTGCAGCGATTATGCCAGGAATGAAAGGTTAATCTCCTGATGGCTGTCGCTCGTTTCTCCACATCCCCCCCGGCCCACTAATCTGCTTCATCAATCATTGCATCATCAGCCCCTCCCCCGTTTCCTGTATCAGGTGTCTCCATCTTGCACAAGCAGATGCATTCATCTGCTCATCAAGTCCGACTTTCACAGGAAAAATGTGACATTTTTCCTGTGCATTGTTTTTTTTTCACCGCAGCTGATGGTTTGCAGTGACTAGAGTATATTCTTCATTATCTGCCATTCCCACCCCACCCACTACTCTCATCATTAGAGGCTCTAATTTAAGAACAGTACGTATTAAATGCATTGTTATGTGATATGTGATACATACAAAATTATTATATGCAGTGATACATCAGAATTATTTATTTATTTATTTTTACTGAAACACCAAGAGCGAAATTAAAGTTTTAATTTTACTGAAAACTGAAAAAATAAAATAGTAAAGTAAAATAATTAAGTTTAGTGTATATATATATATATATATATATATATATATATATATATATATATATATATATATATATATATATATATATATATATATATATATATATATATATATATATATATATATATATTTAGGAAAATGCTTCTTTCTAGAGGCTTTTTTTTTTTTCTGTGGATATTGAATGATTTCCTGAGGTAAATGTAATGTTATGTGATACATTTTTTGCAAACTGTTTTATTGAAGTCTTTCTGCAGATGAAACACTGATTGAGCAATTACATGAAACTGATACATTTGTCTTGGTGTAAACAGGCCTTAACCCTGTGACTTGCCCACCAAGTCAACAGAGGTGCTTGTGCATAACACATCTGTGTGGCATGTGAAGATGCTGCGTAGTGTTTGGAGCTCTTCACAATATATTTTTCACACAGAAGTTACAGCTAAACAACTTTTTACTTTAGTGTCACATTTTTAGGACGCCATGTCACGTCTGATGCGCTGCAAAAGACACAAAATGCAAGTGCAACACTCAAAACACGTCCATCTAAAATGTTTACAAAGAAAGACAATAAAAAAAGCAGCATAGTGCAATGCAAAAATGCTAGCAAGGCAGTTTGCTAGTTTTTGGAACAGAGCTGATAAATGTTCCTGTTGGTGTACATAGGTCATTGAGACATTATTTTCAATTGGAAAGTTATTTCTTTCCGTTGTAAATTAAACATTTGTGCTATATATAGTTTAAGCCTTGTTTTTTTCCAAAACTTGATCATGTGAAAACTTGGTCATGTGATCTCAAACAATGAAATTACTTCCTTTCATCTGACACTTCATAAAAGGCCATGTGAAAGTGAACATCCGTGAAGGGCCTGTACACATAGTGTTCTCTTTATTCAAATAACATTTAAAATTCGCTTTTATTGTCTCACCTCTTTTTTCTGTTTGTCTAGTCTAGTCATTACAGATATTGTCTGTTCATGTTTAATGGTAGTGTCTGCAGGCTAACCTCTGGGCTCGGCCGGCGGCCAGGTGTGAGGTCGCAACTCCTGCTTTGGAAACAAAAATATCCCAGGGGATCAATCAGTGCTGCTGTTTGTGCATGTTTGTATGCGACCCTGATCGACCACATTCTAAGTGCTCATCCACTATACGACATCTGTGAATCACATGCCTAGGGGAACTGTTGACATCATCTCTGTGCCAGAAACATTCAGCAACACTATCACAATGACCTAAGGGAATAGGGAAAATGTATATAGTGAATAGCATATCATAACTGTAAAGAGCATTGCTTTACTGTTCTTTTGGATTTCCACATGATTTTCACATGTGCAGAATCACATGTATATGTGGACACATGTGACCACATGTGCTTTTGCACATGTTAAATTCATTGGTTTTTCTGTAAGGGCTGTCCTTTAGTTTTATGTTTTCATAGAGTTTAGGATTGAGACAGACACTAACTTACTGGTCACACTAACTTACATGTTATGATATGATATGCTTAGGCTATGATACACAGGCAACTTTAGTTAAAGGGGTCCTATTATGCTCTTTCACAAAGTCTTGATTTTGTTTTGGGGGTGTACTAGAACATGCTCTCATGCTCGAAAAACACATTATTTTTCACATAATTTACATTATTATGATACCTTTCTCCCCAGCCTGACAAACGGCTCGATTAGTTCCGGGTTTGATGAAGGCCCGCCTTCTGAAAAACTAAATGTCTTGTGATTGGTGTGCTGTACCAGTGTGTTGTGATTGGCGAACAGCTTAGACGGTGTTTCAGTACTGCCCCGCCCCTTGCCAAAGCAGCAAGTTCCGTCTGCTCCGGTACAGTTAAGGATGGCGTCGATATTGCCATATCAATTTGAGCCGGAATTAGACCCCGAGAATATTGAACAAAAGGATCGCGCAGAACCTTTGCACGCAAGACATATGTGACCCTGGACCACAAAACCAGTCTTAAGTCGCTGGGGTATATTTGTAGCAATAGCCAAAAATACACTGTATGGGTCAAAATTATAGATTTTTTTTTTTTATGCCAAAAATTAGTATGACATTAAGTAAAGATCATGTTCCATGAAGATATTTTGTAAATTTCCTACTGTAAATATATCAGAACTACATTTTTTTATTAGTAATATGCATTGCTAAGAACTTCATTTGGACAACTTTTTCAATATTTAGATAACGATTTTCTCAATATTTAGATTTTTTTGCACCCTCAGATTCCAGATTTTCAAATAGTTGTATCTCGGCCAAATATGGTCCACTCCTAACAAACCATACATCAATGGAAAGCTTATTTATTCAGCAATCAGATGATGTATAAATCTCAATTTCGAAAAAATTTACCCTTATGACTGGTTTTGTGCTTCACGATCATTCGAGTGGTAACGTTATTGTTGTTTTGGGCACGGGGGTGAAAAAAAACTGTGTTTCTTTGACATGGCGAAAACTTGACGCTACAGCAGCTCTTCTTCGTCGTCATCTTGTCTGATACGTTCTAACCATGACCTCGCCCCTCCCCACCCACCAACCATTCGAATTTCCGTATGCGGGATTTATTTGAATGATATTCTAATAAGCCGCTTTGTGATATCACAAAAACCCCGGAAAACAACTTTGTAGTCCAAACGAGCCGTTCATTGTAGTTCTTGAAAAGGGATTTTTTTAATCTCCCTTTGGAGTGGACTTTGAGATTTGTAACTTTGTAGATCTTTTTTTATGCCCAAACATACACACTACACACTGACTAAAATTCAAAAAGTGAAAAAGCATAATAGCACCCCTTTAATGTTGCCGTCAACGGGCAACCAGGTGAGACACAGGGCCCACAACCGTTCTGAAGTATCCAGATAGAAATTTGTTACCCATTCTCATTGGGAAAGTGCCCAAGCTGCATTGCTCAAAAAAAGCTGCCCGGCAAAATCGTTCAAAAAGTTGCCCCGTGTATCATCAGCCTTACTGTGTGTGCTGCATTGTGTGTATTTGTGCATATAAAGTGAACAGTAGACTGCTCAACAGCTTTTTAGGTCTTTGCCCATAATCTACATATTTATAGGTTCATATTTTGACCAGGCTAATAACTGTGCTTCCTGCTTGGCAGATTCACAGAAGTGTTATGAACAATGTATTCGTTAAAGCTACAAGAATTGTTTATTATTATTTATTGAATATTATTATTAATAACCTGAATAATGTATTTACTCTTGCTTTACTGTATTGCTGTAGTGATCATATATAAATGTTTTGAGAAGGTTTTGTGTTACACTGAAATTGCGCTAAAATTAAGCTCAGCTATTGCTAACATAGATCAAGGTTTGTTGAATTTGCTGAAATTACTTCATGAAAGCATTAGTAAGAATGTGTTTCAAAACTACAGACCAATCAGTAATGTACCATTTCCTGGTTGTTTCATTTTTTTAACAGGTAGTAGTTGTTATTGTTAGCTAAAACTATTAAAATAATCTTCATTAATTGAAATAAAGCTGAAATAAAAAATAAATATTAGATGAAAAACTAAAAAAAAACAACAACAACAGAAATGAATGAAGTTGCCTTGGCAACTAACTGAAATGAAACAAGCTAAATTTAAATGACTAAAACTGAAATAAAAATAAAGATGGATAGAAATATTAAAAAAAAAAACTAATAAATTTGACAAAAGCGTGTAATAAAATTACTAAAACTTACAAAAACTAAAATGAAAAATGAAATACAAAAATTAAAGCCAATATTAATGAATACTATAATAATAGTACTTAATAAAAAAAAATATTTGAGTGAAAAAACATTGTAAGAAAATGTTTACATTTTAATTAAGAATATAAATATTTTTAGCAAATATAAAAATCCATTGCTATAAATAAAAATTGATCATTCTTTTGTAATGTGGACAGTGATCATTTGATAAAGAAAACCTAGTATATAATGATTTTTTTTTTTTTTTATATTTCTAGCAAATAAAAAATGTGTCATTCCTTTGTGGATTATATTGATCATAAATGGGAATTTAACATGGTTAGGACTCAAATCATTGCTTATGAGTGTCTAACTGTAGCATGTTTATGCAGGAAGTCCCTACTTCACTGTACTGTGAATAATTTGTTCACCCAGAATCAGCCTGCCTTGTCCCAATTCAGATCATGATCTAAAAATGTAAAATACACAGTGCTGTTCTCAGATCAGCTGATCTCACAGACTCTGGAGTTAGCTATTAAGTTTAACCTGAACTAAGCAGAGATATATGGCATCCGTCCAGAAACACTGGGCCATCTGACTTGATTCACACGATTCAGTCTGAGTCTGGCCTCCAGCACAAAAGCTGCACCTGCTTTTTGTTTATTTTGGGGAGCGTTACATAACGCAATCAGCACAAATGACTGTTCTGTGTCGAGTCTGTGGGACCTGCGTGGAACTGAATTTAGGCTGAGCACTGCCTCAGGAAGCAAGATGTCATGTGGCGTCGGTCTCTTGAGAGATTAATTATTAAATTGTTTGTGGTATCTAATTAGATTGGATTAATAGTTTTCTAAAGAATGTCTCACCCCCATGAAATTTGTTTGCCTCAGTGCTCTAATTTAATGTGAAGAAATCTTTAATAATGTACTGGTCACACTTTTCCATGCAATTAAAACCAAAAATTAGCTTTAAGCTTCTATGCACCATAAATGTATTATAGAAGTAGCCGATTGATTCAGTTCACCAAAGAGGTCTTAATGATTGGTTTATGATTTGAACTGATAACGTTTGGACTCAACAATCTGGTTGCAGTGGTTATCAGCCTACAACTGTAGGTTATTGAACTATTACTTTCAAATTTATTTACGAGAAGGCCCTCTCTTCTGTGAGATGTGAAAGTCATGAAACACAGACTGAAAGTTGCTCTCCCCCCTGCACTTCGCCTGACCTCTTGTTTCCTCTCAGGGAAACCGCAATTTCTCCAGAAGCCAAGCCCAGCAGAAGCCAACAAAAAACCCCCCAACAGACTGTTGTTAATGGAACATGAGAAAGAAACCGAGAGAAATAGACAGTTTATTAATGGGAAAGAGTGCTTAATGGAGGGAAAGAGAAGATAAAGGAGAGAGAATGTGACGGTATTATAGACGCTCTCCCAAAGATGTCGGTGACTGTTCCAAATAGTAGGCAGAAACATTATTCAGTTGAAGAGTGCATTGTGACAAGCTCAGTGAAAAATGAATCAAAGATGATAACAGAAAATAAATGTGCTTTTTTAATGTTCAGTCGAATTAAAATCATAAGTGACAATGACAACATGAATTATGTTTAGCATTAATTAATTAATTACAGTCTGTCAGGCATAACATATTATATAATTAAAGTTCATGTTTTGGAGTCCGTCTCAGCCCCCAGCGACCCTTTCTCTGTCCTCTGTGTCATTCAGGAAGTATAATCAGGAAGCCACAACAGACAGGCCTGTGTCGCAATCTAGTCTACATCCCCTGGTTCCACCAGATGGCCGTCCTCTTGTGTCTCTGACCGGAGAAGAATGTGCCGCTTTGCTGTCTAACATTCCACAATCCCCAGCTCTGAACTGTTGCGTTTTCTGAGGGCAAGGAGCCCTATTACTATTAATCATGCTTATGGGCTCTTTAGACTTGGACCAGTAAGCAATAAACTAGCAACCCTCTAGAACACCCTACAACCAATCCTCTTGCATAGAAAGGAATATTAAAAAGGGATTATACAATTTTGTGTTACACTTTATTTTATTTGAAGGTGTCCGTGTTACAGTAAAATTACACATAAGTAATTATAAGCAACAACATGTATTTTCTATAGGTTAAGGTTTGGTTTAGGGTAGTCGGGCTTGTAACCTGAAGGTTGCTGGTTCGATTCTCGCGCCGGCAGGAATTGAAGGTGGGGATTGTGAATGAACAGCACTCTCTCCACCTTCGATACCATGACTAAGGTGCCCTTGAGCAAGGCACCGAACTCCTAATTGTTCCCCAGGCTTTGGAGCAATGGCTGCCCACTGCTCCGGGTGTGTGTGTGCACTTGTTCACTACTCACTGCTCTGTGTGTGCACTTGGGTGGGTTAAATGCAGAGCACCAATTTCGAGTATGGGTCACCATATTTGACAATACGTCAAGACCTAACTTGCATGCAGCATAGTAAATCTGGCGGAGAATTGTATAATGACAGCATTTTATAGATTATTTTCCTGACTGACAACTGAAGCTCATTAGTCGATCATTAACCAGTAAGATTAGAATGTCATTATTTATTTATTTATTTCTTCTCAGGGCTTTAGCTTTATATGTGCAAATAGCAGCATAAACAAAAGACAATGAGGATTCACACATCATGCACCTGCAGTGCTTCTGTGAATGGAGAAAAACAGAAATTAAGTATATAAAAGGAATAAAATAAATAGGACTACACAAATTATATTTCTTATAATATAAAATAAGTAACAGACTATCAAAAGAAAAAAAAAAACATGCGACAAGTTGTCTACACTAATTTTTGTGACACTGCATTTTATGTTTTCTTCATTTATTTTATTAAATCCAACTGATCGCACTGGCGCCTCACGCACATACACACGCCATATCAGTTCTAGCATTGCTAACTTGACATTTCAGCCATTTATCATCAAAATAAAATGCAGACAAGCAAACACCAAAGTTACACTGGTCAATGTAAAAGATTTCAATGTAAAATCAGTGTGCAGCACCCAAACAAACGCATCTTTGCGTTTGTGAATGATGACGTTTTAAGTGGATATTGGAACACGAGGGAAGTAAAGCCTTTTTACGTAATGAAAAATAGTTTAGCAACCAAATGTTACATGGCAAAAATGGAAACATTTGGATTATTGTCGAATGAGAGAAGCTTGTGAAATGCCATTTCAGTTTCGCTTGAAATAAATTAATTGTTTGTATGCCATTGAATGCCACTATAGCCAATTTTGTGTTTTATTTTATAGTTTAATATATCATTTTATAGCTACCTATTTTTCATTCTTGTTCTGTTATGTATACCATTCAATTTAAAGGAGTTTGTTTCATTATATTTACCGATATTTCATATACATATAAATGAATGTAATTCATGCAATGGAGTATTTATTAATAATGTAATGGAGTATTTCCTCCATTTCACTCTTTCGCTTAAACTCTGGGGGCAAGTCTTCTAATGTTTTTAGGGGCGTGATATTCAAATGACGATTGTTTTCAGCCGCTACATTTATCAACATATGATCATTCATACGATGTGATTGGTGGCGTACGAATGTTTCATGAATCATACATGAACCCTGTCGTGAGTTGATTTGTGCAGAGATAGATTGATAAATAAATGATATTAAATTATTAGTGTTTTTAAGTCTTAACATAATTCATATTGTACTGAAATATTGATATATTGTGCATCCCTAAAAAAAAAACATTCAGAATACCTTAACAACCAAATAGCAAAACCCTGGCAAATTTTGCCCATGCCATTACCACTCACTCCCCATATGATAACTTATGAAACAGACCTTTTGAGTCAAATCTTTCCAAATAATCGCTTGAGCCAGGTCACAAAACTGATCTTGAATGACAGCAATTAACAGCTCAATTTCTTCAGAAAATGTAAATATTTTAATATTATTTCTGTTTCCCATCATATAAAATTATTGTATCCATATTTACTGCCCTGTTGTGTATACATTTTACTCAGTTGTAAAACTAGTAACATTTTTAGTATGTAACATCTGTGCAAATATTTTTAGCGGGATAACACTTTTTTTTCTCACTTCACTAAGACTTCCTGTTTCAGTTCTACATGTGCAATCCAACTAGTGTTAGACTAGTTTGTGTATGTTAGTGTTATAGCAGAGCAACTGTTTCCAGGTGTTGAACCATATTGAGTTTGAGGCCACAACACTGCACATTACATGACTAAAACATGAGTCTGCTGTTTTATGCTCGTCACATCAATATCTGTGCGCCATCATGTTCAGTTGTGTGTCAGCACTAGTGTGGCATTGCTGTAAACGAGCAAGTGTATGTGTTTCCGCATGCTCAGCATTGGCAGTTTAGTCCACAGCCTTCTCCCATCCTCTCTCCTGTCATGTGTACACGCATACGCATGCAGGCTTAACTGTGTATCATATCAGTGTTTGTCCTCCATGGCTGTGCTGAGCTCTCTGGGATAAGTCTGCCTGGCTGGATCTGTGCTGCTGAGGAGCTATAATCACATCCTGTTTAATAATGAGTTTACTCTTAATCTTCATTCCATTCTCAAATATTGAACAGGCTGGGTAGTTTGCTGATGATATCAGAGCTTTTAGGCCTGATCACGGATCTTCTGTTCAAATCGTGTCTTGTGACTGTGTGGATCTTTGTGTGTAATGGTATGAAGACAACTGAAACAACTGAAGATATATCAACACTCAGTAAATTATTGTTCACCTGAAACTAGGGGTGTGCAATATTGACAAAAATGCTATTTTCTGGGTTTTTGCTGATAGCGATGACTCAAGTTTACATTAATTTCCAGTGGCAGTTTTACATTTAAGGGGATTTTTTCCATTAGATGTGTGCATCTTTTATTCCACATTCTCACATTTAATCAGTAAACGCAACTAGAATAATACTACACTGTCAGTATCAACAAAATCCATTTTTGCAGTTCATAAGTGGCACAGAAACTTTATCTGATGTGATATTTCAGTGCCACAGTTTTAGGACTTCTGTGTGGAACCAGTGTTATTTTTGTACTTTTTAAATACCAATTTAGTATTTATGAATATTTTGAAATTTATGTTTATATTTACAGTTTTCGTTTTAGTTTAGGTTTTAGTAGTTCTGTTCAGTTTTAGTTCTAGTAACTTTAGTTCTTATAATTGTTTATTTCAGTTAGTTGCCAAGGCAGCATATATATATATATATATATATATATATAAAATTGACAAAATTGTGTTTGAAGTGTTAAACATTAAACTATTTTATATTGAATTGTTGTATAAAATAATGTCACATTTGCAATAATGCTGATATGCAGGAAAATCACCACTCGTGTGTGTGCTTAACTATATCACATGATGTAAACATAAGAAAGAAAAAAAACTTATTAAAACTGAATTTTGAGGGCATTCAAGTTTAACCACCAGGAGAATAAACATAACAAAACTCTAATTCTTATTTGATATGACTTCCATTTCAGACCAAATGTAGCTGAGAAGTCCATATTGTTTGTTTCAGCACAAATCCGGCAAAAAAATTAAGCATTATGTGTCTCTGACCAAAACACAGTAATGTTGTTAATTTCCTGAATGAATCAGTGTTTTTGATCGAATCAGAATGTAGCATTTAAATACTTCATCCTTAAACTCTTGTAAAGAGCCTGTGTGTTTATCCCTTCAGAGGAAGTCTTTTAACATCTGCTTCCTGTTTTCCTAGCTGTAATGGTTAAATGTGTTTTATATTCAGCGATGGAGTGACCTATGAGCCAGTGAGATTTCTTTGTGGACAGGGCCACAGAAATAGAAACTAAATTTTCTTGTCTCATTCACAGCTGGTTTAGATAAGAACTCAAATTTACATGGAAGAGCTTTTATTGCTTGTCATTGTACCATGTTGTGTCTGGTTAGGTCTTGTTGAGACAGGTCTGTCTGAGTCAACATCCACTTTCACTGGAAAGATAGTATAAGTAAAATAACGAGAGAGCTTTCCCAGCAGGATGTTACTTATGCCAACAATTTTAGGAATTTTGCATATAGGCATTTGCCTTTAATGTCTTGGTTTTTCCAACTTTTTGGGCCCAGGAACCTGTATTATTCTAATATTATTTAGTAAACTATTGCAGTTTTGTAAAAAAAAAAAAAAAAACATTTGTTTGTTAATGTGTTCGTTTGTTAATCATTTGTTAATCTTTAGTTAATATTCTTTCAAATAGTCATGAAATATTCTAAATGCTTTGTATATCTGTCCCTGACCTTCATGGACCCCTGGTCTTACTGAATTCTCATAACATCTTTTAAGCAATTGTAAATGCAGAATAAATGCATTCAGCCCACCTCTGAGCTGCATTAAACAATCTGTGTAAATATATCTAAATTTACTTCAGTTGAAGTTTGTGTATCACTTCTGCGGTGCAAAAATTGATTTGGTTATTACTGATTGGTAAAACTGACACTGATTGATTATATGGATCTTGTCTTACAGAGGGGCTTTTTCTGAGGTGATGCTCGCAGAGGAGAAGAGGACAAGAAAACTAGTGGCGGTAAAATGCATCCCGAAAAAAGCTTTGGAGGGGAAAGAGAACAGCATTGAAAATGAGATCGCCGTGCTCCACAAGTGAGTCACTGAAACAGCTGTTTCAGTTCATTTACAGATGTGCACGACATACACACAAACACACACATTAAATATCACCACCTACTAGCTGTATGAACAGTGAGGCCCATAGTTGTAAAGTCCATTAAGATCTTCATCTATGTGTAACAGCCGTGTTATCTCCGGGTGAGAGGACAGTAAGTGATTTGTGCGTGTGTTAAGAAGCTTGTGTTTAAACCTCTGGAATCATAAAGCTCTGTGGGAATGACTGAAGCCGGAGCAGCCGACGCTATTTTTAGTGTCTGGGTTGCCCGGGTTACCACAGGCAAAGAGGCACAGCGTTCGCAGTGAGATTTGAGGCGACGTGTGAATGGGGAAGCACTCACAGCCTGCTGCAAAGTCACATCTCTCAACAATGCTGCTGGCACCAGTGAAAGGGCCTTAGACTTAAACTAGGGTTTTAAAAATCAACTGCATCCTCATTTGCAAAACCTAATGAGCTGTCCTACTTAGACAGCAAATTTAAGGCATCATTGCTTCTATGTGAAGACTGTTCTAAAAGGTAGGCTGCAACATTATGTGTTGCCTTCTAAGGTGCCTGATTTTGGCCAAAAAAAACAAACAAACAAAAAAACAGATTGTACTGCTACAACAACCAATCAAGATGGCAAACGGGTTGAATTAAGTTTTACTGTGCTGTGTATTTTTATGCTCATGAAAGTTGCAAATTAATGGAAGTTGTGAAAGCTCTTTTCATTTGTACTGTGACGTACAGTATCTAGGGCAGTGACTTGGTTCCGTCCATTAGTAGTTGATTGGATGGAGGGAAAATCTTAACACGAGCTTGTAGTTGATTGTAAGAAAGGGGTGGGATTTATATGAAGTCCAGCATACAACATCATAGAGAAGTCTGGAGAAAATCTATCCAAGGTGGCGATTTCACATAAAGTGTTGTGATTTTTTTTTATAAATTAAGTTAGCATAAACACCAAACAAATTATGTGTGCCATCTATTTTTATATGGTAAAAATGTAGGGTTGTTGATTGGATGGAGTCAGATCTGAATGTGAGCTCGCAGTCATTTAAAAAATTAAATAAATAAAAATAAAAAAATATATTTTTTTAAATTATGCAGTTGAACAGTGATGTGGTAGTAACCCTATAATGCCTATAAAATTGTTTTTTTTTTTTTTACATATGCTTTTTCATTACAGTATCTTACTACAGGGACATTCCCCAAGTCTTTGTCGCCCAGAGATGATATAGCAGGATTGTGATGTCAGCATTGTGTAAGACATCCAGATTATGTCACTGAATCTGACAGGGTGTCCTTAAGGAAAGACATGCTCACTGACATTACTGTGCACACTAGAGCACAGGGCATTCTGGGACCGCTTGAGGGCCATGCTTATATCTGCTGTCAGCAAGTTCAAGATTTGTCTATTTACTTTGAAGCAGGGTTATTAATAATTTGGAGCATTTTAGACAGAAACAACATAATTATAGAATAATTTGACTGATAGATTTATTTATTTAGATGATTTGACAATCATGCAGTGAAAATCTGATATTGTGACAGCCCTAGTTTTTGTTTCAAAAATGACTCACTTCAAAATGTTTCATCAGTCTATGATCACATGTACCGTCCTGAAAAAATCACCATAATAGAATACTATCATTAAAATTTAAGTTCAAAGTACAGTATACCATATTATGAAATGTGGTAAAAAATACACAGTGGCTTCTACATTCATATGTAAATTGTGATACCATCATTCTGGCATCTCAGAGGCATTTATGATTTAGCAACTCATACCTCATATGTTTAAATCTGATGTCAGATGGCCGCACTAGAGAAAAACTAATCTGGATCTGTCAAAGTTTGCAAAGTTCATGTGTTCAAGCTCTAGCTGTTTAGATGTTTATTTCTTTTGCTTACTATAGTAATGATGCATAATTACAAGCAACCAACCCTAAACCAAACCTTAACCATAAACCCTTAAAAAATAGAAACTATGCGTTGTTTATTAAAGTAAAAGTTTACCCAAAAAATGAAAATTGCCTTAAAATGTACTCGCCTTTAGGCCATCCAAGATGTAGATGAGTTTGTTTCTTCATTCGAACAGATTTGGAGAAATGTAGCATTACATCACTTGCACTCTAACGGATCCTCTGCAGTGAATGGGTGCCGTCAGAATGAAAGTTCAAACAGCTGATAAACACATCACAATAATCCACAAATTTAAGTAATCCACATGACTCCAGTCCATCAATTAACGTCTTGTGAAGTGAAAAGCTTGTTTGTAACAAACAACTCCATCGTTATGTATCCATCAGTGTTGGGCTCATTACTCAAAGAATGTAATATATTACTCATTACTAGTTACTCCTTTCAAAAGTAATATTGTTACTTTACTTATTACTTTCTGGCAACAGTAATTAGTTAAACTATTAGTTACATTACTTTTTATTCACGCCCCAGATAATTTTTTTATCTTCCAGATACATTTCTTCTAGAATGTTACTAATAACACATTTCTGCTTCATCATTTGACCAAAATCCACATTAGATCGCAGTCAAACGTTAGTACAAACACTCAATAGTGATCGATAGTGACATTCAAGTAGAAGTGTTGTATTCATCTCATTAATTGTCATGTGTAGCTTGAAGCTAATTGTAATTTCTCTGTTACCCATATACGATTATATTTCATTATGTATTTTATCAAATTTGTAAGAAACTGTTTCATTTTCCAAAAATGTTTTTTATTTATAGTAATATAATGTACCACATGCTGATCAGAGGGATGTGGGTGGGATGTAATGCCAGTAAAGTAATACACAACAGTGTTCAGATCATCTTTTTCCTGACAAAATCAATATAATGCAATATTTGTATCTGCTGAATATAAGCTTTTCCATATTCCAAGCTTGCCTGCTGCACTGGGGACATCACATGCATGTGCGAGTCATGAAAATTATGAAAATAAATCTAGGAATTATTTGATTGTTGGATTTTAAATCAGCGGTGTTGAGGCATCAAAAGTAACTAAGTAACTAAGCTATTTTATGGAAAGTAACTGTAATGTTATTACTGAAATCATATTAGTAATTAGTTACACCACTTGTTACTGCAAAAAGTAATATTATTACAGTAACTAAATTACTAGTAACTAGTTACTGCCCAACACTGGTATCCATCAAGTAATTAATATTTTTAACTTAAAACAAATCATGTTTTCATATCCATAAATAGTTTGAAGTTAAAAACGTGGATTACTGTGTTGTTTTTATCAACTCTCATTCTGATGGCACCCATTCACTGCAGTGGATCCATTGGTGAGCAAGTGATATAATGCTAATTGTAGGCTACATTTCTCCAAATCTGTTTAGATGAAGAAACAAACTCATCCGCATCTTGGATGGCCTGACGCTGAGTAAATGTTCAACAAATTTTCAGTTTTTGTGTGAACTATTCTATTGATATTACTGATATTACTGGGTGAACTGTTCCTTTGATATTACAGAAATACTGTAATGTATTACAATACAATAATATATTACAAGAAATACACTGTAAAACGGACACCTGAAAATAAAGTGTAACCCAGTACTCAAATTAATTAACAATAATAACCTTGCTTTGGAATCGTGCCATCTCTCACTGCCCACGGTGTGTGGGTCTGAGTGGTGTGTAGTTTAGAAGAAGTCAAAGACGAGGCCACCACTATGCCTAAAAGGGGAGGAGGCGAGAAGGGGAGTGGGTGAGTGTACATGTTTCAGACTGGAGAGAAAGAATGGGAATGAGAGGAAGAGAGACTCGGTGACTCATTCAGGTGCTTCTGTCGTGTCGTATTGCCAGTGGGGAGGTGTGTGGGATTCCCGGCTCAATTAGAGCCCACACAAGCCACACACACACTCATCCAACCCTTCTGTAAGTCAATGAAAATCAGCTGGGCTGTTAACCTTTGTGGGGGTAGTGAAGACTGAGACTCAGGGGTCATGGAGGAACATGTGTGACATTAGTTTATACATTCTTCTTTAACTCTTCCCTATTATGCACTAGATTAATAGAAAATCCACCCCCTCATAGACTTTAGTCAGAATAGACGGCATATTTAATTTGAATGAACACAAGGCTGTGTGGGAGGGAAGTACAGTCTGTTCAATATGTCACGAGCTGCGTTCTGGTTCTCAGGGTTCCTACGCAGTGTTCTCTGCTCCCTGCTCTGATCAGACGATTTCTGAAAGATTTACTTTTATTTTTTTCACATGACGTAATTTGTTATTTTGGAGTTCCCTGAAACGGCATCCAAGATGACGACTATATATATATATATATATATATATATACAATGCACAGCATAAATGAGTACACCCCCTCTGAATAAATATAAAAGTTGTATTTTCTTAATGATTACTAATATTATTAAAGGAAACATGGCAAAATTGAAATGTATTAAACATACTTAATAAAAACAACAAAATATGTGCCAATATTTTCTGTAAGATAACTAAATTAGCCAATTTTGTTTAAATGAAGGATTGCAGAAATGAGTACACCCTAGATTTAATTCAGCAAATGTATAATATTCTAGTACTTAGCATGTCCTCCAGAACTTTAAGTATACTGCTCTGACCCTCTTGGCACTGAGTGTACAAGTTCATGACAAATTTTCACATCTGTCCTGTTTAACTCCTGGAGGACGACCTCCTTGAATGCTCTGGTCTTTAATGGGGAGTTTTGCTCAGCTCGTCTCTACAGAATCCCCCACAGCTGCACAAGAGCGTTAAGATTGAGTGAAATACGTGTCCACTGAAGGATTTTCACCTTGGGAGAATGAATATCTTCATTGTCATGCTGAAGAAATGCCCAATAATGCAGGGAATGAGGGGAGGGTAGCATCTTCTGTTTCAGGTTTTTGTGTTACATCACACAGACAGTAGTGTGTGAGTTCATGACAGCGTTGATAAAGCACAACTCCCTCACACCTTCAGCACTCATTCATCCCTATATAAGAGCTTTACTACCACTGAACGTCACTGTGGGAACCAAGCACTTCTCACTGTACTCCTCCTCTAGCAACACCACAACATTTTGGATCCGAAATGATTGACTTGGTCTCTTGAGGCCAGAGTATGGATTCCCAGAAATCTCTATTTTTTAAATATGGGCCTTGGAAGAGGTTATATGAATTTATTTTGCTTTGGCTACAGTAGGTAATTCTAGTGGTGACAACAACCATGCATGTCACTTCTGCAGGCTGCGTCATACTCTGTGAGATAAAGTGTCACTTTTTTCATAGCTTTTGCCGGCTTTGAGACACTTGCATGTTATTTCTCCTGCTCGTTTTCTAGCAAAAATTCACTCATCACTAAATGAAAACTTAAAGTGAAGACCTGATTATTTCAGGAGCTTATTCCATTGTTTTTGAATGTCGGTGCTACTTCTGCTATATTTTCACACTTAAAACAATAATTTGGTATTCCTCTTGTACCATTGTCCTCTTTTATGCTAAGAAATAAGTCACCTGGCAGTTCTCACCCAAGTGGTTCCACTGCTGCCAGCATTAAGTCTGAGTATGATTCAGTGGCTATATAACACTTTTAATTGTCAGGAAATTATTCGTATTTAAAGGTTTTGGTTCAGTATACCTATACACTTTTTTTTTTTTTTTTTTAGTAACTTTCAGGAGGGTGTACTCATTTTTGCAACACAACATTTTATCACTTTGATAAGAAAATCTTATTTTGCTGAATAATTTGGTTACACTTTATTTTGATAGTCCACTTTAGACATTCTACTAACTATAAGTAACTTGGTAACTACATGTCAACTAATTCTCATTAATTTGCAGCTACATGTCTACTAACTCAGTAGGGTAGGTTTAGGGTTAGTAGAATAAGTTGACATATACTTGCAAAGTTTATCTATATATATATATATATATATATATATATATATATATATATATATATATATATATATATATATATATATATATATATTGGAGTTTGTGTATATTACAAAACTTCTCAAAAGTGCCAGAAAGAAGCAAAGATACAGTTATATGATTGAGTAAAATGATCAGTCTCTTGCAGTCTTAAACTACCTAAATATTAGTGTATAATCTGAGCACTTTGTGCCTATTTATTTTTATTCTTATAATCAATAACTGTAAGTCTCGAGTCTTATATTTTATGGTCATTCTGATTAAATTATGTCATTCGCAGTGAGTAGTTGAGTTATTCCCTAATAAAAGAAGCATCATGTACAAAGTTTTGTACTTTTGTATTATTTAATTTTCAAATATTGTTTTGCTTTAATATTGTAATCCATCTCAGAGCTGGAAGTTTTGGTCGATGGCTTTGAACTTTTTTTAATTGAAGAATGTTTTGAAATCCCCATTGAGAAGAAAATGGATAGGGAAAATACTTACGGAACCACTGAAGGCAGTGGATTAAAATAAAGATGAAACACTTTTCTCCACAC
Source organism: Onychostoma macrolepis (assembly GCF_012432095.1). Classification (NCBI taxonomy): domain Eukaryota; kingdom Metazoa; phylum Chordata; class Actinopteri; order Cypriniformes; family Cyprinidae; genus Onychostoma; species Onychostoma macrolepis. The sequence continues at coordinate 1,443,702 of NC_081165.1, read as the reverse complement.
TTTTGTGAGATGCTTTTGCCCGTTGCCATCTCAGTACGAGTGCCTTGCTTTTGTGCCAGCTGCTCTGGGAATGTCACATTATGTTGTTGTTAGTAACATGTCTTACACTATGTTTATAATAGGCATGAGACATTTGATGGAGCAAATGAGAGCTCTCTCCCTCCTCCTCTGTCTGGTTTTCCTCTCGTTCTCGTTCTCAGTAGTCAATGCACTCAGACCTGGTTTCATATTTACATCGCATCTCAGGCTATAGGCAACAGGAAATCTGATTCCGGATCCCCTTAGTAAATATTTATGAAGCATCTCTGGGTCAGTTCAACAGTCTAGAACATTGTGGCAGAGATTCGTCTGGACGAGCACAGATCTGGTGTCAGAACAGCTCTCATGGAGACAGACTGATTAAAGCTGTTAATATGAGCTGTGAAGCTGCAGTAACACAAACACTAATTATAACGCTCCCTGACACTCTCGGCTCCACCCAAACAAATTTGCATGCTGTGTATCAGTTCCGTGCCTTAAAGGAATATTTAAAGTTCAATGCAATTTATGCTCAGTTGGCAGCACTTGTGGAATAATGTTGTTTTACCACAAAAACTACTTGCTGACAAACATGTAGCAACAAGTAGGAAACCATATGCATGTCAAAATGATTTTAGTGTGATGAAGTTGCTTAACTAGCAAGTTATAGAACATTTTACAACATTTTTGGCATGACATCATAAAACAAAAACCCAAAATGGTCATAAATTGGCAAAAACTAATTTACAGCTCAAATAATTTGCCATTTTTACTGAAGAATTCATGGAAATCTGATTTTATTTAGACAACAAGGGATGAGTAATTATTTTTTGTGATATTTAACATTACACCACAAATGCTGTCGATTGAGCTTATCTTATGTTGAACAATATCATAGGCACAACAGTTGTGCCTCACTTTCAGTGCACACTGTTGCATTGTTGTTTCTCATGCTACATTGCATTCTGGATGCATTTTGTCTGTTTCATATTGTTTATTTCTGAAGCACCACTAAAGATGTACTAAGACTAGATATTTGCCTTATTCCTGGGTTAACATGTTTTTTGTTTTGTTTTGTTTCTCTCTCTCTCTCTGTGTCCTAGGATTAAACATGCCAACATAGTTTCCCTGGAGGACATCTTTGAGAGCAAATCTCACCTCTACCTTGTCATGCAACTGTGAGTGATTGATCGTTTATTTTAAATTTGCTGTTGCCCCATATTTTCATGCTTTCCACATGGAGTATGTGAGCCGACCTCCAAACAATTCAGCTATTATCTAGTGCAGCTGCTGTTTGCTGGTTGCCGTTTTTAGCTCCTTATCTCAAACTCATTCATTTCCGTGACTTAAAGGCTCTCCAAGTTCAGATGTTGTGTGGCTTTTATGATAAATGAATCCCTAAAGATCTCAATGTTGGCCAAAAGCCAACTTTTAGAGAATCTGTGTGCAACAAATAAAAATGCAAAGGCATTATTACAATTAATATTATTGTTACCATACATAAATATAGACATTTAGACCCAAAACATTCTCTACATAATTATATGAGTGCAGACGCTTTCATTGTATTCTATAATATTTCAGAATTCATTCATAACACAGTGCAAGAATGTGTTGCATTCTCAGCAAGAGGGAGCGCTATGGTGGCATTTGTCATGTTTTAACAAAGTGCACTTACATTAATGTGTTTACTAAAATACTAAAAATAAATAAATAAAAATATAAAAACACGAGACCAAAAACAACAACAAAAACAATATTTTAAATGTAGTCTTATTTGATTTTATTTTTAAATGTTATATATTTTTAAATGTACTCAATCACAGCGTCATCTTTAAAAATTTGTAATTGCAAATGTATTTAAATATATGACATTAATGCGTATTTTAGTTACCATAAATGCTTGTCAGTACATTTAACAGTACCATATTTTAAAGACAACAGAAGTGAATATGAAATTCTGCTAATTAATTCCTACTTAAAAAAGCATTTAACGTAAATTTAAAATATAATACATTTAATTTAATCATTAATAATATGCAGTTAAGTGTCTTAAAACATTACATTCAGTTCAAACCCAATTATAGTCTTTTAAAGTATATTATTTCCATAATAATTACTCTTTTTCACAAAAGGTAGTAGGTTTCTGAAATTGTTGTCATCACCGAAGCAGCATGTTAAGAGCGAGCCTAAGTAGCAGAGCAAAAAGAGTTCTTGCCTGAACTTGAGATCTACTGATAGACCACAGAGAGAAAGCACAAAATGGCCATGTCCATATATGGGTAAATAATAAAGTTTAAAGAATGACAGACTGTTTTAAAGGTGAAGTGTGTAATTTCGATGCCACTAGCCATCACTAAACAAAATCACAAAAACAATGATTTTCAAACAGTTTTTGCTGAACTGTCCCCCAATCCACCATTGGTTGAATAAACACAAACCTATTAGTTGTGGTGTGTTTCCCGTACAATAATGTAACGTACCCGCTTAACTACTTTAGTACGATGCATTGTTGGCGAAATTAGCAAGTCAATCATGACTGTTTCCCGAAACTATAATAGCTTCTTTCACACTTCTGTTGTTTGAACATTGGCTCAAAGAATGGTGAAGTAACAACTTCTGTTTCTTGATCGTTCAAGATGGAAATGTCAGATTATCGCTGTAAATAATGCTGATAATTCTATTTTGTTCTCCATTGTTTTGTTGTATTTTAAGATGTTTGATTCAAACACGGGTTCCCTCTTACGTCATATGGTTCTACATTTACGCATATGCACATTCTTCAGAAACCAAGCTTTGATTCATTTTACAAACTAACAGACACAAAATTCAACTTGTGTATACAAACGGAATGATACATGCTGAATGGTATGTAGCTGTAGTTCCATCCCCACAAATTTGCGAATGTTTGTTGGAACTATGGTTTCAGGAAATGCTGAATCATTGAACTATGTTGGTAATATCACAACTTGAGATCATAGTTTGCTAACTATGCTTTCTGGAAGCTCAAGCAAAGAGAGGAATATTTTGAAAATGCCTCCTACTATTGATTTACTTATAGTTGCTCATGCATGTTAAGCTGTGAACTGGAGAAAAAATGACACATTTCATCTTCAGACCAGACGATCCCCACAGGAGACACACAACACAATACTAGAAGCTATCATGTGTCTTTCTAACAGGCCCCATAGAGCTACAGAGAAGCACGTAATGCATGACTGTGTGTGTCACCCCCCTCGGCTCTCTCTCGCCCCCTCATAGTGTCAACCTCTTTTAATTACTTATGTGCCAGAGAGCCTCGCTATTGTCTTTTCCACTGAGAAATCAAGGAAAAGGCTAAACAACCACACACACACACACACAGGCGCAGAAGCCCACTGAACAGAGCCGGGAAAATATGCTCACACCTGCGTCTTCACACCTACCATCTAAAATGTCAGTAGAGAGAGAGTTAGTTGCGTATAAAAAGATGAGAGACAGATTATATCATGGATGGCAAACAATGGAGAGAGAAATGCAGCAAAGGGTCGTTTTCCACAACAGCTGTGTTAACAGAGAGATCAAGAGTGACATAATGACAGAAAGGGAAGTGAGAGAGATGTTCATTGTCGTATTTTCCGGGTGATGGCAACTCTGCATGCAGACAGCAGGACTCCAAGCTTGCCTGGGCTTTCAACTCAGTGAGAGATTAACTCTGCATGCATGTACATGTGTGTGTGTGTGTGTGTTAGCACCCACAGTCTTGATGCTTCAAATACCACAGACTATGAAATCCCACCCTCAGCGTTCCCTTCATCCTACACATGCGAAGAGACAAAACACAGTCACTTCTGAATGAAGTTTCACTGTCTCCACACTGTTTGTGTTGAGAAGAGGAAATGAACAGCGTGTCTTGTTCATCCAACAAATGGGTGAATCTCACAGAGAAATGCTGATATAATATATATATATATTCTGCCTTAATGAAATGAACCTTATTTCAGGACCAATGAGACTAACTGCATTGTGACATTTATTTAGACAATTAAGCATATTTCCTCAAATTCTCATTACTGTAATAGAGAAACAATCAGTTTTATTAGTATAGTACAATAAAAACAAAATAAATATTAACTCTGCAATACAAACAATATACAATCATTTGTCCACAGTACAATATAGAGATTTATTTATTTATTTATTTTTCATTACAGATATGATAATTGGGAGAGAAAATATATAAAACAGGTACAATAAAAATGAAAAAAGTATACTTGTAATCCTTTTTTCTTTTTATTTTCAGTGTGGAATATGACTTGGCCATTTTTTGACATTTCCATGAAATTCACTCATATAGAAAAAGCTGAAGTGTTTTAAGTATGGTGAAAAAAAGCTAATTTTTTTGTTAGTCATCCCAGATCACCCTTACAAAAAGGCACTATTCACTATCCTCACTATTCTTCATGTCCAAACTCCTTGATATTACCATGGTATTGTTTTTGTTAGTGCCTGAGAATAAACATTAATCTGTTAATCTAGATTGGGTAGTGCAACCACTTATAAGGAATGAAATCAGCTTGCTGCTACAGAATTTATATGAGTCATCTTTGAAGTTTACTTTACCACAATGTCTAAAAGAGAGAGTGTCTACCCAGTCTTTCAACATAAAATGAGTAAAACAGCTTCCTCTGGTGGTTGTGATGAAGTACAGCATCACCATGTGGTTCTGCTGTGATCCTGCTGTGCGCCAGTCTGTCTGGAGTAAAACAAATCTTTTAAAAAAACTAAAGCGAGAGAGCATGTGCGTTGGTGTGTGTGTGTGTGTGTGTGTGAAAGACACAGAAACCTAAAACAGCTTTGCAAGCATCTCTCTGTTTTTCCATTGGCAGAGTGTCCGGTGGTGAGCTCTTCGACAGGATTGTGGAAAAAGGATTTTACACGGAGAAAGATGCCAGTAAGCTCATCCAGCAGATCCTGGATGCTGTGAAGTACCTGCATGACATGGGAATTGTGCACAGAGACCTGAAGGTGAGACAGCAGTTGGTCTAGAGGAAAACAGGTCTGATGGAACAGATTAAAGGAGTTATTTCAACCACAGAGTGTCAGAAATCTGTTCTGAATGTTTTGAATCTTCTTTTCCCATTCATAGAGCTTAATCATTTCATTCAGAAGTCTTTGATGGTGCTCTTGATATTAATAGTTGGGCCTTTGCCTCCAGAGACCAGGAAAGTAGTTCTAGGTAAATGGATCAATCAATGGCTCCAGTCCCATTTTAAACTTTAAAGTCAAGGTGAGGAGTTGAGAATTATCATTTGGGTCAGTGCCGTGACCTAGTGGTTGACTTGAGCATGTTGAGCCCCACTTCTCATATGGGAGATGTGAGTTTGAGGAGCCCCCCACCAAAATCTAGGTAATTTTGCTGTCTATCAAATAACCACCTCAAATAACCTCCTTAGTACACCAAGAACAACCCGAACACCCTAGAAACCACATAGAAACTCCAATCGAATAATCATTCTGAGGACATTAAAAAAACATTTTGTAAAAAAATAAAAATAAAGTAAAACTGTAAAATTCTTTAAAAAACTTGATTAATATCCTTATTAAATAGTGCATAACAATATATTTTGCATATATACATGTATGTATGTTTGTATGTAAATGCTGCATTTATTTGAAATACATTAAAAAAGTTATAAAAGTAGTATTGTGAAATTTAAGGGAAGTTGTTTCTATTTTATTCTTTTTTATGTAATTTATTCCTGAGATGGCAAAGCAGTTTTCAGTGTCACACGATCCTTCAGAAAATCATTGCAATATGCTGATTAGTTGCTTATGTATAATTTCTCATTATTATTGATGATGAAAACAGTTGCTGCTTCATATTATTATTATTATTATTAAATTATTGATTATTAGAAAGTTCAAAAGGACAGCATTTATTTGAAATCAAAATCTTTCTTAACATTATAAACCTATTTACTGTCACTTTTGATCAATTTAATGCATTTCTGATGAATAAAAGTACCGTATTAATTTCTTTAAATAAGAAAATAAAGAAAGGTGTTGATCAGGCTAAATTCTTGCTACAGTCAGTTATTATCATACGTTGACATATTTTCCGACTAGTTACTTTACTTCGTGGTTTCTGGGATTACAGTAAATGTGAGTTACATCAGTCTTTATGCAAAATGTGTTTGTTTATAACAGTGCAGTGAAGTGTGATTCTTGCTCTGGTTAATTAAATATCTCTGCTGGCAGATGAATACAGAGACAATGTCTGTGTATGTTTGGTCACCTAACCCAGTGTGACAGTAAATGTCCATGTTGCCTTTTCTGTGTATGTATATATATATATATATGCCTCACACAAAATGTTCAATCGCCTATTTGTGTCTCTTTTTCTAACACAGCCAGAGAACCTGTTGTACTACAGTATGGATGAAGACTCCAAAATCATGATCAGTGATTTTGGCCTGTCAAAGATTGAGGGTTCAGGTAGTGTGATGAGCACAGCGTGTGGCACTCCTGGATATGTAGGTAAGACACCTCCGTATGCAAAAGTATGGTATATATCTGGATGAAACCTCAGCCTTTAAAATGTGAACACTGTTGAACTAAATTGAAGAGGGTAATATACATAAACCAACTAAGAATATCAGTGACGTGTTTTTTCTAGATATGTAGGGGGAAATTATATGTGTGTTATTTATATAGAGAAAGAGAGAAAAACTGAAACTTGGGTATGAGTTTCTTTGCGACTTACACATGGATGAAAACAGAAGAACAAGCAACAACATATCAAAAATGTATCTAGAACCAGTATTATCACCTTAACTACTCCCATTTTTTACACATTAGAATTTACATAGTTGTAAAGACAGGGATAACCCCTGAAAATTATAGGTTATATATTTTTGTCAGATTTTTGTCAGATTTTGTCAGAGGCCTTTGGATATGGGTTTCAGGCCAAAACTAAGGCTATCAATTGATAAATATCTTGAATTAGTAATTCATTTATAATTAACATTTTATTATTTTATACAGATAAAATAAATGCATGCTTTAAAATATAATGTTTAATGCATTTCATCACTTAATCTAAATAATTTAGAATACTTTGGAATACTAATAAGGTAAAGAGTCCTTTAGAGAAAAATGACATCCACCAAACACAGGATTTGGTTTTCCTCTGCGTATTATTTTTAACAACATCAGTTGTCTACAATATTTCTTGAAGGACAAAAATGCAGACAACCTTAAAAAAAAAAAAATGATGTTCAAGAAGGCAACACAATGCATTACAGTTTTTACGATTGCTTAAGCACAATTTTAAAAACAAGGCTCTTTTTGTCAAAACACAACACACAATTCACACATCCAGACACACAAGTATCAGAACACATCAGATCTTTTGCAAAATGAAGCACTTCATTCAGAACTTTACAATAATTTAACAAAACCCAATTTTGGCACGGTATGGCACACACATGGTTCATACAACCTGATTCTATTTGAACCACTTACACACTGTGGTGCTCAATCTTGTAATGTAACATTTCTACATTTTTCTAATGATATACTAGTCTGGGTTTGATTTTTACAGAAATATTGTTAGAGTACAGTACATGATTGACCAAACACAACACACAAGACCAGCACTGGTACATTGATGAAAACCAATGTTATTTCTCTCCACACTGTAAAATCAGTCAATACATCCATGCATTTCCAAAGGTTGCATATTGCACTGAAAATCAGAACATATTCTAAATGCAATATAGAACATAAACAACAAAAAGATTTGTGGAGAGAAAAAGAAAGCATAAAAAAAAAAACAAAACAAAAAAAAACTGTAATAGCTGGGGTGTGTAAACTTTTTGGATGAACAGGGTAAATTGTACTTATTTTGTCTTCTGGGAAATATGCAAGGCTTCTGAAAGGCAGTTCTAAATGAAAAAGAAAATCGATCTTTAAACAAAATAAGAAAAATGTGCACATCATCCTGTTCAAAAGTTTACACGCCCTGTTCTTAATGCATTGTGTTTCCCTCTTGGGCGTCAGTAAATGTTTTCACCGTTTGCAATAGCTGTGTATGAGTCACTCAGTTGTCCTTAGTGTGAAAATATAGGTCAAAAAATCATGCAGACATTGTTGGAAAGGCTTCAAATATGCAGAAGATACTGGAAAACCTGAGAATGTGCAGGACCTGAATGATTTTTCTGAAGAACAGTGGGCAGTTTAACTGCTCAGGACAAATAAGGGAATTACAGACAACTATCACAAAACATGTACATTTTGGAATGGGGCCATTTTTAGAAATTCAGTTGTTTTGTCTTGTGGAGTGTATGTTAACATCTGTTATGTGAAATAGCTTATTCAGGACAATACTAAACAAAAATAACCAGCATTTTTTTTTATCCTCTTTATTATGATCTTAAAATGATTAAAATGTTGCATATTCTGCACGGGGTATGAAACTTATGAGCAGAACTGTGAGAGTGCAGAGTTGGAGATTCACCATTTGCTGTTTACATTAATTGCCTGTTACAATTTGCATTAATATTTAAAGCTGCAGTCTGTAACATTTGGTTAAAAATGATCCGAAATCAATATTTGAGCAAGTACATAACCAGCCAGTGTTCAAAACTATCGCCTTACTTTAGCCCGATTCACCATGGTTAGCTTATAGGCTAATAATGTTTTCTAATTTGAGTGGTAAATTAGAATTTTAGAAATTTTTCATGGGAAATTCGAGAATGGCACTGCATCATTACATCACGTCTGTAAACATAAAGAAGTTGTCCCGGCTAGTAGGCTATCACATGTGAGGATCCTGCAGGTGACGGATCGTTTGTAGCCTTTTCTCACAGCAGCTAGAATAATTAAATGTATCATTTTGATGGCGGATTGTAATCCAGAAAGATTATGTGTTTATGAAACAAATGTGAATGAAATTAAATTATATTCCAGTTTACAGATAGCCTGGGATTACACAAGATTTGTAAGAAAACCAGTTCGAAGGGAGCATAATTTGCTTTTTGGGTTAAAAGATTTTCTTAATATGAAATTCGAATGGCATGACAATTAGATTAGACGGTACAGATAATTTGCACGGTTTGATGTGATATGAGCAAACCGATCTTTAGATTTAATTACCATTGGTAGCGCGATTTATGGTAATGCTTTTTTTCCTCAGTTGGTCAGAACAAACGTGGCAGACTTGTTACTTACTTGTTCAGATGGCAATATCCGGTGAAAATTCTTATTTGGGTCATATATTCAAGTTGTAGGCTAGAATCTGTGATTCCTAAGTACAGTATCCACACCGGTGCGGTGACTGACAGCCAACCATTCACTTCAAAACATTAGATTCATCCGCGCTGGAGCCGTGCCTGCGCACAACCCAGCAATGAAGATAATTCTACACACAGCTGCAATTTCAGGTTTTCAAACAGAGATGGCGACAAAGAGGCAAAACTTACGGACTGCAGCTTTAAATTACATAAATGACATTAAAATTCAAAGTAATCACTTTGGTAATCTAAAATACTTTTTGGATGTAACTGTAATGAAAATACAGTTACTCATATTTTGTATTTTAAATACGTAAATAATTTACATGTATTCCGTTACTCCCCATCCCTGTTAACATACCAGTTAATTAAATGGTTTTAAAGGTGGTACCGTATTTGCTCCAATGGTAGGAAAATCCTTACTTACATATGGGAATTTTGTGTGTGTCGAGGGGCATGCTCACTACTTTTATATAATTAATTAACCACAAAATTTGTAAAGGTTTCGGTTAGGGTTGTTTAGTCTACCTACTTACTAGAAAGGGCTGAAGTGATAAATTAAATTGATGTTTGATCCCATTTATTCTGATCTTCAGCTCCTGAGGTTCTGGCACAGAAGCCGTACAGTAAAGCAGTGGACTGCTGGTCAATCGGGGTCATCGCTTACATTCTGTGAGTTTGACTATCACTGATGCTTATACATGTGTATATTAACATCTTTTCCCTTCTCTCTGCTTCATTTAAATTTCCTAATGTTTTACCTGAACTGAATTCATTCCCAAGAATTCAACCGGACTTCTGTTTATCTCCTCTCAGTTTATGTGGCTATCCACCATTTTACGATGAGAGTGATGCAAAGCTCTTTGAGCAGATCCTGAAGGCAGAGTATGAGTTTGATTCACCGTACTGGGATGATATCTCTGACTCAGGTATAACACTTTGTCTGTAACGTTTCCCTGAATTTACATACGTTTAGTAAGGTTAAAACTTGAGTTTTCATTCTTTCTTTTACCAAACACTAATGGTTGTCAAATATATTTGGAGTCAATGAAAATAGTACTTTTATGTCTGGCAAATCAAACAAAAGAATCTCTCAAGGAATTGAGGCCAAGTTATTTTCTCTTTGTTTCTTTCTATCTTCCTCTGACAGTTCCTTTGTTTCTCAATGACAGTATGGAAACAGTTATGTCATGTTCTGAACTTTCACACTGTGCTCTTTTCTCAGCCAAAGATTTTATTGTGCATTTAATGGAAAAAGATCCCAGCCAGCGTTACACGTGCGAACAGGCTCTTCAGCACCCATGGTATGAGTTCAGACGCCACTCTGAGACTAATCGTCAGTGATACTGTAAATCTAACTTATAGCACTTTAATACTTTGAACTTTACAGTCTGTCATGCAGCAATTTAAACAATGACAGCACACAAACAGATATTTATTGCCATAACCAATATAGTCACCATATGTTGTGGCTTTACTGCTTAAAAAGGCAGTCATACATTGTCATGAACCATCACATTTCAACCTTTCAAAAATCTGTCAACGGGTCCAACAACACAATGAGTCCCTTTCCCAATTCCAGATAATCTAGAGCTTGCGAAATTCTTTCCAGCAACATCATTTATTTATATCTATGTTGTGTCATTTCAAACCCATATAACTTTCTTTTATGGAACGAAAAAAGAGATTGCTCTTTACATACAGTGAAAGTAAATAAAGGGATGGATGTTGTAGAACTCGAAAAATTACCCAAAGAAAAAAAAACATCATAAAGTAGTAACACGTGATTTGTACTCTGTATGAGAAAAAAAAAAATATTATATACACTGATAAACTGCCAAGGCGCTCAAATCTCATTCACTTTCACATATATTCAAATACGCATTAAATTAAGTTGTGCTAGACCTGTCATCAGTGAAGTCAAATGCCATTGGTTTTCACATGTGTTGCAACCAATCATGTCATATGAAGTTTGAGTGTGCAGAAGTGTCATTTGAGAGCTGTGCACTGAATTCAATTTTGGTCAGTTCTTGATACATAATAATCATAACAGTTCATTTGACTTAAAATGTAGGGAGAAAGTCATACTGCTTTGGGAGAACATGTGGAAATAGATGATGACGGAGCTTTGCATTTGCATTTCATTGTGGCTTTAAAATTTTGCTTTTATACAACCAGATACGGTTGACATTGGAGGAAACTTAAATGTCTATTTTGTACTTCAGGATCGCTGGAGACACAGCGTTGGATAAGAATATCCATGAATCTGTCAGTGCCCAAATTAAGAAGAACTTTGCCAAAAGCAAGTGGAAGGTAAATGCTTGCAATATGAGAGTGAAAGAACCTCATCTGAGAAAGTGAATGAAGTATTGCAGGTGAAAAGCATGGTTTCTGATTTTTAGTGGCCATCTATCTCTTACTATCGTACACAGCAAGCATTTAATGCCACAGCAGTAGTTCGTCACATGCGCAGGCTGCAGTTGGGAACCAGTCAGGAGGGCCAAACGCAGTCCACCTTGCCCAGCCCCTGCCACGGGCACCTGCTGCTGCCCGAGGGGGATGAAGAAGAGAGCTGTCAGTATCTAAATGTGTCCCATTTATATTTCCTACTGTTTTTGCATGCCCATTCATCCAGACAGTCATATTAAAGCATGACATTTCATTTTGCATAAAGGGGGTGGGGGGATTTTCTTTTGGCATTTTTTAAACATTGTGTTTATTTAAAAATATTTTCCCAACAGTTTAATTACGGTATTGTTAAAAAAAAAATCGAATTACTCAAATTACTATAATGTGGAAAATCTCATTTTTAGAGTAATATATTACTGAATACAGTTTTTTTTTTTCATGTAAATCAGCATAAGTTAAATACAGCACAACATACTACAATAATGTGTAAATATTTTAAAATTTAAATAATATTAAGAATAATTTTTGATAATTTGTGTGTGTGTGTGTGTCACAAAAATCTTATTGGTTCTAAAATCACTTAACTTTATTTTTCCATTCATCCATTCATTCTCCAAACTGCATATTCTCTGTAGGGTAACAGGAATGCTGACACTTCATTTTCTTTATGCATAGCATAATTTCTCATTTTTATTTTGACAGTGGAGTGAAATATGACATGTTCTTGAAATGCTGTTAGTTACTTAAGGAGGACTATTTCTCAATAGCTGCTCAAGGAGGACTAATCTCTCTCTCTCTCTCTCGCTCGCTCTCTTTCTTAGCCCTGCGGAGGGAAAATAGTGGCTGTTCTGAGGATGTCGGTGATGGAAATGACATCCAGAACTGCACCTACCATGTCCATCCTACTAGTCGGGTCTGAGTGTCAATCATCCTGCAGTAACCAATGACTGACTGTCCTGTTTTTCCACTGGAGTTCTGCCACACCCCCAGTCTGGCCAGGAATACTGAGTAGCTCCAGCATCCTGCCACTTGGAGGCGCTGCAATGTAAAGAACCCAGGTGGGAATGGGGTCACTACTATTCCAATGGAGTGATTCTGTTTAATGAGAGTTCGAAAAGAGACAAGAAGATTGCCACAGGCACTTCATGGGTAATATATATGCTTTTGTGGGAGCTGGATAGAGATTGGACAGTGTTTTAACTCATTTTTAAAACAACACCGTCTATTTTCATTTTTCTTTTCCTGAACTAAAAGTCCACAGGCCTGTTTCTCTTTTAATTCAAAATGCGACAGTGGCTGTTGGTATGTGACCTGATTTAATGCACATACATTTTAGATTTGGTGACATTTTATGAGATTATGAATTTTGGCGTTAGGTTATGCTGATTGCCCATTTTAAATGCACATCTTGATCAGTAATTTTTTTTCTTTTCAACTAAGGTACGAACAGATTTCACATACATGAGATTCTACATATTAGTTGTGTTGCCACATCTCAGATGCTTTGTACATCCAAAAGAAGCGCTGATTTCGTGTAAATTACATTTTAGTTTGTTTTTTAACATTTAACGTCTTTTTTTACACTAAGTCTTCACAACAGATCATTCAGTCAGTATGTTTAAGAGCGTCTTTCTCGCTTCAAATGTTTTCTGTGGTGCCTTCATGGATTCAGTATCAATGTTTTACTCTTTTTTTTTAATTTTTTTAAATTTGTTTAAATATGTTTTGATCTTTTCAGTTGGGAATGTTGGAAGCTGTACATGTTAAAACATTGCTGTTTACCATCTAATTCACCTACATGGCATATATGGCTATTCTAAGCTATGCACTGTCGGTGGATGCTTTGTAAATGTCTAATGTTTAATGCTGCCATCCTGTAAATATTGCAACGCTATTGTTTTTTTGTAAACCCCTTTCTATTACAACATTAAAAATACTCAGGGGAGGAATTGAAATCAGAGCATTTTGATATACTGAATGGTCATTTTGCAAGAAAAAAACTATAGGATACTGAATAAACGTCACTACGAGGCTGTGGTCCATATTATATAAATATATTTGACAATTTGGATTCTTTTCAATGTTGGAACCTGTACGAAAGTAACCTCCATTAAACTACATGAATGTGTGACTTGACTCCAATTTGATTGTTTTGTTTGTTTCCATTCACTGCTGTCCAGAAGTTAAAGAAAAAAACATTAGATGGAAAAACTGTTCCGAAAAAAAAGTCACATAATAGAAATCTCCAGATGCTTGCAGAAAAAGTTTTCCACAAGTTGGTTGGAAGATTGTGGTTTTCCATAATCCATTGCAAGAAATCTGTGTTTTTGTTTTTGATTTGATTTGATTTGAAACTTCATATGTATAGTGCTAAATTCTCAAACAATACCAAAAGCTTTGGATTAATTGATATTGTAAAAGTACATGCAAATATAATTTAAGTCTCAGACCTACTTAATTTGTGACAGCTGTTTCATAGTCCCTTTGTCATTTGTCCATAATGTTTAGAATCTAATCTTTAAAAGGTTCTCATCACAACATATGTAGAACCATTAGTTAACTCTTTATTCTGGTGCTGACTGGCTCTCAAAGGTCTGCTTTAAGAGATCTGTTTACCAATACATAAGAAAAAAAAAACATTTACATAAATTAAGTTATATCTTTAAAAAAAGAAACTAAAACTTATGAATTTCAATGAACAATTATTTGATTTAAACAAATTGTGGTTTATGTTTGATTTTGTTCTATATCTGTATCTGCTTTCTGAATTTATTTTACATGTGTGGTGAAGACAGATGCAATTAAAGTTTAAAAAGTATAAAACATTTATAGTAAAAGGCAATGTGTCATGTGATTTTGCCTGCAGTGTTGCTTGTGCAGACTTCCTGTATTGATCAAGATGCCAATATGAGATGGTGGGTCAAAGAATAAATTCAACTGAACTGGCCAGGTGTTGTTTCTGTGGTAGCCCTTTACATGCTCTGGTGTTTCCAAAAATATATGTATGATTGCACAGTGATGCACAGGTGGCATTGTGTACTTGAATGTGTTTAAAAGTGATGTTGCCTACTGATCATGGTTGCAACAGTGAAAACGAGGATTTGCTATCCATATAGTCCCGTTTCTCAAAAGCTCAGAAAATATTGTCCTGTTGAGCGTCAAGACAGTTAGCAAGGTAAATCGTAGTACAACACATTACTCATTATTACAGACTTAATCTTATGCTGTTTTATAAGGTTGAATGTTTAAGTATTGATGCATATGTTGCTGTGTGTATTTAAGCATGGTGTGGTGATTTATGTACATACATAAAATAGCTTATTGTAAATACACATAAATACATTTACTCACAAATATATGCTATTGTTAAATGTAAAGTGCAAAAAAATAAACATTTACTAGTTAAATTTAGCATCAACGGAAACCTCTAAAATTCTAGTTGCTGTATGTATAATTGGTTGTTGTTTTGTTTTTCTTGGCTGAATGGCAACATTGAACCAACTATACAGACAGGGACATGATCATCATAAACCAACTATGTTCGGAGTGGAATACAAGTGTGATGTGTACTTCATACTGCACATTATGTACATTATACTGCCTGTCATAAAAAAAAATTACTTTGCATTTCTAATTCATTTTCTGTAAAAATTAGTTTTCATGAATCATATTTAAAAATTAGGCAAAATTAAATATAATTTTAAAAAGTGTCACGAAATACTGTATGGCTGCCAAGCAAATTGCATCATGGGACATAGTAGGCAGTGTGCTCTGCTGTATACCGCACAATTTTGGCAGGCCTTAACCCGAGTATTCTATACATATTACATTGCATTTAGTATACATACTGTGCAAATATTAAGAACAGTATGATAGTTTGCCATTCCGAACATTTGGATTATCCCTACTCTTTATGACACACAAACAAAGAGTTGATAGCTACCTCTCTGGCTTCTGAATGCTTTCTGCAGAAGTCTTGGTTTGCATTTGTTTATTTATTTTGCACAGAGCATGTTTTTGGCAGTATCTTGGAAAAGAACACAGCGTGAAAATGTACCAACTTGAAACAACTCAGGATTGCAACAATATTGGATTTAAATATTAAAAAAATGCCCCATTTTTCCAAGTCCTAAAATACATTTGCAAACCCAAATATTAGGATCATTGGCCTTAGTAATAGTGAATATGCAAAATTAATTTCAAGGGCTTGACTGCTTAAAACGAATGTCTTGCCAGTTGTAGTCTGTTAGTCTTTTAAGATTGAAGTTAGATTTATTCATTTCTTTCTCAATGTTTCTAAACACATCTAACATACAAATTTAAAATCAAAAAGAGTTTTGCTTCAAATTTCACTTTATAATAAACGTGTTTACATTGTATTACAGGGTTCTCTTTGATTTGATTTAAACAAAATACTAATGACAGTATGTTGTAAAATATGTATAACCATATGCATATACATACTGTTTAGCCTTTTTGTAAGACGTGTACGCTGTTTTGATCCATTACTTGTATGGATGCAGTGCATCATAGGTATTTACTGTATTTTTTCATAATGGAGTACTGCTTGATTATTGATGCCAATGATTTGTATTTTTAAAACATTTGTAACTGTAAAGTGGATTAAACTTTCCTTGTCTATGCACTGTTTCTGTGTGCTATCTAGTGTGTTGAAAGAGTGAGAATGAGAGAGAGAGTGAGAGATGAGTGGGAGGATGTGGTAGAAGTGAATAATAGCAGGTTATGGTAATAGGCCTACTCAAGCATGTTTTTTTGAGAGAGATTTTTTGGGGGGGTTTAGTATTCCCTACACCACAGTGGAAATTCTTTTGAGTTCTTGACCTGTACAGTGTAAGACGTTATATAACAATCACTTACACATTGTGCTCACATACATTTTCAAAACTTTGCCTCTCTTTTTCAAAACTTTACATACAAATCCAAGGATTGCACACACAAAATGCAAAATGCCTCACATCTCTTGCAAATTGAAGCAATTCAAAATATATCACATCTCAAAAGCAGACATTTTTCTTACGTTGCAAACACCTTTGCCATAATATAATATTTTTGGATATATCATATACAAATAGTATCTCTTCTTTCATGAGCTCCTATGTACATTTATGTACAAAACTGAAAGTAACTGGCAGAGAGATGTTGAAAAATTCACAGTAAACACAAAACAAGATTGAAAACCTTTTTTTTTTTTTTAACTGTAAGCATTTGTGATTGTGAATACAGTATTACACAGAATGAAAGAAAATAAATACATTGTTTGCATCCACTGTGTCACGGTCACCAGTTATATCACCTAATCTGAACTACATTTCCCATCATCCCTGTTGCTGCTCGCCTGCTCATTGTCACGAATTATCCAGTCACAATCACCAGCTGTCTCTCATTCCACCTGCACTGGTTAAAAGGACTCACTAGTCTCATCTAAGACCTTCCAGATATTCTCCTTGGATTGTTACTCTCCTGAAGTTTACTTACCTGTTGTTTGTTTTCACACCCAAATCTCCTATCTCCAGCGTCCACTTCTTTATGGGGTAGTTGTGGCCTAATGGTTAGGGAGTCTGGCTTGTAACCTGAAGGTTGCTGGTTCGATTCCTGCACCTTCAGGAATTTAAGGAATTGATTGTGAATGAACAGCACTCTCTCCACCTTCGATACCATGACTAAGGTGCCCTTGAGCAAGGCACCGAACCCCTAATTGCTCCCCGGGTGCTAGAGTAAGGCTGCCCACTGCTGTGTGTGTACGCACGCGGATGGGTTAAATTTTGACTATGGGTCACCATACTTGGCAATACGTCATGACTTAACTTAACTTATCTCCAGTCTCCATCTCCAAGTGTTGTGTATTCATCCTACAAGAAAAGAAAGGAAAGTGTTTACTTCTTCATCAAGGCCTGTAAACGTGTGTGTGTGTGGCTTTCTCACCTGTCTGATCATCCTCCTGCTGCATCTTCTATTTTTACCTGATCGCCCATCGCCTATTCCATGATGTTGTGTTAAATAAAGCCTGCTTGAACTTTACTTACCTTCTCTCTGGTCTGTGTACCCCTGACAGAAGACTAGACCACAACAGCAATATGAGCTCCATTGCTGATCCAGCCACACTAAGCCTGTGTCCCAATGTGCATACTATCCATCCAAAATTCTATGTGATAGTAGTAATTTTCAATACTATTTAGGGCAGATCGGGTGGATAGTATGCACATTGGGATGCAAGGTAATTCTCTCCATAACCCAAGATGGCCGCCCGATCGAGTTCTATGTTGAGGAGTTCCTCCAGCTCGCCCACTTGGTACCTTGGAATGATGGGACATTAAAGTCTTCTGGAGTGGTTTGGATAACCAGCTCTGCCTCAAAGAACCAGCAGCTACAACCCCCAGTTACTTGGCACAGTATATCGATCATGTGCTATTGTTAGATGGTTCATCATTCACCGTTGGTGAGGTCGATGAAAACTCCAGCGTAACTCAGTTGCTGCCATCCCAACACACTCCAGCCGTCTGGTACCGGTGGTTTATTCTATCGAGCCAACTCCAGTCCCATAGTCCATTCCAGTGTGTGAAATCTTCAAACTAAAGTCACGTGTTTTCCCTCGAGCCAGGAAGATGGTTTCTAACAGCGCCGACTTGGGAGCAAAAGTGGCAGATCCTGCGGTTATTTCTCTTGGGAAGTTCCTGAAGAAAATCTCCCTTATCCAAAATCTCGTCCAGTTGTTACCTCCATGTCAGAATTCCATCCCGTCATGGCTGCCGCACCTGAGCCTTCATTCAAAATGGCTGCGGCACATGTGCCCCTGGGAGTACTGGTGGAATATGATGGGATGTCTTGGAGCCCAGATATGGCTCCTGTCTGCGAACTCAGTCCAGAATTGATTTCCACTCCCGAGTACAGTCCAAAGAAGACTCCCGCTACCAAATGCTCTCCAGAGTCCGTTCCAGAATGCTCTCCAGAGCTCAACCTGGGAGCCCACTCACATCACAGAGCTCAACCAGGGGCCCAGTTCTCCTTCATCTCCGCTGGTCCCATCCAGCTCCCCTTCGTCTCCGGAGTCTCCACTGGTCCCAACCAGCTTTTATACATATCCTGAGTCCCAGAAATGTCCGCTCAAAGCTCCTTCGTCAGCCAGCCCCGCTCCTCCAGAGCGCCCTCCAGTGCCCGCTCCTCCAGAACCCATCCTGGCCTGTAGGCCCCTAATTCCCCCCAAGAAAATTTCCCTGTGGCCGAGCCGGGTAACCTGGACAAGGCCACGAAGGCCCATTCTCCATGGCCTCCCGAATGGCCGGCACCTCCGTGGTGTCACTCATTGTCACCAGTTATCTAGTTTCAATCACCAGCTGTCTCTCATTCCACCTGAACTGGTTAAAAGGTCGAGACAGAGAGACAGACAGAGACAGAGAGAGAGAGACTGACATTCTGAACAGACGCACTAGATATGAGCTCCTATTAAATCACACAAAGTACTGCTGTTAATTGAGGTAAAAGCTCATAAAAACCTGTGTTTAACACTTATGGAAATATAAGAGTACAGAAACAAAGTGTTTGGAGCAGCCGCAACTGCGATTTACAGCAGCATCGGCAGCTGATAGAGCGATCGGAGTGAACAATCATCAGTACGGTACAGCAGTGCGAACTCAAGAAGAGACAAATATAGCCTACATCAACACAGGACATTACAGTACGGCACTAAGAAGATTTATATATAATATAAATATATTATTTTTATTATTAACAATTACCAGCATCATATAAATCTCAACTGACAATAACGGACGCATTCAGCGGTTGCCATGGAGATCGTTTATCCTGCACTCATTAAAGGAGACAAAAGAAAGTCATTTAAACAGACACTGTTACATGAACATCCTGAATCTCTTTGTTAATATGACATCTCAAGAAAAGAGGACAAACTTGATCTTCTATACAAAGAGGAACCTCATATGGAAAATAGTTATAAGTGAACATTTCCCCTACACTAAGAAGAAGGGAATCTGTAAAGGAAGTCAGATCTGCATTTTTGAATCAGATGACCACTCTTCCCATTTCCAAACCATCAATCTGTACAACAGTGGAACGGTCTTAATTCAAGGGAATGAAGCTAGTCTCCAAGCCTTTGAAAAATAATTTCCCCTTTTAAAGCAGACAGTTGAGGAGGAAACACCTTGCAGTGTTAAAGAGGAATCTGAAGATGAGAATGAACTACTGCCCTGCTCTCCAGTCAACACATCTCCGGTCCCATCTGATGAACTGATGACTGAGCAGCCCACACATGCGTCCAGTTATCTCCGGTGTCTTCCTGAGAAAATGGCTCTTCTAGAGATGGAGGTGTCAGAATTGAAGCAGCTAATTCTGAGCTGCCCAGATGAATTTACCATCAATAATCTTAAGGCTGAAATTAAGGATTTGCACAACGTCAACATGAAACTTAAGGCTGAAATGTCAAAAATGAAATAGGACTCAATACAGAGAGAAAGAAAGTTCCACGAAAACATCCACGAGTTAAAAGAAAAGCTGAAAGAACAGACTGAAATTTCTTTACAGCTGAAAAACAGGGAAAGTGAATCACCCAACAACAGCTGCACTGAGAGTAGTTTACAACTCCATCATGAAGTGAAGTCACACAGCTCCACACCTCCAGACACAGAGAACAGCCATGTGAAGGAGCGCACTCGCACACCGTCGCCGTCCCACAGAACACCAGCCACTCAGGCCTCAGTAGTTCTTCTGATGGACTCAATTGGAATGAACATTTACCCCAAGATCTCTTCAGTACGCTACCTAGAAGAAATAACCAGGATACTGGAGTCAATAGGCATGGGAAAGAGGTAGCCCACATTTGTCAAACTTTAGGTCTTTATATCCTCAATGGTAGAATCAAAGGAGATTCCTGTGGACAATTCACCTATAGCTCAAATCTCGGCAAAAGTGCTGTAGATTATGCCATATCAAATATAAGCCCCTCCCATTTCAGTGCACTTACCATCAAAGCTCAGTCACCCCTGTCTGATCACAGCCAGATCAATCTTTGCATTAAAGGTGAAAACATCAAATCAAAAGAAATTCATAAAAAGCCAATTCATCTACATAAGCTCAAAACACCATATAGATGGACTCGTAATGCTGCTGAAACATATATTAAAGTATTGAAGTCTAATGAAATAGTCAATTCTATAACACTGTTAGCAATTAAACATATTAATGACATTTTTTAAACCAAAGCAAAAAAGGCTAATTTAAATAAAACTACCACATATAAAAACAAAAATAGAGCTAAACAAAAACCTTCTGAAAAGTGTTTTGACCATGACTGTAAAACAATAAGGCAAGAGCTACGATTAATTTCAAATCAAAAACACAAAGATCCAGTTAACTCAGAATTACGCTTAAAGCACTCAGAACTTCTGAAACAATACAAAAACACACTGAGACAGAAGAAATTGGTTTATTATAACAACACACTTCAGAAGATCGAAAACACAATTGATCAGGGTCAGTTCTGGGGCACTTGGAACAGTCTAAACAATACAAAGCCACAAGAACTGGCCATACAAGATGGTCAAATTTGGAAAGATTTTGAGAAGCTCTATACACATCAAACTGACCCTCTGAATAATCCCAACCAGTTAAAAGTCCTTGGAAAAATTGAATGCTCTTGAACCATGTATCAAAAACAACCAAAATCCACTAGATTATCCAATAACCCAACAAGAACTTAGTGGAAAACTGAAATCCCTCAAATGTAAGAAATCCTGTGGCCCTGACAACATAAAAAATGAGATGCTTAAAAACAGCTCTCCTGAACATCAGAGTGCACTACTCAAACTTTTTTATTTGGCTTTGAGTTCAGACGTTTTTCCTGAGGTCTGGAACACAGGACTCATTTCTCCTATCTTTAAAAGTGGAGACAAAACAGATCCTAATAACTACAGAGGGATATGTGTAACCAGTAATTTGGCAAAAGTATTTTGCTCTATAATCAACTCTCGGATTTTATCTTTCTTAAAGCAGCACAATGTCATCAGCAAATCTCAAATTGGCTTCCTCCCTAAACATCGAATGACTGACCATATTCACACACTAGTAAATATGCTTTTGATTGGGGCAAATGAGGTCTGGTTTTGCGTTGTGTCACGCAAACCGTGGCAGCACGCACAGTCTACTCTGGACTTTGGCTCCGGTCCAGAGATGCGATCGCACGGAGCGAATCATATGCCCGAGTCGGCATATATTAAACACTTTTAAAACTACACAGCCTCAGCACGATTATGATCACTATTTTGTTTTACTAAGAGTTTCATATTGAATCTAGGGTGTAATCTATTGTGGCTGTCAGATGTGGTTTTTCCAAGCTCAACGGCTCTGGTCTGAGCAGATATAAAGAAAACACTATTGGCTATTTTAAAAAGGGCTGCTTGATATGTCCCGCCCTGTCTTCCTTTTTCAGTTGAAATTACGTCACCACATAGAATAACGCTGTGTTTTTCAAGGAACTTCAGGGGACCTTTACCATTTACATCAATGGACTGGCAAGTAGTCTGGAGCGATCTGCAGCCCCTGGCCTCACCCTACACAACCCACAGATAAAATGCCTGCTGTATGCAGATGATCTGGTTCTGCTGTCTGCCACTAAACATGGTTTACAGCAGAACCTGGACCTACTAGAGCAATACTGTCAGACCTGGGTCCTGACAGTCAACCTGAATAAAACCAAAATTATAAAATTTCAGAAAAGATCCAGATCCCAGGGAACACAACACACATTTACATTAGGCACTAACCAGATAACACACACATCACAGTACAACTACCTGGGTTTGAAAAGCACATCCACAGGAAACTTCAATCATGCTGTGAAAGAACTGAGAGATAAAACATGAAGGGCCTTCTACGCCATAAAATGGAAATGTCCTATAGAAATCCCTATTAGAATTTGGCTGAAAATATTAGAATTAGTAATTGAGCCCACTGCCCTCTATGGCAGTGAGGTGTGGGGTCCACTGACAAATCCAAATCAAGATTTCACTAAATGGGAAAAACAGCCAATTGAGACCCTGCATGCAGAACTGCAGTAAAAATATATTACACGTGCACCGGCACATAACAAATAACGCATACAGGGCAGAATAACGCAAATATCCTCTAATCATAAAGATACAAAAAAGGGCAATTAAATTCTGGAAACATCTGAAACTCAGTGACCCCCAATCATATCATTATAAAGCCCTGCAATACCAAGAGATGAGCAAAGAAAGCAACCCCCTCCCTCAGCTGATCCAGAGCTTCAGTCCTGATGCTTCACTAACATCTACTGACACTCATCACATTGATGCTCTGAATCACAAAAACACTAACAACATCAGGATCAATCAGATTGCTGCACAAATCAAACAGAATTACATCACTCATTGGCAAACCCAAACACAACAACAGAGTAAAATGCAATGCTATTTGGCCCTAAAGATACAGTACAGTATGGCAGAGTATCTGTACACAATGTCAGATAAGAAACTGAGAAGCACGTTGACCAGATACAGACTCAGCGGACACAAGCTGATGATAGAGACGGGCAGACACAGAAAAACATGGCTGCCACCTGAGCAGAGATTATGTTCACACTGTTATCTGAATCAGATGGAAACAGAACTACATTTCCTAAAAGAATGCTCCAAATACACGGACATACGGACAGTGTTCTATGATAAAATACAGCAGATCCATCAGACAATTAAAACTCTTTCAAACCAAGAGAAACTGCCGTATCTGTTAGGAGAACACAAGAACTGCTGTGTGTTTGCTGCTCAATATGTGTCTGCCTGTCACGATAGAACAGAAAACACTCAGTCTGCCCTGATCTGATGTTTCCAGCACATGTAGATTATGTTATGCCATATTACTCTATTATATTACTTAGATGTACATTTTGCTTCTGTAAATCTGTCTAACCCCTTATCTTATTTTATTTTTTATTTTTAGTTTATATACATTAGTAATCCATTTTGCACTACATATTTAATACTTTATATATATTATTATTACTATTATTATCATTATTCTTTTTCTTTCTGTTAATACATGTGTGCACTATTTCTAAGCAGCCCAGCTGCAATTGCTTTGGCAATACAAATGTATAGTTTTTGTCATGCCAATAAAGCACACTTAAATTGAAAATTGAAATTGAGAGGCTCACTGAAGACCAGGCGTGCTGCTGCATTTTGAATCATCTTTTAGAGGTTTGACTGTGCATGATGGACGTCCAGCTAGAAGATCATTGCAGTAGTCTAGCCTGGAAATGACAAGGGCCTGGACAAGAAGTTGTGCAGCATGCTCTGTTAGGAAGGACCTGATCTTGTGATGTTGTGCAATGCAAACCTGCATGATTGAGCGGTTTTTGCAATGTGGTCTTTGAAAGTCAGCTGGTCATCAAAGATTACACCAAATTGTTGATGAACCTAGCTGGATGTTGAAATAATGCTGTAGAGTCGGAGTGGCAGGGAAGACGAGAAGCTCAGTCTTTGCCAGGTTAAGCTGTATGTGATGTTCTTTCATCCATGCCGAAACGTCTGCCAGGCAGTCTGAGATCCGTGCAGCTACCATTGGATCATTTGGTTAAAATGATAGATAGAGCTGTGTGTCATTAGCATAGAATTGGTAGGAGAAATCATGTGCCTCTATGATAGGTCCCAGTAATGTAGCGTATAAGCAGAGGAAGAGGGGTCCAAGAACTGATCCCTGAGGAACCCCAGTGACCAGTTGATATGCTTTGGATACCTCCCCCCCAGGCCACCATACTTTTACGCTTACCTGTGAGATAGGATTCAAACCAGCAAAGTGGAATCCCTGTGATGCCCAGTGATGAGAGGGTGGACAGTAGGATCTGATGATTCGTAGTGTCAAAAGTGACAGATAGATCCAGCAGAATGAGAACTGATGATTTGGAATCAGCTTTCGCAAACCGCAACGCTTCAGTGACTGACATTACTGCAGTCCCAGTTGAATGGCCACTTCTTAAACCTGACTGTTGATGTCCAGTTAGTTATTATGTGAAAGAAATAATGATTTAAAACAACTTGTTCAAGTGTTTTCGCTATAAATGGAAGGAGAGAGACAGGTAATAAATTAAATTAATTAATTAAATAATAAAAATAAATAATAAAGAAAAACATATAATTGTTGGGGGAAAAATCAAGTCAGTAATCTGATGACAGCTTATCACATAACAGTCTAGCAGGCTTCTGTGCTATAATGTGCAATGTGTAAAATATAGTGTAAATCCTCATTAGGAAACAACAAAAATGAGGTACTACAGTTGTAGAAAAAAAAATATTATTGTAAACAAATAAATATCAATAAATGAATAAATCTTTTTTTTTTTGGCTGCTACTATACATGGTAACGCTTTAGATTACAGAATTTACAGCATACCTCTTTGTAACTATAGAGTACCTCCACAGTACCTATTCTTAGGTATAAGGGAACAATATGCAACGTTTGGGGAATAAGGGGGTAATAACCTGCGGAATTATAAAGCATTTATACTGTAAGTGTTTTATAACTAAAGGGTTCCAATTCTGAAATTACGAGTATGTAGAGTCCACGATTTTCCGCGTCAGCATAATTTAAAGCTGAACGTACATGTAAGTAAACGGAAACAAGTGGGGAATAAGGGGGTAATGACTTGAAAAATTTAAATATTTACACTGCTAGTATTTCATAAGCAAGGTGTAACCACAGTTGCCAAGTCCACGTATTATACGCGACTTTGGGCTTCTTTTTTTGTAAAGTTGCGGGAAAAAATCCCTGGTCGCGGGTTGCGGTTTTTTGGACTTATTTAAAAAAATATGGCTGCTTGTTTGGGAAATCTGTCGTGCAGCCAGCTTCTCCCCTATGTTTCCCACAAAGTCTAAGGGACATCTGACCGTTGGTTGCTTGTTTGGGAAATCTGACAAGCAACTTTGTTTCTTAATTTATGTTCGCCGTATTCTTCAGTGCATTGATTGACACTCTGTATGCTCACAGTTAATAGCCAGCAACTGCAGTAATATAAGTGCCGTAGCGCAATTTGCCAAATGTTCCTCCCCCTCATTGGAGAAAAATCACATTCAAAAAGAAGAGGCGTGACGCTGTAATCCAAACGATGATAGAAGTAGATGTAGAGGAGTGGGATGACTTTCTTTTAGCCTAATTTTTATGTTTTTGTAATGTATTCATTATCACGGGCTGTAATAAAAAACAAGTAGTCATAATACTGAGTAAATACATTTGGTTCGAATAGCCTGGTATGGCAAGATGTCTTAAAATGTGTTTCTTTTTTTAACATTTAAATTTAGACCACATTATTAGATTACCTTTTGACCTCATGAATACACATAAATGACAGCTTAATGATTTTTTAAAATCTTTTTTATAATCTTTTTAATAATATTATATAATATTTTCTTTTTTAATATAATATATATTATAATTTAATATAATATTTTATATATTTTTCTATAATATTTATGTCACATTTGTGAGTGTGTGAGGATCTTTTGTAGCGGGTGTTGATGAGGCAGTGATCAGGTGCAGGTGTGCGTGATCAGAACTCTGGTGAGGTGGAACGCTGTGATTGGTGGAGTGAAGGGCCTGACTGATCCGTGACAGTACCCCCCTCTCCATGGCCCGCTCCTGAGGGCTGACCTCAGCGTCGTGGTGGTCTGCCACTGCCTCGGGGTGCTGGGCGATCTGGGTGTGCTGCATGGAACTCTTCGAGTAGCGCTGGGTCTAAGATGTCGTCTCTGGGTACCCAAGAGCGTTCCTCAGGGCCGTAGCCCTCCCAGTCGACGAGGTATTCTAACCTGCCACCACGACACCGGGATTCCAGGATTTCCTTGACCTGATAGACTGCGCCTTCGTCCAGGATTTGTGGGAGAGGGGTTTCTTCCTCGAAGTCAGGCCCTGTGGAGAGAGGTGGAGAGAAGGGTTTAAGTAGTGAGACATGGAACGTAGGGTGAATTTAGTATTGAGGTGGTAATTGGAGTTTGTAGGTGACAGGGTTGATACGTTCCAAGATGGTGAAGGGGCCAACGAATCTGGGACTGAGTTTCCTACAAGGCAGGTGCAGTCTGATGTCCCTGGTTGACAGCCAGACCTTTTCCCCTGGTTGGTAATTTGGGTTTTCCGATCTTCGGGCGTCGGCTGTCACTCTCTGTCTGCGCACTGCCTGTTGGAGCTGGTGGTGTGCTGCGTCCCAGACTCTCTCGCTCTCCCGGAACCAGTGATTGATGGCGGGGACGTCCGATGGTTCACCTGACCAGGGAAACAGGGGAGGCTGGAAACCGAGTACGCACTGGAAGGGCGTGAGTCCCGTGGATTGTTGGCGCAGCGAGTTTTGGGTGTACTCGGCCCAGCCTAAGAACTGGTTCCAGGAGTTTTGGCGACTATGGCAGAAGGTTCTCAGGAAGCGTCCTATTTGTTCTATTTGTCCTATATGTTCTAATAACTTAGAACATTATCTAACACTTGACGGCTGCTCTGTCAATTCTTCTTCATCAATCAGGAACCTAGGTGTGCTGTTTGATAGCAATCTTTCATTTGAAAGCCATGTTTCTAGCATCTGTAAAACTGCATTTTTTCATCTCAAAAGCATATCTAAATTGCGACCAATGCTCTCAACGTCAAATGCAGAAATGTTAATTAATGCGTTTATGACCTCAAGGTTAGACTATTGTAATGCTTTATTGGGTGGTTGTTCTGCACGCTTGATCAACAAACTACAGTTAGTCCAAAATGCAGCAGCTAGAGTCCTTACTAGAACCAGGAAATATGACCATATTAGCCCGGTTCTGTCAACACTGCACTGGCTCCCTATCAAACATCGGATAGATTTAAAAATCTTGTTAATTACTTATAAAGCCCTGAATGGTTTAGCTCCTCAGTACTTGAGCGAGCTCTTATCACATTATAGTCCTCCACGTCCAATGCGTTCTCAAAACTCTGGCCGTTTGATAATACCTAGAATATCAAAATCGCCAATTTGATTGCACAGATAATATTTAAACTAAACTGAGCTAGACAATGACATCTCTGAATTCAATAATGAAATGCCTTTAACTGAAAATTGAAAATTGAGTGTTTAATCTTATCATTATACATTACTGACACTCTATCCTCTAATTTGATACTGTTAAGTGCTTTGACACAATCTGTATTGTTAAAAGCGCTATATAAATAAAGGTGACTTGACTTGACTTGACTTTTGTTACAGTTTGCTAATTTTTGTAAAATAGCTTCTGTTTTTGCTTTTCAGATAAAAGAGTGGTTTCAGTGTAATATGTTGCATGCTAATTTATTGGTAATAAATAATATTGATGATAATAAATCATAAAAAAAAATAATAATAATGGGCTTGTTTTGGGCTTGTTTTTGAAGCTGCGGTTGCTTATTTGTCTCGCGAGAGTTGGCAACTGTGAAGAGGAGCGTTTAACCAATCTTTTCGCTAGATAAAACCCTTGTTCCTCGGCTGGGATTGTTTAGAGCCCATTGAAGCTGCATTTAAACTGCATTTTCGAAGTTCAAACTCGGGGGCACCATAGAAGTCCATTTTATGGAGAGAAATCCTGAAATGTTTTCCTCAAAAAACATGATTTCTTTATGACTGAAGAATGAAAGACATGAATAAGGGGCTGAGTACATTATCTGTACATTTTTGTTCCAGAAGTGAACTACTCCTTTAAGGTGAATTGGAGCCCATCAGAGTGGAGTTGACTGTCAGCTTACCTTACTTACTGTCGCATATTTTCTATTTTGTTATACTATTAAGTTCTTGTTTTTTTCCAGTTACCTGTGTACTTTTGTAGTCCTTTGTTATTTTGTTATTTATTGCTTTACCGTATCACAGTGTTGGCAACTCTTACAGATTTTCCTTGAAACATTACTGTGACACAGAGTCCTCACAGAAGTCCTTATTTTATATATTTGGTTAAATATAAGCTTTGTGCAACACTTCTTTACATTATGCAAATTTGACATGTATTAACATTTATTTATTTATTTTTTTTGCAATGTATTTTTCCCTAATTGTGATCGTAGGTGAAAACTGCATCAGAGGTGGAGGACTTTTCTGCTCCCTCATATTGTAACGGGGCTGACGAGACGTGAGGATCCAAGTGCAAGCTTTTATTTACAGGCATGGTCATAAATGAAGCGTTAGCGTTAGTTCTGGCAGGTCACGTGAGTCAAGCTTGCATCAGCTGATTCTCAGCTGATCGTATCTACCTATAGGAATACAACACCTATCGCAGCATTCCTATATAAGCTCTCTTCCGTATCAATCAGCAGCTTTTTCCGCTTGCTCAGGAGCAAAATCAGACGGCGAATTCCATCTCTACGGGAAAGCTTTCAGTCAGGAATTTTCAGGGGTTCGTACCAGATTCAACAAGTTTGTGAACTTGAACGCGAATTCGCCGCGATTGATATAAGCTTCTCAAGTACTGCTTCTCATAACGTTATATCACTGACATAGACTCTTCGCCTGCAATGCCCGCAAATCATCGCTGAAGTTGTGCTAATGTGACCGCATCAACAACGCTTTTACACGAGATCTGCTTCCCCGCTGGTAGAAGTAAAGATATCAAGGAGGGTTAAAGCATCCACGTAAATTACCACATATTACCCAAGATGGCGGCGCGAGTACATCGCGAGGCTCTGGGTCTCTCCAGATTTTGCAATTTTGCGGTATTTTTCTTACTCATCTCGGGCCTGTTTGTGCAGAACAGTTGTGCCTTTACATCGTACACCCGTTGTGAGCTTTTGGATATCGGTTTGCAAATTTCCGACACTTTTATGGACAATCTTCGACTCCTTCCTGAGATCGCTAGGACACCCGAGGCTATGCACCCTACCCGGCCGGGCGGAAGTGCTCGCAGGCGGCGTCGAGATCGTAAACAAAGGCGGGGGAAGCGCGGAGGACTAAGAGCTAAGCTAAGGCTAACACCACACCGGCTCTCTTTACCCAGCATTTTCCTTGCCAATGTACGTTTGCTAGTGAACAAAATGGAGGAGATTCGACTCAGCATCACACACAGCAAGAAACTTTTGAACTGTAACGTCCTAATCTTCACGGAAACCTGGTTAAACAGCGGAATACCGGACACCGCTATTGAGCTAGCGGACGCCACACACTCGGGCGGATAGAACATTAGATGGCTCGGTAAGACCAGAGGTGGTGGATTGTGCATTTACATTAACAAAGCTTGGTGCACAAACTCTGCTATTGTTGAGAGTCATTGTTCAGCTAACCTTGAGTTTCTCATGGTTAAATGTAGACCGTTTATCTACCGCGGAGTTCACTTCCACCATTATAACTGCAGCCTATATTCCCCGGATGCTGATGCCAAGCTTGCTATGAAAGAACTTCACGCAGTCATCAGTAAACAACAGACTGATCACCCGAAGCGGCTTTTATTGTTGCAGGTGACTTTAATCACTCAAACTTAAAGTCAGTGCTACCCAAGTTTCACCAGCATGTTTCCTGTCACACCAGAGGAAACAAAATCTTAGACCATGTTTACACAAACATGGCTGGAGCTTACGTTGCGACACCCTCCCCACCTGGGACAGTCAGATCACCTTTCTTTGTTCCTCACCCCAAATATGCACCCCTCATCAACCGTGTGAAGCCATCAGTGAAGACCATCAAGGTGTGGCCTGCGGGGCAGATTCCACACTCCAGGAAAGGTTTCTACACACAGACTGGAGTATGTTTGCTTCTCAAGCCACCAGTGGCGCTCACACAGACATTGACTCTTACACCTCCTCTGTATTGGATCATATCAATATCACCATTGACAGTGTTACAACCCAGAAACAGATCACCACATATCCAAATCAGAAGCCTTGGATGAACAAGGAAGTGCGACTCTTGTTGAAGTCACGCAACACTGCCTTCAGATCAGGAGATGCACAAGCCTACAGCACATCCAGAGCAAACCTGAAGAGGGGCATCAAAAAGGCCAAGCACTGCTACAAGCTAAAGATAGAGGGACACTTTTCCAACTCTGACCCTCAACGCATGTGGCAGGGCATTCAGGCCATCAGTGACTACAAACCCACCCACTCCACCCCCGCAGCCACTGATGTCAACTTCCTGAACGAGCTAAATTACTTTTATGCTTGCTTTGAAAGAGACAACAGAGAAACTGCCACCAAGCTCAATCCCTCAGCTGACCACCCACCAATCATGCTCTCCTCCACAGATGTCTGCAAGGCACTGAGCCGGATCAGCGCGCACAAGGCTGCTGGACCAGACAACATCCCTGGTCGTGTTCTCAGGGCATGTGCGGAGCAGCTCGCTGGGGTTTTTACAGACATTTTCAACCTGTCTCTTGCCCAAGCAGCCGTACCAACATGCTTTAAATGCACTTCCATTGTGCCAGTGCCAAAACACTCTAGTCCGAGGTGCCCTAATGACTACCGCCCTGTAGCACTCACACCCATCGTCATGAAGTGCTTTGAGCGGCTGGTCCTGGAACACCTAAAAGACTCTCTACCATCCACATTGGACTCACACCAGTTTGCCTACCGTAACAATAGGAGCACAGAGGACGCAGTTTCCATGGCACTGCACTCTGTGCTCACTCACCTGGACAATAAGAACACTTATGCACGTATGCTGTTTGTTGACTTCAGCTCAGCATTCAACACTGTCATCCCAACCAAGTTAATAGCCAAACTTGGAGACCTGGGCATCAATACCTCAATGTGTAACTGGATTTTGGACTTCCTGACCAACAGACCCCAGAATGTTCGATCAGGATTCACCTGCTCCACATCCATCACACTTAACACTGGTGTACCACAGGGCTGTGTGCTAAGCCCATTTCTCTACTCCCTCTTCACCTCCGACTGCAAGCCTGTGTATGGATCTAATTCCATCGTCAAGTTTGCAGACGACACCACGGTGATTGGCCTCATCAGTAACAACGATGAGACTGCCTATAGGGAGGAGATCCAGCACCTGGCCACATGGTGCACTGAAAATAACCTGCTCCTCAACACCACCAAAACAAAGGAGCTCATCGTGGACTTCAGGAAGGAGTCAAGAGGCACACACGACACCATCCACATCGATGGAATGGCTGTTGAGCGTGTCTCCAGTTTCAAGTTCCTGGGGATCCACATCTCGGCGGACATGTTGTGGAAAACCAACACCTCCAGCCTGGTCAAGAAGGCTCACCAGCGCCTCTTCTTTCTGAGGACACTGAGGAAGAATCAGCTCTCCTCAGCCATCCTGGTGAACTTCTATCGCTGCGCAATAGAAAGCATCCTGACCAACTGTGTCACAGTATGGTATGGGAGCTGCTCTTTTGCAGAGCGCAAGGCACTGCAGCGGGTGGTGAAAACTGCCCAGCGCATCACAGGGACTCCACTACCTGCCATCGAACACATCCAGAGGAAACGCTGTCTGCATCGAGCTCGCAGCATCCTTAAGGACTCCTCTCACCCAGCCCACAGACTGTTTTCTCTCCTGCCCTCCGGTAGGCGTTTCAGGTGCCTCCGGACCAGGACTAGCAGACTAAAGAACAGTTTCTTCCCCAGAGCTGTCTCTTTACTGAACTCTACCCCCCGTTGATCCACTTCCTCATATATTATTAACTCTTCTCTCCTACCTCACATCGGCCTTATTTGCACTACTGAATGTAAATTTTTATTACAGTAACAACTGTTTACTTTTGTATCTTGCACTACCATACCTAAATTGGACTATGCTCATTTGCACTGCCGACTGTTGTTTACATTATCAATGTTTACATTAACATTTTGCACCGTATGTCTAATTTTAATATGCAATCACTTCCACTGCACTTTTACACCTTGTTTATAGTAATAGTCATCTGTATATATATTATATTGATAGTACATATCACCTGTAAATTCTGTTTATAGTAATAGCCATCTTTCTATATATATTTATACATATATTCAGTACATATCCTTGTCCTGCACTTATTCAACCATTGTATATACTGCACTTGCTGCTATTGCACTTCTGGTTAGACCTAAACTGCATTTCGTTGCCCTGTACCTGTACTTGTGTAATGACAATAAAGTTGAATCTAATCTAATCTAAAAATGAACATTTAAGCCTTTATTCATCTCTGAATGTCTTCACGAAGCTAAGCTAAGTTCTTATTTCATTCTCATTGCCTTATGCTATGTTGGCAATTATGCTATCGTCAAATATTGCTCGTTGTTAAGGCAGTTGTTCAGTAACATGTTTGTTTGCTAGGCATGCTGTTGCTTTAGGCTCATTGGTTGTATTTTGTCACGCTGGTAACATTACCCAGTAAACCTACCACAGCAGGCTTGTTTTTAATATGTTGTTTAAGGCTGTCTGATATGAAACAGATTGCTGCTTAAGACTCATCTAGTATTGGGAATTCTGTTTTATTAAACTTATCTATTTTTATTTTTATTTCTATTTGATATGCTGTTGCTTTAATCAGTGTACCTGTAATGTGCTTGATACTTAAAGGGCAGTATGTAGATCTTGCTACCAAAGGTTATAATGATAACGATTATCTGGATAAGGGCAACATGGGCTGCCTAAACGTCGGGTATTGACCACATGCTGTACTGCATTAAAGGGGCATGCTGCTCTTCTCAGCTGCTGATTAAAGAGCACCCCTTCGCTGCTTCTGTTCTTCTTAAAGGGCATGCTGCTGCAGTCTACGTTATTTCAGAAGGTCTTTGCTTTAAAGCTGTTAGGGTACTGGGATTTTGCTTGCTTTTAGGGCTTATCTAGTGCTCAGTATCATGTTTGTTGATAGACCAGCTTGTTTCTTTAAGCTATTGGTTGTACTGCAAGTACTGGTACTTGGTAAATTCACAACAGCAATAAGCTAATATTTAACCTGTTGTTAGGCCATCTGATTGTTCTCGAAATACGCTTGCTGCTTATGGCTCATCTAGTTATTGGGACTGCTATTTCCTTAAGTTTCTCTGACTACTGCAACATGCTTGTTGCAAAGCAATCGAGTGCATTGGTAAGGATTTCTGTCTTCACTCACGTGGGTTGTCAGATTGAAGACACGTAACATAACGAGCACAATGTCAATGGGAGAAGACAACCTGTAAACTGATGAGTTGATTTGAGTTATCATATGCTGTTTCTATAGTTTTTAAATGGATGCTGAAGCTTTAGGTCAGGTAGAATATGCGATCTCTCTCTGAACCGTTCATTGCTCGCTTCTATGGCTGCAGTACATGTGTTTGCTGCAAATTAGGCTGTCATTTTTAGTGAGTCAACTAGCTGTCAATTTTTCTGCATCTTTTTCAGGTATTGCATAAAAGGGGCTTGCTGCTCTTCTTAGCTGCTTATTAAGAAGAGCATCCCTTCGCTGCTACTCTCTTCCGGTAAGGGGCTTGCTGCTCTTCTTGGCTGCTTATAAAGAAGAGCACCCCTTCACTGCCTTCTCCGTAAGGGGTTGCTGCCCCAGTCTCTGCTATTTTCAGAAGGATATGCTTCTTTCAGGATGCCATCAGTTGTGGTTTGGGTGGTTCTGGCCTATCGTTGTGTCGGGGGGTTCATGCCTATCATTTGTGTTGGGGGGGTTATTATTGTTGCTCTCCCTGCTCATTCATGACAGGCTGCATGGATGGGCAGTGAGTTTTTGCACAGAACAGAACCATACCGCCAAACCAAAACCTTATGCTAAGTATCTATCTTTTGACGATAGTGGTCCTGACAGAAATGAAGCGTTAGCGTTAGTTCTGGCAGGTCACGTGAGTCAAGCTTGCATCAGCTGATTCTCAGCTGATCGTATCTACCTATAGGAATACAACACCTATCGCAGCATTCCTATATAAGCTCTCTTCCGTATCAATCAGCAGCTTTTTCCGCTTGCTCAGGAGCAAATCACCCTCCTCCATCCCCAACTCCTCCTTTCGCAGTCAGGACTTGTCTTCTGATATTCCTTGCTGAATCATACTTAAATACACTTAAATATCATTATGTACATGTAATGATATCTGCTTGTTCTGTTCTGTTTACCCTAGGGGGGTTATTATTGTTGTTCTCCCTGCTCATTCATGACAGGCTGCATGGATGGGCAGGGAGTTTTTGCACAGAACAGAACCATACCGCCAAACCAAAACCTTATGCTAAGTATCTATCTTTTGACGATAGTGGTCCTGACAGAAATACAGGCAGGGTCGAGCAATGGCAAACAGGTATGGCAGGGACAAGACAAAGAGTAATCCTAGGGCAAGCGAAGGTCGACGATGGGCGAACAGTATCCAAAAGGGCAAGGCAGAGAGATAATCCAGGTACACAGGCTATAATCCAGGCAAGGGAATAAACAGAGTCCGAACAGTGAGACAGGGGTAAATACAGGGAAACACAGACTAGAAAATAACAAACGTTCCGTAAAGCAGCTGACACTAGGGGAGTGAAAAACGCAGGACAATACAAGAACGAAACAGAAACACGGAATGGCACAGAAAGGGTTAATCCAGGAAACACAGGTTAGAATATACAGGAATTCCACAGAAACACAGAATGACACAGAAAGGGTTATTTCAGGCAAGACTAGGATAACTAACATGGGCTCCGTAGAGTAGCTATCGCTAGGAGAGGGATATGTGCATACAATACTCAGCAGCGAGGGAAAGAAAGTCCAGGGTTTAAATAAGGTATGTAATCAGTGTGTGAGTGTGATTAGTGCAATCATCCATGTGTGCAATCAGTGCAATGAATGATGGGAAATGGAGTCCAGTGTCATGGAGTCAATGTGGTGAGCGAGTGACCTCTGGTGGAGGGTGAATGGAAGTTCACAGATCGGATTCTTAACTCAACTTAACTCAAGCATATGCAAAAGATCTCCAGAAATTTGTTGACTCCTGCCCACAGCTGAAAGGAAAAATTGCCAATATGCCTATTAAAAATAAATGTAGAACAGGATTTTTTTTTGTGTGTTTGTGTGTGTGTGTTACAGTTCTTTGTATTTTGTATAAGTGGTTGCAAATTAGTTTTTTTCTGTATTCTGTTCTTGGATCAGATGTTCAGATGTTACACTTACACAGTAACTACACGTAACAAGAGGGTAACAAGGCATCACTTTAGATTACAGCCCGCGGATGTTACACTTACACAATAATGCTTTTGGGGCTCACTGCTGCCAAAAAGTTTTTCGGACCGTGTCCGTTGCAAATCGATGGCAAAACAGGTCCCACCGAGATTTGAACTCGGATCATTGGATTCAGAGTCCTGGAGTGCTAACCATTACATCATGGAACATTTCAAAGGCAACTGTTGCTCACAGGGCCGCAAAGACTAAATCACTTACAGACAGACTGGCTAAACCGATCGTCTGCTAGCCACCTCATGTCACCAAAGTCAGTTAACTCTCAGCACATAGAAACTTTTTCACCTAGATATCACTCTATAGAGACTGTGTCTGTTCCCCAAACTAGAAAATACAGAAAACATCCAAACCAAAGTAATAGTAACAATTTAATTGATGTTCAACAAATTAAAAAACGATATAATACAGATAAACACATGATAAAGCTTGGCTTATTAAATATTAGATCCCTTTCTTCAAAAGCACTTTTTGTAAATGATATGTTCACTGACCATAAACTAGATGTGCTTTGTCTGACAGAAACCTGGCTAAAACAAGATGATTACATTACTTTAAACGAGTCTACACCCCAATATTACTGTTACAAACATGAACCGCGTCCAAAAGGTAAAGGGGGAGGTGTTGCTACAATTTATAGAAATATTTTCAGTATCTCTCAGAGGTTGGGTTTCAAGTATAATTCGTTCGAAGTAATGGTGCTTCATATAACGTTATCCAAAGAAACAAGTGTTAATGATAAATCCCCTGTGATGTTTGTACTGGCTACTGTATACAGGCCACCAGGGCACCATACAGACTTTATTAAATAATTTTCTGATCTTCTATCGGAGTTAGTGCTGACTGCAGATAAAGTCCTAATCGTTGGTGATTTTAATATCCATGTTGATAATGACAGAGATTCGTTGGGATCAGCATTTATAGACATTCTAAACTCAATTGGTGTTAAACAACACGTGTCAGGACCTACTCATTGTCGAAATCATACTCTAGATTTAATACTGTCACATGGAATTGATGTCAGTGGCGTTGAAATTTTGCAGCAGAGCGATGATATCTCAGATCATTATCTAGTCTCCTGTATATTCCATATAGCTAAAGCTGTAAAGCCAACTTCTTGTTACAAATATGGTAGAACCATTACCTCTACCACAAAAGACTGCTTTATAAATAATCTTCCTGACTTATCTCAGTTCCTCAGCATATCCAATAGCTCAGAACAACTTGATGATGTAACAGGAACTATGGACTCTCTCTTTTCTAGCACTTTAGATGCGGTTGCTCCTTTACGCTTAAGGAAGATTAAGGATAAGAGTCCAACACCGTGGTATAATGAGCACACTCGCACCCTAAAGAGAGCAGCCCGGAAAATGGAGCGCAGCTGGAGGAAAACTAAATTAGAGGTATTTCGTTTAGCTTGGCGGAAAGTACCCTATCCTACAGAAAAGCATTAAAACTGCTAGATCTGATTACTTTTCGTCTCTTCTAGAAGAAAACAAACATAACCCCCGGTATTTATTCAATACAGTAACTAAATTAACGAAAAATCAAGCATCAACAGGTGTTGGCATTTCCCAAGAGCATAGCAGTAATGACTTTATGAACTACTTCACTTCCAAGATCGATACTATCAGAGATAAAATTGTATCCCTGCAGCCGTCAGCTACAGTATCGCATCAGATAGCGCACTATAGAACCCCTGAGGAACAATTCCACTCATTCTCTACTGTGGGAGAGGAAGAATTGTATAAACTTGTTAAATCATCTAAACCAACAACATGTATGTTAGACCCGATTCCATCTAAACTACTAAAAGAGCTGCTTCCAGAAGTCATAGATCCTCTTTTGGCTATTATTAATTCATCATTGTCATTAGGATATGTCCCCAAAACCTTCAAATTGGCTGTTATTAAGCCTCTCATTAAAAAAACACAACTTGACCCCAAAGATCTAGTTAATTACAGACCGATCTCAAATCTCCCTTTTCTGTCAAAGATACTAGAAAGGTAATATCCTCACAATTATATTCCTTCCTAGAGAAAATGATATCTGTGAGGAATTCCAGTCAGGATTTAGATCGTATCATAGTACTGATACTGCTCTCATTAGAGTTACAAATGACCTGCTTTTATCATCTGATCGTGGTTGTATCTCTTTATTAGTTCTACTGGATCTTAGCGCTGCGTTCGACACTATCGACCACAACATTCTTTTGAATAGACTACACAACTTTGTTGGCATTAGTGGAAGTGCCTTAGCATGGTTCAAATCGTACTTATCTGACCGCCATCAGTTCGTAGCAGTGAATGAAGAGGTATCATATCGAACACAAGTGCAGTATGGAGTACCTCAAGGCTCAGTACTAGGGCCGTTACTTTTCACGCTCTATATGTTACCCTTGGGAGATATTATCAGGAGACATGGTGTTAGCTTTCACTGTTATGCTGATGATACTCAGCTCTATATTTCTTCGCGTCCGGTGAAACACACCAAATTGAGAAACTAACGGAATGCATAGTCGATATAAAAACTGGATGACGAGTAATTTTTACTGCTAAATTCTGAAAAACAGAGGTGTTAATTATCGGACCTAAAACCCCACATGTAACCTAGAACATTATCTAACACTTGACGGCTGCTCTGTCAATTCTTCTTCATCAGTCAGGAACCTAGGTGTGCTGTTCGATAGCAATCTGTAATTTGAAAGCCATGTTTCTAGCATCTGTAAAACTGCATTTTTCATCTCAAAAGCATATCTAAATTGCGACCAATGCTCTCAACGTCAAATGCAGAAATGTTAATTCATGCGTTTATGACCTCAAGGTTAGACTATTGTAATGCTTTATTGGGTGGTTGTTCTGCACGCTTGATCAACAAACTACAGTTAGTCCAAAATGCAGCAGCTAGAGTCCTTACTAGAACCAGGAAATATGACCATATTAGCCCGGTTCTGTCAACACTGCACTGGCTCCCTATCAAGCATCGGATAGATTTTAAAATCTTGTTAATTACTTATAAAGCCCTGAATGGTTTAGCTCCTCAGTACTTGAGCGAGCTCTTATCGCATTATAGTCCTCCACGTCCGCTGCGTTCTCAAAACTCCAGCCATTTGATAATACCTAGAATATCAAAATCGACTGCGGGCTGCAGATCCTATTCCTATTTAGCACCCAAACTCTGGAACAGTCTACCTAACACTGTTCGGGAGGCAGACACACTCTGTCAGTTTAAATCTAGATTAAAGACCCATCTCTTTAGCCTGGCTTACACATAACACATTAATACGCTTCTATTATTCAAATCCGTTAAAGGATTGTTAGGCTGCATTAATTAGATCAACCGGAACCGGGAACACTCCCCATAACACACGATGTACTCGTTACATCGTAAGTTGAATGGCATCTACGCTAATATTTGTCTGTTTCTTTCCTAGTCTGTTTCTCAGTCCGTATCCGATCAGATGGTGGATCAGCACCAAGAGATGATGTCTACAGCCCTGACCGTCAGCAGAGACCAGGACACCCAGATGACCCCCAGAGATATATCCCCAGATATATCAACCAAAAATAACAAAATAACTAAAATATAATAAAATACCTAACTACATAATACTACTATTGTTAGAAATTGCAACAAAGTTAAAATAGAAATATCAACTTTTGAACTGCGGGTTTCGTCTGGTCAGAGGAGAACTGGCCCCCCGACTGAGCCTGGTTTCTCCCAAGGTTTTTTTTTCTCCATTCTGTCACAGAGGGAGTTTTGGTTCCTTGCCGCTGTCGCCTCTGGCTTGCTCAGTTGGGGACACTTAATTTCTAGCGATTATCGCCGATTTGATTGCACAGATACTATTTAAACTAAACTGAGCTAGACAATGACATCTCTGAATTCAATAATGAAATGCCTTTAACTGAAAATTTAGTGTTTAATCTTATCATTATACATTACTGACACTCTATCCTCCAATTTGATACTGTTAAGTGCTTTGACACAATCTGTATTGTAAAAGCGCTATATAAATAAAGGTGACTTGACTTGACTTACAGTCTCGCCAGCAACTGTGGGAAAGTTGTTTGACAGTGGGGGTGGAACCCAGTGAATTTCGGTCTCTGGGCCCCTCGAAAATAAGGAAAAGAGAGAGGTCATCTGCCGAAAAAAAGGACTGAAACAGGGACCTTTGGTCTATCGCTCTCCCAACTGAGCTATTTCGACCACAATTGCAAGCTGTTCAGCCAGCAGGGATTTCCGTGAGACCATCCGTCACTTTGCCAGAAGAGCAGAGCTCAGTTGCCAGAAAAAAAAAAAAAGGTTGGCCTGTACGGGGATCGAACCCACCACTTTGGCGCTATTAGCACCAGACTCTAACCAACTGAGCTAACCTTCCTTGCTTTGTCCGTTCTTCTGTCCGATTGACCAAAAACTTACTGATTGCATGTGACCCTAAAGAGACAAAAAGGCTTGTGGAACAAGCCTCAACACGGGGTCGTCCGGGATTTGAACCCGGGACCTCTCGCACCCAAAGCGAGAAACATACCCCTAGACCAACAAGCCTACCTGTGCAAGCACCTAGCCGTGGAAAATGGAATAACTGCAGCTACAATCAAAGAAGGAACACAAACTAACATGGAAATAGTCAAACACCTCGAGACAGTGTCAAAGGCAAACGAAGGAAAGTTGGCCTCTGAATGGATTTAAAAATGGGGCTGGTCGAACATGTAGAGGGATGTCAGGGAGGACAGCTGAAACGGTCAGATGTCCCTTAGACTTTAAGCCAGTGTGGGAAAAAGAGGGGAGAAGCTGGCTGCACGACCTGAGTGATCGATGCCCGCATTCTCCAAAGCTGGATCCTGCCCTTTTACGCTCACTTTGCTAAAGAGACAGACTGCGCCTTGATGCTACGAAGCGACTCTCCTTAAGTGCGCTTTTGGGGGTCACTAGTGCCAAAAAGTTTTTCAAACCGTGTCCAGCGCAAATCGGTGGCAAAACAGGTCCCACCGAGATTTGAACTCGGATCGCTGGATTCAGAGTCCAGAGTGCTAACCATTACACCATGGAACCTTTTCAAGGGCCACTGTTGCTCACAGGGCTGCAAAAACTAAATCACTGACAGGCTCGCCAGCAACAACAGCCTTGTGTTTGGTTTCCTCTCTTGCTGCAAGAGATCATTTAGGTTTCACCGAGATTTGAACTCGGATTGCTGGATTCAGAGTCCAGAGTGCTAACCATTACACCATGGAACCAACAATGTTTTGCTGGTGGCCATCTGGGAGGCAGATTGTGCTGTGGCTGTGGGAAAGCTGTTTGACAGAGGGGTTGGAACCCAGTGAATTTCGGTCTCTGGGCCCCTCGAAGATAAGGAAAAGAGAGAGGTCATCTGCCGAAACTAAGGACTGAACCAGGGACCTTTGGTCTAACGCTCTCCCAACTGAGCTATTTCGACCACAATTGCAAGCTATTCAGCCAGCGGGGATTTCCGTGAGACCATCCGTCACTTTGCCAGAAGAGCAGAGCTGAGCTGGCAGAAAAAAAAAAAAGGTTGGCCTGTACGGGATCGAACCCACCACTTTGGCGCTATTAGAACCAGACTCTAACCAACTGAGCTAACCTTCCTTGTTTTGCCCGTTGTTCTGGCCGATTGACCAAAAATTTACTGATTGCATGTGACGGTAAAGAGACAAAAAGGCTTCTGGAACAAGCCTCAACACGGGCTCGTCCGGGATTTTAAACCGGGAGCTCTCGCACCCAAAGCGAGAATCATACCCCTAGACCAACGAGCCTACCTGTGCAAGCACCTAGCCGTGGAAAATGGAATAACTGCAGCAACAATCAAAGAAGGAACACAAACTAACATGGAAAAAGTCAAACACCTCGAGACAGTGTCAAAGGCAAACGAAGGAAAGTTGGCCTCTGAATGGATTTAAAAATGGGGCTGGTCGAACATGTAGAGGGATGTCAGGGAGGACAGCTGAAACGGTCAGATGTCCCTTAGACTTTAAGCCAGTGTGGGAAAAAGAGGGGAGAAGCTGGCTGCACGACCTGAGTGATCGATGCCCGCATTCTCCAAAGCTGGATCCTGCCCTTTTACGCTCACTTTGCTAAAGAGACAGACTGCGCCTTGATGCTACGAAGCGACTCTCCTTACATGCGCTTTTGGGGGTCACTGCAGCCAAAAAGTTTTTCGGAACGTGTCCTGCGCAAATCGGTGGCAAAACAGGTCCCACCGAGATTTGAACTCGGATCGCTGGATTCAGAGTCCAGAGTGCTAACCATTACACCATGGAACCTTTTCAAGGACCACTGTTGCTCACAGGGCTGCAAAAACTAAATCACTGACAGGCTCGCCAGCAACAACAGCCTTGTGTTTGGTTTCCTCTCTTGCCGCAAGAGATCATTTAGGTTTCACCGAGATTTGAACTCGGATTGCTGGATTCAGAGTCCAGAGTGCTAACCATTACACCATGGAACCAACAATGTTTTGCTGGTGGCCATCTGGGAGGCAGATTGCGCTGTGGCTGTGGGAAAGCTGTTTGACAGAGGGGTTGGAACCCAGTGAATTTCGGTCTCTGGGCCCCTCGAAGATAAGGAAAAGAGAGAGGTCATCTGCCGAAACTAAGGACTGAACCAGGGACCTTTGGTCTAACGCTCTCCCAACTGAGCTATTTCGACCACAATTGCAAGCTATTCAGCCAGCGGGGATTTCCGTGAGACCATCCGTCACTTTGCCAGAAGAGCAGAGCTGAGCTGCCAGAAAAAAAAAAAAAAGGTTGGCCTGTACGGGGATCGAACCCACCACTTTGGCGCTATTAGAACCAGACTCTAACCAACTGAGCTAACCTTCCTTACTTTGTCCGTTCTTCTGTCCGATTGACCAAAAACTTACTGATTGCATGTGACCCTAAAGAGACAAAAAGGCTTGTGGAACAAGCCTCAACACGGGGTCGTCCGTGATTTGAACCCGGGACCTCTCACACCCAAAGCGAGAATCATACCCCTAGACCAACGAGCCTACGAGTGCAAGCACCTAGCCGTGGAAAATGGAATAACTGCAGCTACAATCAAAGAAGGAACACAAACTAACATGGAAATAGTCAAACACCTCGAGACAGTGTCAAAGGCAAACGAAGGACAGTTGGCCTCTGAATGGATTTAAAAATGGGGCTGGTCGAACATGTAGAGGGATGTTAGGGAGGACAGCTGGAACGGTCAGATGTCCCTTAGACTTTAAGCCAGTGTGGGAAACAGAGGGGAGAAGCTGGATGCACGACCTGAGTGATCGATGCCCGCATTCTCCAAGCTGGATCCTGCTCTTTTATGCTCACTTTGCTAAAGAGGCAGACTGCGCCTTGATGCTACGAAGCGACTCTCCTTACATGCGCTTTTGGGGGTCACTGCAGCCAAAAAGTTTTTCGGAACGTGTCCTGCGCAAATCGGTGGCAAAACAGGTCCCACCGAGATTTGAACTCGGATCGCTGGATTCAGAGTCCAGAGTGCTAACCATTACACCATGGAACCTTTTCAAGGGCCACTGTTGCTCACAGGGCTGCAAAAACTAAATCACTGACAGGCTCGCCAGCAACAACAGCCTTGTGTTTGGTTTCCTCTCTTGCCGCAAGAGATCATTTAGGTTTCACCGAGATTTGAACTCGGATTGCTGGATTCAGAGTCCAGAGTGCTAACCATTACACCATGGAACCAACAATGTTTTGCTGGTGGCCATCTGGGAGGCAGATTGCGCTGTGGCTGTGGGAAAGCTGTTTGACAGAGGGGTTGGAACCCAGTGAATTTCGGTCTCTGGGCCCCTCGAAGATAAGGAAAAGAGAGAGGTCATCTGCCGAAACTAAGGACTGAACCAGGGACCTTTGGTCTAACGCTCTCCCAACTGAGCTATTTCGACCACAATTGCAAGCTATTCAGCCAGCGGGGATTTCCGTGAGACCATCCGTCACTTTGCCAGAAGAGCAGAGCTGAGCTGCCAGAAAAAAAAAAAAGGTTGGCCTGTACGGGAATCGATCCCACCACTTTGGCGATATTAGAACCAGACTCTAACCAACTGAGCTAACCTTCCTTGTTTTGCCCGTTGTTCTGTCCGATTGACCAAAAACTTACTGATTGCATGTGACCGTAAAGAGACAAAAAGGTTTCTGGAACAAGCCTCAACACGGGCTTGTCCGGGTTTTTAACCCGGGACCTCTCGCACCCAAAGCGAGAATCATACCCCTAGACCAACGAGCCTACCTGTGCAAGCACCTAGCCGTGGGAAATGGAATAACTGCAGCAACAATCAAAGAAGGAACACAAACTAAC
This sequence comes from Onychostoma macrolepis, assembly GCF_012432095.1. Classification (NCBI taxonomy): domain Eukaryota; kingdom Metazoa; phylum Chordata; class Actinopteri; order Cypriniformes; family Cyprinidae; genus Onychostoma; species Onychostoma macrolepis. The sequence continues at coordinate 1,399,565 of NC_081165.1, read as the reverse complement.
ATCGAAAAAGTCAAACACCTCGAGACAGTGTCAAAGGCAAACGAAGGAAAGTTGGCCTCTGAATGGATTTAAAAATGGGGCTGGTCGAACATGTAGGGGGATGTCAGGGAGGACAGCTGAAACGGTCAGATGTCCCTTAGACTTTAAGCCAGTGTGGGAAACAGAGGGGAGAAGCTGGATGCACGACCTGAGTGATCGATGCCCGCATTCTCCAAGCTGGATCCTGCTCTTTTATGCTCACTTTGCTAAAGGGGCAGACTGCGCCTTGATGCTACGAAGCGACTCTCCTTAAGTGCGCTTTTGGGGGTCACTAGTGCCAAAAAGTTTTTCGAACCGTGTCCTGCGCAAATCGGTGGCAAAATAGGTCCCACCGAGATTTGAACTCGGATCGCTGGATTCAGAGTCCAGAGTGCTAACCATTACACCATGTAACCTTTTCAAGGGCACTGTTGCTCACAGGTCTGCAAAAACTAAATCACTGACAGGCTCGCCAGCAACAACAGCCTTGTGTTTGGTTTCCACTCTTGCCGCAAGAGATCATTTAGGTTTCACCGAGATTTGAACTCGGATTGCTGGATTCAGAGTCCAGAGTGCTAACCATTACACCATGGAACCAACAATGTTTTGCTGGTGGCCATCTGGGAGGCAGATTGCGCTGTGGCTGTGGGAAAGCTGTTTGACAGAGGGGTTGGAACCCAGTGAATTTCGGTCTCTGGGCCCCTCGAAGATAAGGAAAAGAGAGAGGTCATCTGCCGAAACTAAGGACTGAACCAGGGACCTTTGGTCTAACGCTCTCCCAACTGAGCTATTTCGACCACAATTGCAAGCTATTCAGCCAGCGGGGATTTCCGTGAGACCATCCGTCACTTTGCCAGAAGAGCAGAGCTGAGCTGCCAGAAAAAAAAAAAAAAGGTTGGCCTGTACGGGAATCGATCCCACCACTTTGGCGATATTAGAACCAGACTCTAACCAACTGAGCTAACCTTCCTTGTTTTGCCCGTTGTTCTGTCCGATTGACCAAAAACTTACTGATTGCATGTGACCGTAAAGAGACAAAAAGGTTTCTGGAACAAGCCTCAACACGGGGTCGTCCGTGATTTGAACCCGGGACCTCTCACACCCAAAGCGAGAATCATACCCCTAGACCAACGAGCCTACCTGTGCAAGCACCTAGCCGTGGGAAATGGAATAACTGCAGCAACAATCAAAGAAGGAACACAAACTAACATCGAAAAAGTCAAACACCTCGAGACAGTGTCAAAGGCAAACGAAGGAAAGTTGGCCTCTGAATGGATTTAAAAATGGGGCTGGTCGAACATGTAGGGGGATGTCAGGGAGGACAGCTGAAACGGTCAGATGTCCCTTAGACTTTAAGCCAGTGTGGGAAACAGAGGGGAGAAGCTGGCTGCACGACCTGAGTGATCGATGCCCGCATTCTCCAAGCTGGATCCTGCCCTTTTACGCTCACTTTGCTAAAGAGACAGACTGCGCCTTGATGCTACGAAGCGACTCTCCTTACATGCGCTTTTGGGGGTCACTGCAGCCAAAAAGTTTTTCGGAACGTGTCCTGCGCAAATCGGTGGCAAAACAGGTCCCACCGAGATTTGAACTCGGATCGCTGGATTCAGAGTCCAGAGTGCTAACCATTACACCATGGAACCTTTTCAAGGGCCACTGTTGCTCACAGGGCTGCAAAAACTAAATCACTGACAGGCTCGCCAGCAACAACAGCCTTGTGTTTGGTTTCCTCTCTTGCCGCAAGAGATCATTTAGGTTTCACCGAGATTTGAACTCGGATTGCTGGATTCAGAGTCCAGAGTGCTAACCATTACACCATGGAACCAACAATGTTTTGCTGGTGGCCATCTGGGAGGCAGATTGCGCTGTGGCTGTGGGAAAGCTGTTTGACAGAGGGGTTGGAACCCAGTGAATTTCGGTCTCTGGGCCCCTCGAAGATAAGGAAAAGAGAGAGGTCATCTGCCGAAACTAAGGACTGAACCAGGGACCTTTGGTCTAACGCTCTCCCAACTGAGCTATTTCGACCACAATTGCAAGCTATTCAGCCAGCGGGGATTTCCGTGAGACCATCCGTCACTTTGCCAGAAGAGCAGAGCTGAGCTGCCAGAAAAAAAAAAAAAAGGTTGGCCTGTACGGGAATCGATCCCACCACTTTGGCGATATTAGAACCAGACTCTAACCAACTGAGCTAACCTTCCTTGTTTTGCCCGTTGTTCTGTCCGATTGACCAAAAACTTACTGATTGCATGTGACCGTAAAGAGACAAAAAGGTTTCTGGAACAAGCCTCAACACGGGCTCGTCCGGGTTTTTAACCCGGGACCTCTCGCACCCAAAGCGAGAATCATACCCCTAGACCAACGAGCCTACCTGTGCAAGCACCTAGCCGTGGGAAATGGAATAACTGCAGCAACAATCAAAGAAGGAACACAAACTAACATCGAAAAAGTCAAACACCTCGAGACAGTGTCAAAGGCAAACGAAGGAAAGTTGGCCTCTGAATGGATTTAAAAATGGGGCTGGTCGAACATGTAGGGGGATGTCAGGGAGGACAGCTGAAACGGTCAGATGTCCCTTAGACTTTAAGCCAGTGTGGGAAACAGAGGGGAGAAGCTGGCTGCACGACCTGAGTGATCGATGCCCGCATTCTCCAAGCTGGATCCTGCCCTTTTACGCTCACTTTGCTAAAGAGACAGACTGCGCCTTGATGCTACGAAGCGACTCTCCTTAAGTGCGCTTTTGGGGGTCACTAGTGCCAAAAAGTTTTTCGAACCGTGTCCTGCGCAAATCGGTGGCAAAACAGGTCCCACCGAGATTTGAACTCGGATCGCTGGATTCAGAGTCCAGAGTGCTAACCATTACACCATGGAACCTTTTCAAGGGCCACTGTTGCTCACAGGGCTGCAAAAACTAAATCACTGACAGGCTCGCCAGCAACAACAGCCTTGTGTTTGGTTTCCTCTCTTGCCGCAAGAGATCATTTAGGTTTCACCGAGATTTGAACTCGGATTGCTGGATTCAGAGTCCAGAGTGCTAACCATTACACCATGGAACCAACAATGTTTTGCTGGTGGCCATCTGGGAGGCAGATTGCGCTGTGGCTGTGGGAAAGCTGTTTGACAGAGGGGTTGGAACCCAGTGAATTTCGGTCTCTGGGCCCCTCGAAGATAAGGAAAAGAGAGAGGTCATCTGCCGAAACTAAGGACTGAACCAGGGACCTTTGGTCTAACGCTCTCCCAACTGAGCTATTTCGACCACAATTGCAAGCTATTCAGCCAGCGGGGATTTCCGTGAGACCATCCGTCACTTTGCCAGAAGAGCAGAGCTGAGCTGCCAGAAAAAAAAAAAAGGTTGGCCTGTACGGGAATCGATCCCACCACTTTGGCGATATTAGAACCAGACTCTAACCAACTGAGCTAACCTTCCTTGTTTTGCCCGTTGTTCTGTCCGATTGACCAAAAACTTACTGATTGCATGTGACCGTAAAGAGACAAAAAGGTTTCTGGAACAAGCCTCAACACGGGCTCGTCCGGGTTTTTACCGGGACCTCTCACACCCAAAGCGAGAATCATACCCCTAGACCAACGAGCCTACCTGTGCAAGCACCTAGCCGTGGAAATGGAATAACTGCAGCAACAATCAAAGAAGGAACACAAACTAACATCGAAAAAGTCAAACACCTCGAGACAGTGTCAAAGGCAAACGAAGGAAAGTTGGCCTCTGAATGGATTTAAAAATGGGGCTGGTCGAACATGTAGAGGGATGTCAGGGAGGACAGCTGAAACGGTCAGATGTCCCTTAGACTTTAAGCCAGTGTGGGAAACAGAGGGGAGAAGCTGGCTGCACGACCTGAGTGATCGATGCCCGCATTCTCCAAGCTGGATCCTGCCCTTTTACGCTCACTTTGCTAAAGAGACAGACTGCGCCTTGATGCTACGAAGCGACTCTCCTTACATGCGCTTTTGGGGGTCACTGCAGCCAAAAAGTTTTTCGGAACGTGTCCTGCGCAAATCGGTGGCAAAACAGGTCCCACCGAGATTTGAACTCGGATCGCTGGATTCAGAGTCCAGAGTGCTAACCATTACACCATGGAACCTTTTCAAGGGCACTGTTGCTCACAGGGCTGCAAAAACTAAATCACTGACAGGCTCGCCAGCAACAACAGCCTTGTGTTTGGTTTCCTCTCTTGCCGCAAGAGATCATTTAGGTTTCACCGAGATTTGAACTCGGATTGCTGGATTCAGAGTCCAGAGTGCTAACCATTACACCATGGAACCAACAATGTTTTGCTGGTGGCCATCTGGGAGGCAGATTGCGCTGTGGCTGTGGGAAAGCTGTTTGACAGAGGGGTTGGAACCCAGTGAATTTCGGTCTCTGGGCCCCTCGAAGATAAGGAAAAGAGAGAGGTCATCTGCCGAAACTAAGGACTGAACCAGGGACCTTTGGTCTAACGCTCTCCCAACTGAGCTATTTCGACCACAATTGCAAGCTATTCAGCCAGCGGGGATTTCCGTGAGACCATCCGTCACTTTGCCAGAAGAGCAGAGCTGAGCTGCCAGAAAAAAAAAAAAAGGTTGGCCTGTACGGGGATCGATCCCACCACTTTGGCGATATTAGAACCAGACTCTAACCAACTGAGCTAACCTTCCTTACTTTGTCCGTTCTTCTGTCCGATTGACCAAAAACTTACTGATTGCATGTGACCCTAAAGAGACAAAAAGGCTTGTGGAACAAGCCTCAACACGGGGTCGTCCGTGATTTGAACCCGGGACCTCTCACACCCAAAGCGAGAATCATACCCCTAGACCAACGAGCCTACGAGTGCAAGCACCTAGCCGTGGAAAATGGAATAACTGCAGCTACAATCAAAGAAGGAACACAAACTAACATGGAAAAAGTCAAACACCTCGAGACAGTGTCAAAGGCAAACGAAGGAAAGTTGGCCTCTGAATGGATTTAAAAATGGGGCTGGTCGAACATGTAGGGGGATGTCAGGGAGGACAGCTGAAACGGTCAGATGTCCCTTAGACTTTAAGCCAGTGTGGGAAACAGAGGGGAGAAGCTGGCTGCACGACCTGAGTGATCGATGCCCGCATTCTCCAAGCTGGATCCTGCCCTTTTACGCTCACTTTGCTAAAGAGACAGACTGCGCCTTGATGCTACGAAGCGACTCTCCTTACATGCGCTTTTGGGGGTCACTGCAGCCAAAAAGTTTTTCGGAACGTGTCCTGCGCAAATCGGTGGCAAAACAGGTCCCACCGAGATTTGAACTCGGATCGCTGGATTCAGAGTCCAGAGTGCTAACCATTACACCATGGAACCTTTTCAAGGGCCACTGTTGCTCACAGGGCTGCAAAAACTAAATCACTGACAGGCTCGCCAGCAACAACAGCCTTGTGTTTGGTTTCCACTCTTGCCGCAAGAGATCATTTAGGTTTCACCGAGATTTGAACTCGGATTGCTGGATTCAGAGTCCAGAGTGCTAACCATTACACCATGGAACCAACAATGTTTTGCTGGTGGCCATCTGGGAGGCAGATTGCGCTGTGGCTGTGGGAAAGCTGTTTGACAGAGGGGTTGGAACCCAGTGAATTTCTGTCTCTGGGCCCCTCGAAGATAAGGTAAAGAGAGAGGTCATCTGCCGAAACTAAGGACTGAACCAGGGACCTTTGGTCTAACGCTCTCCCAACTGAGCTATTTCGACCACAATTGCAAGCTGTTCAGCCAGCAGGGATTTCCGTGAGACCATCCGTCACTTTGCCAGAAGAGCAGAGCTGAGCTGCCAGAAAAAAAAAAAAAGGTTGGCCTGTACGGGGATCAAACCCACCACTTTGGCGCTGTTAGCACAAGACTCTAACCAACTGAGCTAACCTTCCTTGCTTTGTCCGTTCTTCTGTCCGATTGACCAAAAACTTACTGATTGCATGTGACCCTAAAGAGACAAAAAGGCTTGTGGAACAAGCCTCAACACGGGGTCGTCCGTGATTTGAACCCGGGACCTCTCACACCCAAAGCGAGAATCATACCCCTAGACCAACGAGCCTACCTGTGCAAGCACCTAGCCGTGGAAAATGGAATAACTGCAGCTACAATCAAAGAAGGAACACAAACTAACATGGAAATAGTCAAACACCTCGAGACAGTGTCAAAGGCAAACGAAGGAAAGTTGGCCTCTGAATGGATTTAAAAATGGGGCTGGTCGAACATGTAGAGGGATGTCAGGAGGACAGCTGAACGGTCAGATGTCCCTTAGACTTTAAGCCAGTGTGGGAAACAGAGGGGAGAAGCTGGCTGCACGACCTGAGTGATCGATGCCCGCATTCTCCAAGCTGGATCCTGCCCTTTTACGCTCACTTTGCTAAAGAGACAGACTGCGCCTTGATGCTACGGCGACTCTCCTTAAGTGCGCTTTTGGGGGTCACTAGTGCCAAAAAGTTTTTCGAACCGTGTCCTGCGCAAATCGGTGGCAAAACAGGTCCCACCGAGATTTGAACTCGGATCGCTGGATTCAGAGTCCAGAGTGCTAACCATTACACCATGGAACCTTTTCAAGGGGCACTGTTGCTCACAGGTCTGCAAAAACTAAATCACTGACAGGCTCGCCAGCAACAACAGCCTTGTGTTTGGTTTCCACTCTTGCCGCAAGAGATCATTTAGGTTTCACCGAGATTTGAACTCGGATTGCTGGATTCAGAGTCCAGAGTGCTAACCATTACACCATGGAACCAACAATGTTTTGCTGGTGGCCATCTGGGAGGCAGATTGCGCTGTGGCTGTGGGAAAGCTGTTTGACAGAGGGGTTGGAACCCAGTGAATTTCGGTCTCTGGGCCCCTCGAAGATAAGGAAAAGAGAGAGGTCATCTGCCGAAACTAAGGACTGAACCAGGGACCTTTGGTCTAACGCTCTCCCAACTGAGCTATTTCGACCACAATTGCAAGCTGTTCAGCCAGCGGGGATTTCCGTGAGACCATCCGTCACTTTGCCAGAAGAGCAGAGCTGAGCTGCCAGAAAAAAAAAAAAAAGGTTGGCCTGTACGGGGATCGAACCCACCACTTTGGCGATATTAGAACCAGACTCTAACCAACTGAGCTAACCTTCCTTACTTTGTCCGTTCTTCTGTCCGATTGACCAAAAACTTACTGATTGCATGTGACCCTAAAGAGACAAAAAGGCTTGTGGAACAAGCCTCAACACGGGCTCGTCCGGGTTTTTAACCCGGGACCTCTCGCACCCAAAGCGAGAATCATACCCCTAGACCAACGAGCCTACCTGTGCAAGCACCTAGCCGTGGAAAATGGAATAACTGCAGCTACAATCAAAGAAGGAACACAAACTAACATGGAAATAGTCAAACACCTCGAGACAGTGTCAAAGGCAAACGAAGGAAAGTTGGCCTCTGAATGGATTTAAAAATGGGGCTGGTCGAACATGTAGAGGGATGTTAGGGAGGACAGCTGGAACGGTCAGATGTCCCTTAGACTTTAAGCCAGTGTGGGAAACAGAGGGGAGAAGCTGGCTGCACGACCTGAGTGATCGATGCCCGCATTCTCCAAGCTGGATCCTGCCCTTTTACGCTCACTTTGCTAAAGAGACAGACTGCGCCTTGATGCTACGAAGCGACTCTCCTTAAGTGCGCTTTTGGGGGTCACTAGTGCCAAAAAGTTTTTCGAACCGTGTCCTGCGCAAATCGGTGGCAAAACAGGTCCCACCGAGATTTGAACTCTGATCGCTGGATTCAGAGTCCAGAGTGCTAACCATTACACCATGTAACCTTTTCAAGGGGCACTGTTGCTCACAGGTCTGCAAAAACTAAATCACTGACAGGCTCGCCAGCAACAACAGCCTTGTGTTTGGTTTCCACTCTTGCCGCAAGAGATCATTTAGGTTTCACCGAGATTTGAACTCGGATTGCTGGATTCAGAGTCCAGAGTGCTAACCATTACACCATGGAACCAACAATGTTTTGCTGGTGGCCATCTGGGAGGCAGATTGCGCTGTGGCTGTGGGAAAGCTGTTTGACAGAGGGGTTGGAACCCAGTGAATTTCGGTCTCTGGGCCCCTCGAAGATAAGGTAAAGAGAGAGGTCATCTGCCGAAACTAAGGACTGAACCAGGGACCTTTGGTCTAACGCTCTCCCAACTGAGCTATTTCGACCACAATTGCAAGCTGTTCAGCCAGCAGGGATTTCCGTGAGACCATCCGTCACTTTGCCAGAAGAGCAGAGCTGAGCTGCCAGAAAAAAAAAAAGGTTGGCCTGTACAGGGATCAAAGCCACCACTTTGGCGCTGTTAGCACCAGACTCTAACCAACTGAGCTAACCTTCCTTGCTTTGTCCGTTCTTCTGTCCGATTGACCAAAAACTTACTGATTGCTTGTGACCCTAAAGAGAGAAAAAGGCTTGTGGAACAAGCCTCAACACGGGCTCGTCCGGGATTTGAACCCGGGACCTCTCGCACCCAAAGCGAGAATCATACCCCTAGACCAACGAGCCTACCTGTGCAAGCACCCAGCCGTGGAAAATGGAATAACTGCAGCTACAATCAAAGAAGGAACACAAACTAACATGGAAATAGTCAAACACCTCGAGACAGTGTCAAAGGCAAACGAAGGAAAGTTGGCCTCTGAATGGATTTAAAAATGGGGCTGGTCGAACATGTAGAGGGATGTTAGGGAGGACAGCTGGAACGGTCAGATGTCCCTTAGACTTTAAGCCAGTGTGGGAAACAGAGGGGAGAAGCTGGATGCACGACCTGAGTGATCGATGCCCGCATTCTCCAAGCTGGAGCCTGCTCTTTTACGCTCACTTTGCTAAAGAGGCAGACTGCGCCTTGATGCTACGAAGCGACTCTCCTTACGTGCGCTTTTGGGGGTCACTGCTGCCAAAAAGTTTTTCGGGCCGTGTCCTGCGCAAATCGGTGGCAAAACAGGTCCCACCGAGATTTGAACTCGTATCGCTGGATTCAGTGTCCAGAGTGCTCACCATTACACCACGGAATCTTTTCAAGGGCCACTGTTGCTCACAGGGCTGCAAAAACTAAATCACTGACAGGCTCGCCAGAAACAACAGACTTGTGTTTTGTTTCCACCCCTGCCGCAAGAGAGCACTTAGGTTTCACCGAGATTTGAACTCAGATCGCTGGATTCAGAGTGCAGAGTGCTAACCATTACACCATGGAACCAAAAATGCTTTATTGGTGGCCATCTGGGAGGCAGATAGCGCTGTGGCTGTGGGAAAGCTGTTTGACAGTGGGGTTGGAACCCAGTGAATTTCGGTCTCTGGGCCCCTCGAAGATAAGGAAAATAGAGAGGTCGTCTGCCGAAACTAAGGACTGAACCTTGGACCTTTGGTCTAACGCTCTCCCAACTGAGCTATTTCGACCACAATTGCAAGCTGTTCAGCCAGCAGGGATTTCCGTGAGACCATCCGTCACTTTGCCAGAAGAGCAGAGCTGAGCTGCCAGAAAAAAAAAAAAGGCTGGCCTGTACGGGGATCGAACCCCCCACTTTGGTGCGATTAGCACCAGGCTCTAACCAACTGAGCTAACCTGCCTTGCTTTGGCTTTTCTTCTGTCCGATTGACCAAAAACTTACTGATTGCATGTGACCCTAAAGAGACAAAAAGGCTTCTGGACCAAGCCTGTGGGAAACTTTGCCAGAAGAGCAGAGCTGAGCTGCCAGACAACAAAAGAGGCTGGCCCATCCGGCCCCATGAATTTGCTCCTTTTGTACATTCACAAGTCACTATATTCAGGACACTATGGATCCAATATGTTTTTCCACACATGTGCGGTGTAAACCAGTTCTGTATTATTGTCTTCTTCGTCGCTGTAAAACCAGCAAACAACATTCTTTTTTGTATTAAGCTTATACACAGACCAGAATCATCATTAAGAAGACAATTTTGGGTTAGCAAAGCAATCAATTTGTAATAAGGAGGATAAAACCAGGTTTACGTGTGTCCATATATTAATGACGATAGGACACTCCCAAAACGTATGAAGAAAAGTACCTGATGATGCAGTATTATATACATGGCAGTTTAAATTTGGTTGTAGTTTCATTTCGAATCTTTCGTAAGGAGTTATGTATGCTCTATGAATGACTTTGAAGTGAATAAGACGACGAGCTAAGTTTTTAGATGTTAAGCTGAGGTTAGTCCACACTCTCTCCCAGTCGACAGATAAATTAAGGTCAGATAATTCCCTATTCCAAATAGATTTAATAGAAAGAGGTTTTGTAATGCAATCAATAATTTTATTATACATTAAGGAAACAGATGGCTGACCAGAAGATGGTGCAATCCAGTCCCGCATAGGATGAGAGGAAATGGGAGATGCCCAAGGAACTCCATTCGCTTTGAGAGCAGAACGTAATTGAAGAAAGACAAAATATGCGGATGCTGATAAACAAAATTTAGTTCTTAATGTCTGAAATGAACAGAGGCCCTTGTTATCATATACTGTATATCACCGCACTTGTTTACGCCTAAAGAAGACCAAGAGGGTTGGACAAATGGATTATTTCCGCATACAAAATTAAAATTATGCCATGAAAGTGTACTGTTACAAAATTTGAAGGGTCCTCCTATCAGACGTTCCAGATTTTAATAGAATTAGCCACAACCGGACCAAATTTACAATTATGACCTTTTTTCCCTGTGCCAGTAAATAAAATATCTTGGAGTCTATTTGGTTTAACCTTGTCAGCTTCAATCACTCTCCTTGAAACTTTCGATTGAGGATCTACCCAATTATAAAGAGCCTTAAGTTGGAACGACCAATAATACAATTCAAAATTTGGTACAGCCAGTCCTGCTGTGCGTATAGGATGTTGTATTGTGGTAAGTTTGATTCTGGGTTATTTATCATTCCGGATAAATTGAGAAAGTATGGAGTTGATCTCCTTAAAGTAACTTGGAGGGGGAGGGGAGTGGTAGCATAGATAAAAGAAAGTTAAACCGAGGTAACAAATTCATCTTAACTGTGGAGATTCTTTCTTGAAGAGAGACTTTAAGATTCTTCCATCTTCGAATGTCATTTTTGACCTTAACTAGAATACTATTAAAATTGTCTCTGGCAATCTTATGGATGTCTTTATATATGGTAATGCCCAAACAGATGAAATATTCCTTAATAGGGATAAATGAGGGAATAGAATAATTACCCTTAACAATGTTAATTGGCATTAAAGCAGATTTGGATAATATTACCAGTCAAGACTGATGCTGCAGTTGAGTGGTATAATATCTTAATCATAGAAATGAAATGTTCACTGAAGCCGAAACATTGCAGAACTGCCCACATATAGTTCCACTCTAGCCTGTCAAAGGTTTTTTCTGCATCAAGTGAAAAAAATGCACAAGGGCTCGGATGAGTCTGCAAAGTGAAGAATATGAAAGAGTCGACGCGTATTGTCAGACGCATTGCGCACCTTAATAAAAACGGTTTGGTCCTCCTTGATCAAACTATGAATTACCTTCTCCATACTAGAAGCAAAAACTTTAGCATAGATTTTTAGATCACATGGGATAAGTGATATCGGTCTGTAGCTGGAACAATCTAATGGATCTTTCCATTTTTTAAGAAGTAATGATATTAATTATGTTTTTTTTTTATCTCTATGAAATACACCATGTTCAATAGCAAAATTAAATGAATTAAGCATAAGTGTCCCTACCAAATCCCAAATTTCCAAATATAATTCACGAGGGAGACCATCTAGACCCGGCGATTCGCCCTTTTGAAGGCTTTTTAGAGAGATGTGGAGTTTCTTTAATGGGGCCTCCAAAGATTCTTTATCCACCTGTGAGATCCGAGGCAATTCCAATTTATCTAAATACTGCTTACAAATTGGTTCATCAAAATATGTTTCAACATTATAAAGATTTGTGTAAAAACCTCTTTAACCCCCTGTCTCGCATTTTCTTTATGACCGTGAAAAGAACTAAAAATACTCTGTCAGTTTTGATTGTACAGATAAGAATAATGTATCGTTTGAAACTGCAAAGGGTCTACTTTTATTTCTGTATAGTCATAATAACAACAAAACAATGTGCTTTTCTAAAATAAAGAAAACAAACAGGGTGCGTTCTCTGCCGGCTCTGTCTCTGTCACCTCTCTTCACAAACATGTAAATAAAATAACATGAATCTCTGTGAATGCTTGCCTCAAATACATAAGAAATATATGTATAGAAAGTTTGAAATGTCTACTTTTAAATGAAGTCACTTCCAAAACAAATATTCTGTGATAAAGTAATCAGTATGAAACCAACGCTATGTCCAGTTTTCCTGTCTCAACTCATTAGGTGTGTTCGACTTCATGCAGCGCCGCACAGACCTATCGGTGAGAGTAGCTGCTTGCAGTCGTGGGGCGGAATTGAAAACGGAGACGTGAAGTCGGACACTTTTGCTCCCGGTAGTGATGCTCTCGCGGTGTTTGCATACTCTTATCAAAGATGGATTGAATAACATGCAATATTTGTCAAATGCACAGACGTTTCAGAAATGTTTTCATGAGAAACAGAAACAGTTTTTATATACTGCTTAATACAGGGCCATCTGTTCAAGAATAAAGTTCAACATAAACATACACTGTTTAAATACCAATAAAGTGGGGGTATATATGCTTTTATCAGTATTTTTTTATTAAATGTGACTCAATATTAATATCAATATAATATAATTTTCATGAACTTAAACCTGTATAACTTTTTTTTGGTTTCACTTTTTAATTAGTTTTTACTTCAACAATAATCTGCCATGAGTCTTCTTTAAAATGAGAGTTAAGTCTGTGCTCCCAAGCTTCAAATTTTTATGACAATTTTTTTGACATGGCTATTTTTTCATTGACACACAAGGTTTAAATGATTGTCTGAATGATTTGGGGGAGATGCTGGGCTGAGAAACTGTCCTATAATAAATCAAAAGCTGGGAAAACTGTTAAACACATCAGCTCTCAGAGACTGTATTGTTGCCAGCATTCTTGTCTGTCTGAGATGTTGTAGGCAATAAAACATGCTTGGAAACACATGTCTTTAGAATGGCTTTTGAACGCAGACACAAACACCACAAAAAAATAAATAAATAAGTAAAAAAACAAAACAAAAAAACATTTACTAATAACATGTGCAAAAGGCTAATCTAGCAGATTTGCTCTTCTCCCATCTACAAGTGAGCAGAATGGCTTGGCACAGGTCCATGCCTTCATTTACTCTTTAATTATATGAGTGCTGTGTTAGCCTTTGTTATGCCTGTGGCTCTGGGTTAAAAATGCATCTTGTTCCACTGCTTTTTCTTGGCAGTCTTGATGTTTGGTTGTTTCTTGGATAGAGAGGAAAATGGCCCAAAGGTTACTTTATTATATTTATTCCCCATCTAAATGATCCTCTGGCTAGCAATTATTATCCTGATGAATACAAATGTATTGTTCTGCGTAGCATTCCAGTCTCTGTAGTTACGGTAAAAAATGTCTACTGAAATTAAGAAGTGCATTTTATGGGAACACATAGCTGGAAGAAAGAAAATAAATAAGAAAATAAGAAAATCAATCAATCAATCAATCAATCAATCAATCAGCTTCTGGATAGGATGCATAAAACATGAAAGTCTACAGTAGCCTTAAACCTATAGCTGTAAGGTAAAGAAAATGACACTTAACATTTACATGACAATCCTGTCCCACAGCAGTTTAAGGAAAATGTCGCACCCTCTTTCAAGAATAAATGTAACAAAACTAGGATTAAGCTTACACAGCGCCCTATAACCAGACACAATGCAATGCTGCAAGGTATCTTTTCCATGTTAATCAGAGTTTTGTCAAGTGACATAAGGTTCATTTTTAGAAACGGTTTCCAATTCTGTGATGTTTTGGATGGAACAACAGCATATAAACTATGACAATAATAATATCATGTGTTGATTGTGTGCTTTAATGTAAAAAGGGTGTAAAGTGAGTTTGAGTATCATTTTGGGTGACCTTTATAACCATACTAAAAGCGACAAAGGATAATTTACCCAAGCTCTTGAAAATAAATAAAAGGAAACATGTATGTTAAAACTGTAATCTCAATGCAAACAAACAAGTGTATTTCATGACAAATCACTCAGTATATTTTTAATGTAAAAATGGTTTAATATTTATGAAATAGATAAAGTATTTATCCATTTTGTTGCAAGTGCAATGCAGTTTAAAATGTTTATCATACCTTAAAACCAACAGTTTTATATTAAAACATTGGTTCTCAATTCCATTCACATACTACGTCTCTGTATATTTTGCATGCCTCTTTTATTTAACACACCTGATTCAGATAACCAGCTCATTAGAAGAGAGCTCCATGCATGAACTGTGTTTCAATTTACATGGTCCCTACAAAGTGTTCTTTGCTCCCTACTCCCTTAGCACAAGAAATCTTTGAAACATTCATTCACGGATTTGCTCTACACCACGGCCTACAGCATTTTCTCACACAGACAAAACTTATTAGAGAAGTGTGACATAATATACCTCTGAAAATAAATACAACTTAAATTCCTGTCTCATACACTTTAATGCCCTTTGAATGCCCTAGGCGCCTATCTTTAGCGAAGTGGCACGGAGAAAAGAAAATGCAAGGTGGGCCGTATATGGCCCGCGAACCATAGTTTGCCCACCTCTGCTCTAGAGTGACGGGAACACTGCTAAGCTCATGTGTTATGGGTCCCGGGTGTGGAACACGCAAGCAGATTAAAAGTACCTGAATTATCAGGAGAAACAAGAGGCACACGCAAACTTCAGTGTCTTTCCGCAGGCGCAGCTTGATAGCGTCTGAGGTAAACACAACCCGCATCACCATGGTAACCCACAGTGCCTGCTTTCTCTGGTGGCTAGAACTGTATTGATTCAAACTCAGCCTTTAGTGGTGATAATTGATAGATGACTGTGTACACAATAAACTCTTCTTCACATAAATAAATAAATACATTAATAAATAAATATTAATAACAAAACAAACATTCCAATTGCGAATACACAATGGTGTATCACACACTCCCCAATAAAGAAAAGATGGCTCCCGCCCACATATTCTTTCATCATAACAACTCTTTTATCTTTACTCTTCTAGTACCCGATTGTCATAGGACGTACCCAAAATGGAAATGTGAGTTGTGGTGTATGGATAGAATAAGGTGAACTAACATAAGGTGTAATGTGGTAAGATGATAACCCCCAATATGGTGTCTGATTTATCTCGTAAGTCTCTAAACTGTTTTCTGTCGGATATGACTGAATTGCTGGCTGACCTAGTGTTTCATAAGTTAACCTAGGTGTGGGTCTCCTATTACTTGTGGATCTTCAGACTTGGATTGTTTGGTCAATTTCATCTGAACTCAAGGTAGGTATTTTGAGAACTTCTTGCTTAGGTATATCACCTTCATCTATCTGACTACATTCTCCCTCAACCTGTTGCACATCTTCTTCAGATCGTGCCCATGTCACTTGTCTTTCACAGGTAAGTCTTTCATTGTAGGCTGTTCTCACCAAATCTCTGTCTGTTTTCTTGGTATTTCTCTTTCAGGTTGTTCACAGGATCGTCGTCGTAGCGTATCACAGGTAGGTTTCTTGTTCTCTGTAGGTTGTGCTCCCAGGGTTTCTGTCCACTGTCTTTCACTTTCAGGTTGTGTATGGTGTCATCGTGGAGGATGACAGGTAGGTTCCTCGGTAGTTTGGTTAATGGTAAGTCTTTGGTTGTTCTCTTGGGTATCTCGTACCCTTAGCCAATAGTAATTCTTGTCATCCTGCTCCTCATCACTATCAGAATCACAGGGTGATCCCGGCTCATCTTGTGGTCTTGTTTGGTTTCTCTTGGTCCTCTGGTTAGATGCTCCTTATGGCATCGCTAGAGGTAAATCATTAACCTGATGCAGCAGATTCCTGTGTAGAAGTCTTGATTTTGAGCTGTCCGTCTCTGCGACCACTCAGTAGACTGGTCCATCATTTATCTGTTCCTTAACAACGTACACAGTTTGCTCCCAATCAGTGTTAATTTTGGCAGGCATTTTTGATTTAGTCTTAGTCTTTATCTTGAGACGAAAATGCTTAATAGTCTTAGTCACATTTTAGTCATTTGAGTCTTTCATAGTTTTAGTCTAGTTTTAGTTGACGAAAATTCATTGTATTTTTGTCAACTTTTAGTCATTACTTTTAGTCAAAGTGCCGTTAACAACATTTATTTTGGTAGCTATTTTATATGTAGTATTCAAACAAAAATAGGCATCAATTCTTCTCTCTTTAGACCAAATCAATTAAGCTTATGAGAAATTTGAATCAAGGATTGAATTTGGAAAAACTGGAATACATTTTCATTTTTGGGTAGAGATACAAATTAAACTCATTTTTCAGATACAGTAGCTTTACTTAATTATACATTTATTTAACATCTTTTGTTGGTTAACATTTATGACACAGATAGGAATGCTGTCCCTTTAAGATGGAAGGCATGCATGTAATACTGACACACATTCAGTTTTCACCCACCTGTTTACGCTCACTTAAGCCATAACTGACTGTATTTACGTGAGATACTTTACACAATAGACATTTGAACTGCTGTGTGTGTATTTGAGCACCGAGAACTGATCGCGCGCTGTATGAGAACTGAAGAAGTGGAGCGTGCGCGAGAGAGAGCACTTCTATCAGCGCGATTCCGCCTATCCCGCCGTCACTAACTTTAAGTTAATCGACAACGAACTGTGACTCCCGGGATAAACGGGACGTCTGGTCACTCTATTCCTAAAAAAAAAAAACCTTCAGGTGCTGAGGCCATTGTTTCAGATCGCTAGTTGGCATTTTGGTAGCCTATCTGTCCGCTGCGGCTGCCATACTGAGACTAGATATAAACGCCCCTCATCTGATTGCAATCCAATGACAGAGACGCACATTTTGAAAGACAATACAGTTAACTTAGCCTATAGGATGTATTTTGAATGTCCGGTAGTCGTCATATAACATTTTAGTCCCATCTCGTCTTGTTAATGAAGACGCGGCATAAATTTCGTCATAGTTTTTATCATCAGATATTAATTTTAGCTCGTCAACGTCTCGTCTTAGTCACAGAAAAAAAAGGTTCGTTGACGAATATTTTTCGTCTTCGTCAACGAAATTAACACTGCTCCCAATATGATCTCAATTTTCCCTGTCCACCTCTCTCACTTAGATTTTTCACAAGTACTCTGTCACCAGGCTGAAGAACAACTCCTCTGGACTTCCTGTCATAGTACAGTTTTCCTCGGGCACTTGAGTTCTTACTGTTCTCTGAGGCAATTCGGTAAGCTTCTGCCATTTGCTCTGCCCATTGTTTGGCATATCCTCTTGGATCGTTACTTTCCTTTCCGTTGGTCACTTTGAACACAAGATCAATGGGTAATCATGGGTGTCGTCCATAGAGTAGGTAAAACGGTGAGTATCCCGTCGCTTCATGTCATGTGCAGTTGTACGCATGCACAATCTGTGGTAGATGTCCCTTCCTTTTTTTTATTTTCCTTCTCTGCCAGTGTTCTCATCATCTGAAGCAGTGTTCTGTTAAATCTCTCAGCAGGATTGCCCTGAGGGTGATATAGAGAAGTTCTTGAATTGCTCATTCCTGACAGTCGGCGCAAGGTTTTGAAGAGGTCATTCTCAAATTCTCGACCCTGGTCATGATGTAGTTTAGTTGGAAATTCGAACCGGGGAATGAAATCATTGAAGATTCTTTCTGCTGCTGTTCTTCCAGACTTGTTTTTAGTCACATATGCCTGAGAAAATCTTGTAAAATGATCCACCAGAACTAGTATATATTCATAACCTCCCCTGCTGCCTTCCAGATGAAGGTAGTCTATGGATACTAATTCAAATGGGGAGCTAGTACTTATACTATCCATTGAAGCTCTCTCATGTATCGCTGGCTTCTTCTGTTTGATGCAAGAACATTTTCAAGTAACATATGTCTCGATGTCTTTCTTCATGAATGGCCAATAGAATCGGTCCCTGGCAAGGTGTACTACTCTCTTCATACTATCTGCTTGTATTGAGCTGGTAGGACGAATTGATGTTGTTGCTCAGTTCTTCTGTACAATAATCATCCCTCCAGGTGTAGTCTTGACCATTCATGCATTAGTTTCTTTACAGGTCCACTGGCTCTGTGTCTCATGTCATTAGTGTGATGCTTGCATTGGACTCTTTCATTCTAATACTCTCACCAATAGCTGGGTCCACTCTCTGTGCCTTTCGCAGTTCATCATGACTTAACAGCAACCCAAGCAACATCTTTTTGTTCTGCAGCCCTAGTGCCCTCCCATGTGGTTTTGACAATCTCACTAGACAACTCTTCTGTGCACTCTGTGATGTATTGGTTGATGTCCAGTGGGCACAGGAAAAGAATGTCTGCATCCACATTCACTTTTTCAGGTCTGTACTTGATATCAAACCTGAAGTTTGAGAGTTCTCCAACCCATCTATACCCCACATCATTGAGTTTGGCAGTACTCATTATGTCGGTCAGAGGGTTATTGTCTGTATAAACTATGAAGTGCTGGGAATAAAATAGATAGTCCCAAAACTTTTCACAGATTTCCCACTTCAATGCAAGGAATTTGAGTTTCCCTGAATGGAGTCTGTAATTCCGCTCTACTGTCAGTGTTCTTGACCCATATCCAATGACTCTCATTTTCCCAGCCTGCCGTTGATAAAGTACAGCTCCAAGTCCTTGTTCTGAGGCATCTGTATGAAGTGTGAAAGGCAAATCGAAATCAGGATACGCAAGGACAGGTGGATTAGTCAAAACTAATCTGCACAGTATCCTTTGATGTTCTTCCTTCCACTCAATGGGTGTTCGTGATGGTAGCTGAACATTCTTCTTTCCATCTGCCTTAGTTTTTGTTTGGACAGACCCTGCCCCTTGTTTCACTTGCAAGAGATCATATATCAGCTTGGCAATGTGAGAGAAATCCTGGACATATGATAGATAGTAACTAAGAAATCCAAGCATCCTTCGGACTTCTCCAACTGTGGTAGGTTTCTTTGCTTTCCAGGCTCGTACAGCATCCAAATCTTTAGGATCTATCCTGACTCCTTCGGCCAACGAATCACACTTCTTTCTTGAACATCTCGCACTTGGTCAGTCTTAGCTTGACTCCATGTCACTGTAAAGCTTGCAACACCTTCCGTAGTATTTCCACATGTTCTTAAAAAGTTTTTGCATAACACAAGATATCGTCAAGGTATGGGATACAGCATTCATCTCGCAGGGAGTCCAGCATCTCTTCCATACTTTGTTGAAAGGCAGCAGGTGCATTAGTTAACTCAAATGGAATTTGTACCCACTCATAAAGGCCCCTTGGAGTAATGAAAGCAGTCAGATGCCGTGATCCCTCCGCAATAAAGCCTTGGTGATAAGCTTTCCCTTGATCTAAAATCGAGAACCAGCTATACCCTACCAACGTGTAAGTGAGGTCTTGAATCTGAGGCAGGGGATGCCTATCAGGGATGGTTTTCTTGTTAAGTAGTCTGTAATCAACACACAGTCGAAGTGTTCCATCCTTCTTTCTGACACATACCACTGGTGCAGAGTAAGGAGACTTTGACTTCACGATCCAACCTCTGGCCAAAAGGTCTTGTATGTACTCCCTCACTTCTTTATGTAGTGGCTTGGGGACTGAGGAGTATGCTCTC
Organism: Onychostoma macrolepis; assembly: GCF_012432095.1. NCBI lineage: Eukaryota > Metazoa > Chordata > Actinopteri > Cypriniformes > Cyprinidae > Onychostoma > Onychostoma macrolepis. The sequence goes on along the minus strand of NC_081165.1, from coordinate 1,379,860 downwards.
TGAACAGGAATGTTGTCAATCAAGTTAATGGACATCTGCAAACTCTCACTGTAATCCTGTTGCGGTTGGCTCCTTCTTATGTCTCTGCACTGTTAACTTCTACAGGAACTGTTTCTGTTATTTGGTCTGCCTCCACAATTTTCTTAATGGACTGTATGCTCCCGATTGTCGTTCGTCGTGGTAAGGTAATGTCATGGCTGGTATGGTTTCCTATTGGAATGCTAATGAACGACCTTTGTCTCCCACAGACTTCCAGCAGTCCATCTCCAAGGTCAAGTTGTTCAAACTGTGGGTTGTCTACATTAGACTCGAACAAGATGGTAGGCTCTGACAAGTCGAAATCTACAGGTATTGAACATTTTATGTGTGCCAGTTGACGCGAAGGAATAACAACATCCTGACGTCCAACTTTGACAATGGTCTCAGTGTCACAAGATGGCTTTTGTGTCTGTATAAAGTTTACAATCACTTCATCCTGATCATCTCCAATTTCCATGGCTCCCTTTAGCAGCGTAGTGATTGTTGCAAGAACACTTACACCACTCGTCTGTCCTTTGACCATCTGTTCAATGATGTTAAATCCTATGAGGGGTTGCTCAAGGGCCATTTTACCCACCAGGAAAGGAACTTGAACGGCTAGCTGCAGATCACTGTTGCCAGGGAGGTTCACTGTCGCCTCAACCCACCCATCGAACAGTAACACATCTCCATTAACAGCCAAGACATGAAGAGGTTTGGACCCCATCAATTCACTCAGAGGTCGTAAGTGCTGATCAGGTAAATATGTTCTTTTCCAGGCTTGATCAATAATACTGACCTGAGCACCTGTGTCAAGTAGGGCAGTTGCAGCATAACCATTGATGTTACACTTCAACAAGCATTTACTTCCAATTAGCTCTGCTACTCTGTTCTGTGTTGAGTTTGTCTTTCAAGACGTGCAAGAGCAGGCTGCACTGTTTGCACTGGCTTCACGCACTCTGTTCTCTGGAGACCTTCCTCCAGTTGACGATCTCAGCTCAGCAGTGTGGTGAGTATTTCTTGTACCACTTGTTCTTTTACTACATCCAATGGCCCTGTTTCCCTCTTCTCCACAGATAAAGCAATGGCTTCATGAGCTGTTACTCTCCTCTATACACCTTGGACACCAATATGGCCCTCTTCTTCTCACTGACGTTGGTCTACGTACAACATTTGCACCAGCTCCCATCTGTGTAGAGCAGTGACGTGGCTCTTTAGCTTGTTTCAAAGTGTCAATTGTATTTTTTAAATTTTCTACTTAAGCGCTTAGTTCTTGTATGGTCTTTGTCTTGCTGTTTTTCTGCATTTTGGAGTTTGATTCACTCTCGTCGAACTCTGAGTCAATTTGTGCACTATGAGCTTGAGTCTGTCTTCACTGTATGGCTTGGCCTAATCTTCGCTGGCATTCACTTTCTTCACTTGAGATCTTTGTTACTTGTTTCAGCAGTGCTTCATCAGTTACTGTGTGATCTGTGAGCAAAGGTTTCAATTCACTTCTGATGTCGCTGTACTTGGGAAGGAAACCTTGGTAAATGGTATGCAGGAACACATTCTGAACTGTTCGTGGCTCATATTCAATGTTAGTGTTGCTCTGCTTGGAAGTGAAAATTACTTTCTGTTTCAGTCCAATTGCATGATATAGAAACTGTTTCTGTTCCATGTTCCTGATGTCTTGTACTCATTAATTTCTGGAAAAGCTCACTACAGCCTCTCTCACTTAAATGTGACTGTAGAAAACTTTTGAGCTCTGTCACAGTCAGATCATCTTTACTGATGAGCATTTCCTTGAACTGTCCTGGTTTAACTACACGCAGGACGGCCTGAATGATCTCACTCTCTGAGTAATTCATCTTGATGCCTTCATCAATTTGTCTACATAGGTTATTATAGCCGATGTTTGAAGCACTATCACCTACCTGACCACCATGTATCTTGAACTCATTATGCGGTAGGTATGGAAAGTCTCTTGGACACATCATGCTTTCTCTCTGCTGTTGTGGTAAGTATTCAGGGTAAGAAGACTGTCTTGTAATTGGTATCATTTTATCATCTGCCTGTGTGATCTTGTACTCTGACAGCTTTTTCCCTAACTCCTTGTAACTAGTAATCAGTTTCTGATACTCATTTAACTGTGTGTGTGTGTGTGAGTGTGGCAGTAAGATCTGTGTGTCTGTGTATAGGGGATGCCTGTGTGTGTGTGTATGTGCATCAAATTAATTTTCAATAGAGACAGATGAATCACTCATAGTATTGTTTACACAACTCTCAATCAATACATTAATCAAGTCTCTTAAAATTAGTAATTGTGTGAATCCTTCATCTTCCAGTTTAAGTAAACTGTTACTCTGTATATAGGAAATTATGAAATTCAAACAGCTCTCCTCATCATCCTTGGAGATAGTGGTTGGAATCAAACCTGCACCTGGAGTGATGCTGTCAGCTATATGCCCCAGTTCGTGCACAGTCAACATGTGTAGGCTCCTCTTTATGTTCCAGACGAGTCTTTTCCTCTCGTCTGCCATCTTGTCCAGCTTCAGACCCTCTCACGACATTTTAGCAATGCGTTGCCTTCCTCAGCTCCGTCTCTTTTGGCTGTCTGGACGTCAGCAACTGTAACAAGTCGCACGCAACCTTCATTGTCGTCATCTCGTCACCGTGAATTCTGGATCCCAGCACTAGCCTCACACTCTAGATGTTTATCTCAGTGGAACCTCCATGAATCTGTTACGGGTCCCGGGCGTGGGACATGCAAGCAGATTAAAAGTACCTGAATTATCAGGAGAAACAAAAGCACATTCAAACTTCAGTGTCTTTCCGCAGGCGCAGGACTGTTGTTATTTGTACTACTTTCAAGCTCTTGCTGACGTACTGCCTATCATATACACTGTGTCACACTTCATGGACTTTTGAGTTTGTTTTCATTTCATCGCTTATGTTCCTTTACCTTGTTTCTGTCTCCCCGTGATTGTGTCATTATGTTCCGGTGTGAGTTGTCAATTATCCTCATTTGGATAATTGGATAATACTCTGCCATCATTGAATCCATCCTCTGCACTGTTTGGTTCAGCTCAGCTACCAAATCTGACCTCAGAAAACTAACTGCTGAGCGAATCATTGGTACAACCCTCCCCACTCTCCAAGAACTGTATTTATCCAGAGTGAGCAAAAGGGCTGGCAAAATCATTCTGGACCCCTTACACCCTGCACACTCCCTCTTTGAACTTTTGCCGTCTGGTTGATGCTACAGAACTCTGAGCACCAGAACGGCCAGGCACAGGAACAGTTTCTTCCCTCAGGCAATCCATCTCATGAACACTTGACAATAATTGTGGAACACACAACACTATTTATACACTTATACACTTATTTATCTAACATACATACTACATTTCAGATTTGCACATAACATACCTGTACATACAGAACTGTGAATTGTAATATACCTGTACATACAATTGTCAATTTGTATATTCTTATTCCTTATTTACTTGTTCTATATTTATTCTTTTATTATCTGTATTTTTGTCCTGTCACTGTCATTCTGTTGCAATGTGGAAGCTTCTGTCACAAAAACAAATTCCTCTTATGTGTAAACATACCTGGCAATAAAGCTCATTCTGATTCTGATTCTGATTTGCTCTCCTATTTAAGTTGTAGTCAGTTCAGTGTTTCTTTGTCCGATCTCGTCAACGTGTACGTGTCTCAAGCCTTCCAGTTTTGGATTACCGTGTGTGGATTATATTAAAGACTTTTACTTTCATCTTCGTACGAGTTCATTCTGCACAGTATAGTAACAGAAGACCGGACCTACAAAAAATATAGTGGCATGTTCCCCTTGTTTGTTTTTTGTTTTGGAAAGTTTTTTTTTTCTTTTATTCCATTATGAATTATCCTGTTGTCCTCGTCTTCCTGCTGGAGCAGGGGGACTGCTCTCTCGAGGACCACACCGAGGACTTCTTGTTCCTGGCCAGGTACATGCACAATGCCTCTGCACGTTTTATTGAGCTGGACTGAATAACACCACACGAGAGCAGTTGTCCGGGAATGGTCCTCGAGAAAGCTTTGCCGCCTTTGTGGAGTGGGTGCTGGTGTCTTGTGGATCGCCGTTGACTGTGGACATCGCAGACGACCACACCAGCCCCACTCCAGACCCAGAGCCCAGAGCCCAGTCCACGATCACCCTGATGCACGGAGCAAAAGCCTGATCCCACCGTCAACGGAGAGCCAGAGCCCACCGCGACCAACAAGCCATCGCCAGAGAGAGCAACAGAGCCTAGGATAGCCCCGGAGTCCGAGCCTGTGACACCAGACCAGGTGCGAGATCATGCAACTGAGCATGCGAAGGTGGATTATGCCAGCGGCTCCACCATGGCTCCTAGCTCCCTCCGCCAGGCTTCCTTGTCTCTCTGGCTCCGCCTTGGTTACTTGTCGATCATCTGCCGCCTCGGGACTCCACTCCTCCTGCTGCGCCTCAACCCTCTGTCCCTCCAGCTCTGTCAGGCTCCTCCTTCCCGCTGGCTCCACCTTTATCCTCTGTCACTTCGGCTCCACTGCGGCCTTCTGGATCCCTGCTTCCGTCTCCGTCTCCGCCTCGGGCTCCACCTCCACCTGCTCCGCCGCTGTCAGTCGGCCCCATGGAGTCGTCAACCCTTCTTCCACCATGGCTCCTCCCTCCGTCGGCTCCACTGTGGGTCACTTTCATGGCTGCGGCCTGGGTCCCACCTGGCTCCTCCTGCTCCAAGTCCCTCCTGTCTTCTCCCTGGCTCCTCCCTCCATCTGATCCACCCTGGCTCCTCCTGTCTTCTCCCTGGATCCTCCCTCCGTCATCACCACCCTGGACTCTGTTGGTCGTCCTCCTCCCAGTCATCCGGCCACCTCCTGAACCTCCTCCTGCCTGTCTGTGCCAGCCTTTCACCATCCCTTCACTGTCTCCTAATCCTTCCTTCTCTGCGGCGCGAGGTTTGTTTTCATTTCATCCCTCGTGTTCCTTGACCTAGTTTCTGTCTCCCCTTGATTGTGTCATTATGTTCAGGTGTGTCTTGTCAATTATTCTCATTTGCTCTCCCAACGTCTACGTGTGTCTCAAGCCTTCCTGTTGTGGATTATCTTGTGTGGATTATATTAGAACTTTTACTTTCATCTTCATCTTCGTGTGAGTTCATTCTACACAGTATCATGACACACTGATTACTAAACATTACATGTTTATTTTTTAAAGTTAAATAAATTTGTGCGGCTAAGCAGTGGTTGTGTGCGATGGCTCCCTGCATTCTTATGAAAATAGCGTAACAATGGGGAAAAGGGCAAGTGTAAGTGAATGAATGAAACCGTTAGAGTAACAGGGAATGAAGCTATGAAAAAGGAGTCAATTAACCACCTGAGAGGAAACCATCAGCGCATTTGTAACAAAGCGGACTCCTAAACTCCTGTTGATGGTGTTGCAATCAGACTGGATGTCTCCAGTCCTTTCCACTCGAACAGCAACCAGAAAAAGAGTCCAAGAACAGAAGGGAGAAAAGAGACAAGGTCACAGATGTAAGGCCTTTTAAGTTATGTAGAGGTCACATCTTCTGAGTTTGGCTTGACCAGTGAAAAAGGTGTAATTTCAAGTGGGAAAAGTTCCTTTGTTCGGAAGTTGGTTCATTTGCATGATCAGAGTGGGCAGGCAGTTTTGTTTGGATTTATACTCTGAATAATATAACAAGCATACAATGCATGTTGTGAGGATGTGGTGTATACAAATTCAGTGGACTAAGCAAGGGTTATCTTGAAATCAAACATGCCACCAATAGGGTTACATTATCTAATAATTATATCATAAGGCATGCATAAAACACATACAATACAAAATACAATATACAATATACAATTTAATAATAATACTACACACAGTGTCCTGTGGATATGCATGTTCATTCATAGAAAGGTTTGTCTATGAATTAATGGGAAAAAGTTATTTTGGTAACACTTTCTATGAAGCCTGTATTTATAATACATTATAAGGGTATACTTATGGCATTAAAATGAATGCATAATGCATTATAAAAAACTTTATAATATGTTGTATCATCTCGTGAATATTTATAAGAAAAGTTTTAATATATTATAATATTTACTTATTTGTGCTTATAGCTTTTAAGAGTATGATGATTTATTGTTTTACAACGTTGCATCCACTTTTACAATGGATTATATTTCTCATAGTTATAATGTATAAGTCTCATATCTTGCCATTTTTCTTATGCTACTTATTTCAAAAACTACTTATAAGTAGTAATAATAATAATAATAATGGCACATTTGCTTTGAATTTATTTTTATTGTAATATCAGTTTGATTATTTTGATGGTACCCTTTAGACAGCTGTTGATAAGTAACTCTGCAACTACATATCAACTAGCGGTCATAAGAGTATTAGTATGTCGGCTACTGTAAATATATGCTAACACTTTATTTTGATGGTCAACCAACAGATAAACTGGCTTTAAGTGTCTTTGCAAGTACGTCAACTTATTCTACCAGATTCTACTAGATTATACCATTCTTGAGCATACTAATACTCTAATGAGAGTTAGTTGGCATGTAGTTGCAAAGTTGCTTATAGTCGATTAATTAAGGAGACCATCAAAATAAAATGTAGCCATATAAAACATTGCATTCATTTTTCAGTTGGAGTATTAAGCTCACATCAGTTAATTAACATTAGCTCCACAGGAAACACTCAAATAACACTCAACATCTAACCACTGACAAGCTGTAGTAAGATACTGTGCAGATCTTAAATAAACAATGTCAAGATGTGATACTTTATACTGTAAATTTAAGTAGATTTAATATGGTGTTCATTGTGTGTTATAAAAAATCATACTGTTAAACTTGTAACCACAAATATGTAAGTATTATGATGTATTATAATTGTTGTTATGATTATTCATGAGTTAATATAACATATTATACGTTTTTTTTATAATACATTATGCATTCATTATAATGCCTTAAGAATACCCTTATAATGTATTATAAATACAGGCCTCATAGAAAGTGTTACTGTTATTTTCTATGGGCCTTGTGTATCTGTTTAAAAGTGAATTAAGTCAGAGTAAAATTCTCCTAATTCCTTTGGGTCATAAAACCAGACTTATTTCTTATTGTGTCCTTGCTGCTACTGTAAACAGAGGCCTTTTCTGCGGCTTAGTTCACCAACATCCCGGAACCCGGTCAAGTTGTTGGTTGAGGTGTCTGTTGGATTTTTTGTTGTATTTGCCATTACACCCTTTTTCTGGGATTCTGATTTCTATAATTAGCATAAAATCTCTAAGGAAGATCAATGCACCACACCATACTGTCAAGACATCTGTTCTGCAGCTTGGCTGAGAACATAGTTTATATTGAAAATGTAGTGCGTGTATGTCATTCTTTGGAGCATGTTAATGGAGCAAAAACAGATTCTTGCAGGGTGCAGCACTACAATGATATACTGCTTTAAAAAGTGATCTTTAAAGAGGGTTATTTAATGTCTGTATATTATTAAAAATGCCAGTTCTGTGTTGTTGTTTTTGAAGTATATGAGAAGTCCATAAATGTCAAACACTTCTCCACTTCATATATTTACCGCAAAATCCGTTTTTCTCAGTCGATTGCAAAAGAGAACATGTTGTAAAGACGTTTTGGGCTCAACTTCCGGGACGATCTTGGTCTGATGCTCCGCACCGCGGGGAGATGGTGGGCTGGGCTCTGGAGTGGATCTGGCGAGATTATCCTCAGGAGAGACGGTGAGGGGGCGATCCGTTTCTCGTCAGAGTCCACTCCACGAAGGCGGCGAAATCCTCTCGAGGACCATCCTTGGACGACAGCCCTCTGCATGCGGTGTTCAAGCTTGCATCATAGAATGAGCAGAGCGCGTCGTCCGGGTAGCTGGTCGTATTAACTAAACACAGGAACAGTCTTGTATGGTCCTCGAGAGATCTGTCCCCCTGCTCCAGCAGGAGGAGGAGGAATTCGGGCCGGACGAGTGGATCCATGGGGCACAACGGAAAAAAAACCACTGAGAAAAATGGGAAACAAAAATGGAGGGTAGACACACGGAGGTAACTGTTTTGGTCGGGTCTTCTGTCACGGTTCGCTGTGGAGGAAGCACGCAGGAGTCGTGGAAATGTTTAAACAGTCTTTAATCAAGGAACTCAGGAGATAATCCAGAATGGGAGATGCACACGCACACACATACACACACACAAACACACACACACACAAACACACCTTTTTAAAGAACAGTCAAACACATATGGAAATGATGAGGTTTGAAACTCCTTGAAGCGTTGAGAAAAATTAATCAAGCAATGGATCTGCCAAAAAAAAAAAATAAATCCATGATCAAGCTTATGTTTTTTTGTTTTTGTTTTTTTCTTTGAATATGTTAAAAAAAAAAAAAAAAAAAAAAAAATGTTAGATGAAAGATTAGGATCTGGGGAAACATTTTCACTTTGCACTTTATATTTGGCTTAGCATCACATTGGATAAGTCATAAATTATCTTAATTTCTTAAACACAGGGAGAAAACCAGACAGCCTTCATGATCCCTTTGGTATCCTCAGTAAGGTCTAAAATTATTCTAAGTCTGAATCAGAAATTTTGGCTAATGTGTGTGTATGTGTTTGGAAACAATGTTCCAAGGGCTTCAAATTCCCAAGATTTAACATGAGAAGAAGAAGGATATCTTTCTCAGGTCTCAGAAGCCTCATGGTTCCAATTTCAATCTAGTGAGGTGTCTTGGACTGAATTAAATATTGTACATTCTGGATGCAACATGTCAATCCTTCTTCTATCCAATTAAATGGGACAATCAAACCCATGTAAATGAATTAATGAATAGTCATGTCCTGCATTGAAGTACTTCCTGTTGAAACTGTAATTTGGATCATTTTAAAATAACCATTTGGATGAAGTTCAAGTTATAGGCTGGCAAGAGCACATTTGACAGCTTGTATATGAATCAAAGCAATCAAGACACCATTTACCTTCACCTATGACATTTATATTTACACTATTAGGCAGACACTTTTATTGAAAACAACTTATTTACTTATATAAAATTTAGGGTGAGGACATTATCAATATATACATATAACAAAAAAAAAATGTGTAAAAGTTAATAGACAAAGATTAAAGAAAATGTGACATTTATTTATTTTTTCATTGGCATACATGTGAATGTATTAAACAGGAAACAATAAATGACAGTTCCGATTAACAAAAACAAAAATAACAAATTTTCAAAAAATGTTTCAAAACCTTGTCACTAAATTGTTCTTTAAATGATGAACATTTCAATGTAAGATGAGCTTCACTGAGTAAAGATAACATATATCAAGTGCTCAGCACCCTTTTTTGCAATTATAAAACTTATAAGAAACTAATACAAAACTTGGAATTATTACATAAAAAAATTGGAATCAAATGTAAAAAGGAAAGCTGATCCCAAAATAACAGAATCATCATGTGGATTGGCTATTAAGGTTATATTTTCACCATAAAAGGTCAAATAAGACTTTACGTATGGAAACACTTGTACACAAAATCTCAACACCAGATTTTTTGGGTCTGTCTTGCACTCGACAATAAATGTTTCTTGGAGTTTTAAGCTGAAAGACTTCTACAGTAACGGGAAAAGGGTGATTATTTTCTTAAATTCATGTATGTATGTATGCATTTATTTTGTAGACTGAAGGTCAGTGTTGCTACATTGTGCCAAAATATATTTCCATATAAACACCTGTCCAAATGAATTCAAAACACTGTGCTGTATGTTGTCAGGCTCTGCCTGATTAACAACAACATCTGCTTGTAGTCAGAATGATTTTGTTTTCACCAAAAAAATAAAAAATAAAAATACAACATGGATGTTTTTGGCTTCATCCTCATGTTGTGGTTGAAAATGGCAATGTATCAATATTTTCACATTTTGATCAAGGAACATGATATTTTAATGATTGTGAAGTCAACACATTGATATACATGCTATTGTAGCTTTTGATGATATTATACAGCCAGTTATATGAAAAAGCTGTTTGTTTAAAGTATCTGAAGTCAGTACAGAAAAGTTTGTCTAGATCTTCCAGTACACTGTAATTTTCTGTAATCAAATTTCTTCCATTGTAGGAATGGCTTTTAGTTCTTAAGCTTTTTTGGGCAGGATTTTCCTGAGAGTGGGTTTTTGATCCTGGGTGGTGTCCTGTTGTGGATGTGGTAACTCTGGTTCAGCTTCGTGAAGCTGTTTGAAGCTTTGAACCGGCTCTTTAGTCTCACGTTTGGCCTGCCTCAAGAGACGTTTCATGTTCTTCACCTTGTCCCTCAGGTGATTGTTGGCTTTCTCCAGGACCTTTACTTTCTGAGAGAGGTTTCTGACTTTCTCTTCCTCCTCAAATAAGGCCTTCTGCACGTTGGAGCACCATAGCTGAAGGAATTGAAGTAAACATGAAGTCAGTAGTGGTAAGTAAAACATATATAAAGCGTCTGTTTGGCTCCCATACTTGGACTAAACTGATGTAAATTAAACTTCAGAAGAATACAGAATGGTTTGTGGCAATTTAAAGTAAGTCCAAACATTCATGAACTTCTCACATTTATCCAATAATAGTTTGTTTTTACCAGAAGAAAAATGGGTAATATTTTAGTATAGAGACCAGTTCTCACTACTAACTAGTCGCTTATTAGCATGCCTATTATTAACATGTTGGCTGTTTATTAGTGCTTATAAAGCACACATTCTGCATGACCATATTCTATATCCCTAATCCTACACAGTACCTAAATTTAACAACTACCTTACTATTAACAAGCAGCAAATTAGGAGTTTATTGAAGCAAAAGTTGTAGTTAATGGTTTGTTAATGATGAGAATTGGACCTTAAAATAAAATGTGACCGAAAAATGTTGCGAAACAAAATCACAAGCATTCAAAACATCTCTATATAATTTTTAATTTACAGCTATTTGTGCATGTGTTTTTGTTGTTGTTGTTTGTTTGTTTGTTTTTTACAGCTTGGTGTAAATTTCTTGCTTTGACCTACATGAGGCATGTGGTTTAAAATACAAGGAGTATGATGTAGTGAGAAAACGTCTCAGTTACATATGTAACCCTCGGTGACCCGGCCGCTCAGTGGTGGTATAGCAGCTCTGGCGACAGGACGTGACATCTCAGCTCCCATCCTTCCCAAAGGAGGTTTCGGGAGCCCTTACACATATGCACATCATCAGAGGTGAGCTTCCCTCCCTCCAGGACATCTACACCCAACGATGTGTGAGGAAAGCACGGAAGATCATCAGAGACTCCTGCCACCCGAGCCATGAACTCTTCTCGCTGCTACCATCAGGCAGACGGTACCGCAGCATCAGGACCCGAACCAGCAGAACGCGAGACAGCTTCTTCCCGCAGGCCATCAGACTGCTGAACTCCAGATAGCAAACGACACTCACCCACCTACCCCTACCCCTCACACTGGATTCCATCTACACACCAGTCACACTGACTCTGACAGGACTGTAGCATGTCTTGCACTGTACAGCTTGGAACAGATGCAGCTCCATCCTCTCTTCCGCACTAACTACTGCACTGCACTTCATAGTCAAAACACTAACAGTACACATCACTGTAAGTCAATATAAAGCAATAAGTCAAATATAAAAGCTATACATACATCTTTAAGTCTCTTAAGAACACGTGTACTTACTATGTGTATATATATAATATACTATGTGTATATTATAGAAATATGTATGTATAATGTATATTGTGTACAACTGTATATTGTTTATTGTATACTGTGCAAATGTGTATATTGTGTAAAGTGTGTATATTGTTGTATATTCTTGTCTATGTATATTGTAAAAAAATTTTTTTTTTTTTTTTTTTATATCTTGTTGCTTGTACTGCCATGGCACAGAGTCTGCACCTAAGAATTTCACCATTGGTACACTTGTGTACATGATGTGTGACAATAAAGAGATTTGATTGATTTGATTTAACCATTTAGGTACATATGGAAGATTTTGAGGTGGTTGCAACCCTCTTGGCAAATGGCAGAAAGTCTGACAGGGAAGTAGAGTGGGCTCACAACCTGAACGGGCAGGGCACACCCTGTGCCTGATAAGCCAGGGTGATATCATCCACTATCTAGTGGGCCATCCTCTGCTTAGAGATGGCATTCCCCTTCTGCCGGCTTCCGGAACAGACAAAGAGTTGGTCTGAGGTCCTGAAGCTTTGTGTCCAGTCCATGCACCATCTCAAGGCTCGGATGGGACAGAGCAAAGCTAGGGCTGGGTCTGCCTCCTCTGGGGGCAGCGCTTGCAGGTTCACCACCTGATTCCTGAAGGGCCGGGGCCGGGGCCTCAGGATTACCTGGGAGTCAGCCAGCCCAAACTCTAAGCACGATTCGTCGAGAATGTGTGCAGGTCCCCTACCCTCTTGATGGAAGCCAATGCAAGCAGGAGCAGAGTTTTCATTGATAGAAAGTTTAGCTCAACTGACTGCAAAGACTCAAATGGGCCCTGCTGTAGTGATCTGAGCACTAGGGTCAGGTCTAGGGCTGCCCCCGACTAAAGATTTTAATAGTCGACCAGTAGTCATTCATTAAAGCCATTAGTCGACTAATCGCCTGTTTATTATATTAATTTAAATACTTAAGCAAATATGGGGGGAAACGGCTTGAGTTTAAGGGCTGAGAAAGAATGTTATTTGTAACATTGTTTTACATTGTAGAGAAATACTAAACCATAATAATAAGCGTTAAAAATAGACATTATGAACTTGCACACGCATAAAACGACACCGACAAAAGATATGATTATGAATGTGTCAGGGGAAAAAATGGCAAGGAGCTTATTCATAATAGTATAACATTCGTACAAATCACAACTTATGAACTTGCTAACAATAATGAAAACACACCGTTTGGTAAAGAAACTAAAACAAATAAATATATCACAAAGTGCAACTTTGATAGTAGGCCTATGGGCAAAGTCACATGAAAACTTTTTTTGTGCAAACAAATAAATAGTCAAAAACAGCCTTTCCTTAATACATATTTTAAAACTGTAAGATAAATATATAAATAAACTAAATTAAACAACGAATATACAGCAAACTGAAAAGGTTTAAGAGAAATAACGTTGAAAACTGCAAACACAATCAGACCGAAGGATGGGCCTTTGAATGAAACATCGAATGAAAAAAACATCTGTTTCAGTCAGTTCAGGAAGTTCCCAAATTAAATATAGCATATAGCCTATATAAAATAAAAATGAATACACAATATACAGTTCTGCTTGAAAGTTTGTGAACCCTTTATAATTTTCTATATTTCTGCATAAATATGACCCAAAACATCATCAGATTTTCATATAAGTCCTGAAAGTAGACAAAGAGAACCCAATCAAACAAGTGAGAGAAAATATTTTCTTTGTAATTTATTTATTGAGAAAAATGATCCAGTGTTACATATCTGTGCGTTGCAAAATATGCAAATCTCTTGGATTATCAGTTAATTTAAAGGTGAAATTAGGGTCCATCTGTGCAGAGATGTTTTCAGTCAGTGCAATGACTATCAAATGTCAGTACGTGACCTGTTTTATTCAAAGAACAGGGATCTATCAAAGTCTGATCAAGTGAATCATCAGGAGAACACTGAGCAACCACGGTGTGCATGGCAGAGTTGCGAGAAGAAAGCCACTGTTAAAAAAGAAAAAGAAAAAAGAAAATTACTCGCTAAAGATCATGTGGACAAGCCAGAGGACTATTGGAGAAAGGTTTAATGGATGGATGAAACCAAAATAGAATTTATTGGTTTAAATGCGAAGCTATTATCTTCGGAGAAAAGAACACACTGCATTCCAGTTTAAGAATCTTATGCCATCTGTGAAACAATGTGGTGGTAGTATCATGACTTGGGCCTGTTTTGCTGCATCTTGGCCAGGACAGCATGCCAGCATTGATGGAACAATGAATTTTGAACTATACCAGCAAATTCTAAAGGAAAACATCAGGACATCTGTTTAAGAACAGAGTCTCAAGAGAACGTGGGTCATGCAGCAAGACAACAACCCCAAGCACACAAGTCATTCTACCAAAGAATGGTTAAAGAAGAACAAAGTTAATGTTTTGGAATAGCTGAGTCAAAGTCTAGACCTTAATCCAATTAAAATGTTGTGGAAGGACCTAAGCAAGCAGTTCATAGAAGGAAACCCACCAACATCACAGAGTTTAAGTGGTTCTGCACTAAGGAATGGGCTAAAACTCCTACATGTTATTGTGCAGGACTGATCAGCATTTACAAGAAACTTTACCTTCAGTTACTGTAGCAAAAGGGGGTCACACCAGATACTGAAAGCAAAGATTCACATACTTTTGCAACACACATATATGTTACACAGGATCATTTTTGTCAATAAATAAATGACAAAGAAAATAGTTTTCTTTCACTTGTTTGATTGGGTTTTCTTTGTCTACATTCAGGACTTATATGAAAATCTGATGATGTTTTGGATCATATTTATGCAGAAATATTTAAAATTCTAAAGGGTTCACAAACTTTCAAGCAGCACTGTATATAGGCAAACAGCAAAATGAAACACTGTTTATGGAAAATTATAACTGACACTATAAAGCACGAGCCTTCAAATGAAACATCAAATGAAAAATCAGTTTTTGTCAGAGGTTCCCAAACAAAATAAATAATATAGCCTATACCAGGGTTCCTCAAATCTTACCCTGGAGGTCCAATCCACTGCAGAGTTTAGCTCCAACCCTGATCAAACTCACCTGTCTGTGATTTTCTAATGATCCTGAAGACACTGATTAGCATGTTCAGGTGTGTTTGATTAGGGTTACAGCTAAACTCTGCAGGAAAGTGGATCTCGAGGTCCAGATTTGAGGAGCCCTGGCCTATACATTAAATAAAACAGATAGGGATGCACCGATAGGAATTTTTTGGGGGCTGATACCAATTTTAACAAACAACTATTGACCGATTGCAATACCAATATTGGTCAATTGCATAAAGCAGGGCTTAAAAACTTTTTCCATTGGTTCACTCCGAGCAGAACTGGTATTTAAAAGTTTATGTTCCTGTTCCTCTTTATTATTGCCGTTCCAATACCAGTTTGAGTAGAAAAAATACCAGTTAAAGTACAGCATTTTCTATACTCAAAAAAAAATAAAAAAAAATAAAACACGAGAGTCTTAATGTATGCAGCATGGATAAAAAAAAACGCTACTCCTATAAGCATTTTGAGAGGAAAAAACAACCTAAATTAGTAGTCTGTACGTCACATTTTATTATTTCATTCGGAAATAATGTAGGCTAAAATACCAGAAAATAAAGCAAAATATTTACAAACATTACCAACACAATTACATGAGGCACCGTATAGGGCTTAAATCAAACTTCACTCACGAAAACTTACATGAGACACTTGCATACACATATGAAACAGTCACACATACAGGTGCATCTCAATAAATTAGAATGTTCAGAAAAGTTAATTTATTTCAGTAATTCAACTCAAATTGTGAAACTCGTGTATTAAATAAATTCAGTGCACACAGACTGAAGTAGTTTAAGTCTTTGGTTCTTTTAATTGTGATGATTTTGGCTCACATTTAACAAAAACCCACCAATTCACTATCTCAACAAATTAGAATACTTCATAAGACCAATAAAAAAAACAACAACAACAATTTTAGTGAATTGTTGGCCTTCTGGAAAGTATGTTCATTTACTGTATATGTACTCAATACTTGGTAGGGGCTCATTTTGCATTAATAACTGCCTCAATTTGGCGTGGCATGGAGGTGATCAGTTTGTGGCACTGCTGAGGTGGTATGGAAGCCTAGGTTTCTTTGACAGTGGCCTTCAGCTCATCTGCATTTTTTGGTCTCTTGTTTCTCATTTTCCTCTTGACAATACCCCATACATTCTCTATGGGGTTCAGGTCTGGTGAGTTTGCTGGCCAGTCAAGCACACCAACACCATGGTCATTTAACCAACTTTTGGTGCTTTTGGCAGTGTGGGCAGGTGCCAAATCCTGCTGGAAAATGAAATCAGCATCTTTAAAAAGCTGGTCAACAGAAGGAAGCATGAAGTGCTCCAAAATTTCTTGGTAAACGGGTCTGACTTTGGTTTTCAAAAAACACAATGGACCAACACCAGCAGATGACATTGCACCCCAAATCATCACAGACTGTGGAAACTTAACACTGGACTTCAAGCAACTTGGGCTATGAGCTCCTCCACCCTTCCTCTAGACTCTAGTCTAACTAACTATTGTTGTTTTTCCTTCTATCTCTTTTTTTTCATATTATGAGAAAGGAACACAAGTTTGCCCACAATGTTGGGAAGAAGTGAGCTCTGTGTCTTATTCACAATGAACCCGGCCTTCGAGAAAATGCGCTCCAATGGAGTAGATGTGGAAGGGATGGTGTGCAGGCGCTTAGTAGCTCTAGCAAGCTTGGGATACTGCTCAACAGCCTTTGTTTTGTCCTCCAAGTACATTTTCATTTCATCCTTCTCTCCTTCTTCATGCTGATCTTCGTCAATGGCCATCAGCATGGATATCTCCACCTGCTTTTCCTTTTTTTTTTTTCCTTTGGTGCAGGCTCACTTTCCTCTGTAGGCCTACTGCTGGCAGAATCACTTTCTGGAATAGCGTCTGCAGATAAACTTTCAGCCAGATCCAAAACAGTGGGGTCTTCCCGTTTCTCTGCATCGTGGGTCTAAAACAGCAGCTTGGGAATATATGCTGGTCGCAAGATTCCTTGTCAATTCCCATCTCTTATCAATTTATTCTGTTTTTTTTTTTCAGCTTTTTAGTGGTCGGGCTGTCGTCATCACTTGCTTGTTATGGAGTGCATGACTGTTTCACGTTTGGGAACACTGTAGCCAGGCTCAAGGAATTTAATCATTTGTCTGAAATCCTCATTGCTGACGATGTTGACTGGTCTCATGTCAAGTGCAATGAAGTCAGCTACTTTGTCTGTAATGTCTCTTTTTCATTTCTCGGTAAGACAGGGTTTCATGTCAAGAGTTTGCTGAATCAGGGTCGGCTGCGAAGTTGAAGCTGACAACGCGTTATCTTCGCAGTATAGTGGATGAACCTAGAGAAATGCATGTTAAGTTAAACATTTAACTTTTACACTCTGTCTGCACAAATACTCGGATACTTGGATAACATATTGGAGCATATTACCATTAAAATGAGTGGCTATGTTAAGTGGCTAATGTTAGCCTACATTCTACTTACATGTTTTAAATGATAAGTCATGTTCGATGTCGGCGAATGGTATACAAATGTTTGCCTGCAGAGTTTACAGACAACCTTTTTGGGGTCATATTTTATCCTTTCAAAATGATCCCACACTTTCGATTTTCTTCCCGGCATGATTATTAGCAGGTGGATTTGCCAAGCCCGCTGTGTTAATGAGCTCTCTGCTGCTGACTGTGCCACTTTGTGTGGAAATTTTTTTCCCTCAACTAACCAACCAACGAAAATTTAGTCGATCAAGCCTGTTCTGGTAGACTATCGATTAGTCGAATATTAGGGGGAAGCCCTAGTCAGGTCCCAAGAGGGTGTAGAGAGGGGCCGGGGAGGATTCAACCTTATCACCCCCCTAAGGAACCTGATGACCAGGTCATGCTTCCCTACCGACTTCCCTTCCATGGGGTGTGGTTAGCAGCAACATAGACTTTAAGAGTGAAGGGAGACAGCCTTCGCTCCAACCCCTGCTGCAAAAAGGAAAGCATGACTCTAATGGGGCATCTTCGGGGTTCTTCTCGGTGAAAAGAACACCACTCAATGAATAGGTTCCACTTCAAGGCGTAAGTATGGTGTCTACTACCTCTTGGGGTAGGTCACCTAGAACCTCCGCGTCCCATCCAGGGACCAGACATGAAGTTTCCAGAGGTCTAGATGCGGGTGCCACAGGGTGCCCTGTCTCTGAGTCAGTAGATCCTTCCTCAGAGGAATCTGCCAGTGAGGGGCTGTCACAAGGAGCATTAGTTCTGGGAACCAGGTCCGAATGAGTAAGGCACCACAAGCAGGACCTGCTCATCGTCCTCCCTGATCTTTTACAGTGTCTGTGCAAAAAGGCTCACTGGGGGAAATGCATACTTGTGCAGGCTCCGCGGCTAGCTGTGTGCCAGTGCATCCGTGCTGAGTGTTCCCTCGGTCAGGGAGTAAAACAACTGGCAGTGAGAGGTCTCTGGAAAGGCAAACAGGTCTACCTGAGCGGCTCCGAAACATCTCCAAATCAGCTTGATCTTCACAGCTCTTGACAGCTCATCGGCCGTACGGTTGTGCAGACATATGAACAGCACGAAGCGACCTCAGATGCTTCTGACTCCAGAGGAGGAGGTAGCGGGCAAGTTACGACATGCGACTGGAGCGTAGACCACCTTGTCGGTTGATGTACGCAACGGTCGCAGTGTTGTCTGTCCAGACCAGCACATGCTTGCCTTGTAAGCGCTCTCTGAGACGGTTCAAGGCAAGACGTACTGCTAACAACTCTAGGCATGTGGCAGTGAAGTTGGGGGCCCGTCCAAACCCCTGACACTGCATGCCCGTCGTAGGTGGCCCCCCAGCCGGTGGTAGAGGCATCTTTGTAAACCACAGCATGCCTGGAGACCTGTTCTAGGGGCACTCCTGGCTGGAGAAACGCAAGGTCTGACCGAGGGCTGAAGGTTTGGCAGCAGGCCGGTGTGGCTTGGACCCGGTCACTGCAGCATTCTTGAAGACATTCGAATGCGAACCACAGGAATGGTCTGTGGCGTGGAAGGACCGAAACATGAAAGTACGCGTCCTTCAGGTCGACTGCTGCAAACCAATCTTGGGGACGGATGCATCTGAAGATGTGTGTCTGCATGAGCATCTTGAACGGTAGCTTGTGAAGGGCCCGATGCAAAACACGCAGGTCCGAGATCCATCGTAACCCACCACCTTTCTTGGGTGCAATGAAGTAAGGGCTATAAAACCTCATCTTCATAGCGACTGGAGGGACCTATCTATTGCATCCTTTGCCAGTAGGACTACGTTCTCTGCACGCTAGACATGAGCATCGGCTGCCTTCACTGATGTGAAGTGGATGCCCCTGAACTTGGGGGGATGCCGGGTGAACTGAATCACATAGCTGAGTCTGATGGTCCGCAGGAGCCAGCGAGATGGGTTGGGTAGTGCTAGTCAGGCACCCTGATACAGTACAAGTGTACCCCCTAGCTGCACCACCGTCAAGAGCGTAGTACAATAGTACTGGGCATCAGTGGGGCTGTAATGTAAAAAAGAAACCAAGTTGGCTAATATAAGCATTGTTGTCCAAACAAACCTTTCTGTACATGATTGCTAATTGAAGAAGAAAGGCTTGATTTCTATTGGCTGTTACTTTCAATTCCTACAAGTATCAATCTTTTGTTCACTGTTCTCACAGATATATGGTAGAGGCATGGGAAAAGTTATTGTTAATATTCTTTACATGATGGCCAGTTTAAAGTGTAGCCAGGAATGCTTGTCTGATGACAATTTTAAAGTGATAGTTCACCCAAAAATGAATATTTTGTCATTATTTAATCATATTCATGCTATTCTAAACTTCCGTGATGGTCTTTCTTATGTGGAACACAAAAATAAGAATTTTAAAGAATTGTACTAGAAATAATTTACTTAATTGTATTGAAAGAGAGAGCAGGTTCCCACAGGGGGGAACCTGTAAGTAATATGAACGAATCAAAAAGGAGCCATTGCCTTGGCCTTGCACTGATTACTAATACAATAAGAAACATGCCATTATCCATTCTGATTGCATTACTAAAAATTGAACATTTAATATGAATTTAACAAAGGTCATTAAATAGTACAGTGCACTGTAAAACCAAAAAGTGAAATCAATTAATTGAAATGAGTTAATTTCACTGAAATAATAATGAAAGTTAACTGTATTTCACTGAAGAAGAAAAAAAAAGTTCTGCGAACTCAAAATATCTTTGTAGTAGTAATTTAAAATGATTGAGTTTTTACTGTTAACTGCATAAATATATATATATATATATATATATATATATATATATATGAAGAGTTCGTTTGCAAGAACCGATAACTCCATTTATTTTATTTTTGTAAGAAAAAAATCACGTTTTTTATTTTATTTTTATTGCGCAAGTAATATCAATCAAACTGCAGTTTGGTCATTTTGATTACGTAATAATAAATTAAACAAATACAGGTAATTTACAAAATTAAAGTTCATTCAAAGTATGTTTTTTTACATATTAAAAGTTTGTTTTATAGCAAAAGTAGATAACTCCAACAGTCGTTTTTTGGCAAAAGCAGATAACTCCACATTTCATGTTTTAGAGTTAAAAAAAAAACAAAAAACAAAAACATTAATTTAATCTTTGTAATCTCTTCAGATGACAATGTAGATGCCTGACAAACGTTGTTGTTGTTGTGATCATAAACTGTATGGATGTGATTACACGCAATACAGAGTTTTTCCCTCACCATTGTAATGTGCTGCTTATGCAAGGCTCCGTGAAACCGTTTCAGCTTTTATTTTCCTTTTACGCCCTGAAGAAGATATCACAGGTTCATCAAGTTTGTCGAAATTATCCATCCTTGATCACTATTAGTCAGTTTTGACAAAACTTCTCTCAGCTAGCACGTCTTTTCAAAGTGAAAGTAGCCATGTCACCTAACCTGAATACAGCGCGCTGATTCGCTAAAATGGACTTATCTGCTTCTGTTCAAAAACAACAAGGGCGCTTGTCTGCTTCTGCAGTAAAATTTGAACTCGCGATGCTTTGAAAGTGGACAATACCGGCTTTTTGACAAAACATATTTAGGGTTCAGATAGGATTTTTTAACTGGCGGGGGGTGTTGATGGTAAATGATCATTATGTCTACCGCTACGGGGTGGGGTGTTTGGGAGAAGGAGGATCGGGAGGGGGGGTGAATCCGAAGTGTGAATCTGTATTCAGAAAGGCACGGAAAACAAATAACGATTGCTAACGGTTGCCTGTTACATTACAGTACATAAAATTTAACTTACCACATAAACAGAGTAAGGACGATGGCGAATGATTTGCAGATCCTGAGCACCACTGACAGTCTTGTAAAATGTGTAGTAAGTACTGCCGCTTCATAATATAAACAGAGTAAGTGCAATCGCGAATCTTGAAAGTGAAATTAAAAAGCGAAGTTTCAATGCCAGGCATAATAGCGGGGGGGATCACGATTTTGAAATCTCCGCATCCACACGTACATACACAACCATGGCAATGACAATCGAGACGACAAACGAAGATGACACACAAGCATATTCAAGCAAAAGCCAACACGGATAAGTTGTGTGAAACAAAGCAAAATCAACGTTACTCACCTATCAAGAAGAAATAATGCAACTTCGGCGTCCGATTCGAGCCCTTCCCACTCCTTGAGTTCTCTCCACTGCTGGAAAGCTGCTCCGATATTTACGCGGATCCTACCTCTTGCCTGATCGTAACCCTCCTTTTTAATGTTTTGTTTCTCTGATATTTACCTCTTTTTTTATCTGCCATCTCTCTCTATCTATAGTCAATCTGCTAAAATCCGTACTGTACACTCAAACTGAGCGCTCTCTTCTCTCTATCAGTACAAGACACGTCCCCTTACTGCTGATTGGCTACAAGTGTGTTTTGGGACTTGATCAGACACTGCGGTCAAAAGCGTTTTTCATAAATCGCAGTACACGTTTAAGGAGTGTCGGCCTGGGCCACTACTTTGGCTAATGTACATAGCGGAAACCCTGATTAATCCTCTGTTTACCGATGTCGCCTTTCATAGAGACAGTGAGAGGGACGGATCGGGTCACAATGAATCTGGGAGGGTCATGTCCCCCCGTTCCTAGTGTCATCTGCGCGCCTGGATCGCGCTGTATGTGGAGATTAATGCACGGCAATCAGCTAAAAAATTTTAAAGTGGCGTTTATCGTGTTTGCAAATGAACTCTTCATACATACATATATATATATATATATATATATATATATATATATATATATATAACCTATTAAAAATATACAATCATTAAGAATATTTTCTTAGAAATCCCTTACAACCCAATGCAGAGTTCTGATTCAAGGCTGAGAACCCCTGGTTTAGAGTTTAAACATACCACGACCAACAATATAAGAAACATGTTCTCCCAAGGCAAATGAAAAAGTAAAGAAGTACAGATGTCCAGAGATTAATGCTAATATCCCAGCAATCATTTATCTTAATTCTCTTGAGATTTGGACCAGACATAAACTACACTTAATGGTGAGCACCAATTCACAGTAAAATATAGGTTTGAAAATGTCTGTTGGTTTGAATTCTCAAGATATGTTGCCTACTTATTCTAGCAAAATTTCTGTGGAAGACTAGCTGATGTTTAGACACATCTTCCACTGCAATGTTGATTTTTGTGTTCAACATGCAATAGCCACAGACATTTCTGTTGGAGTCCCTCATCCATTTTCAAAAGCCAAGAGAACCACAAACAGACATGCAAAAGACCCAAACAAGCAAGATTTTCACACTTCTTTGCTCACTATGAAGTATCTGCCTCACTAATACCCATCAATGTGCACACAGACAAGCACACAGCAAGCAAGGACAGGACGTGATTGGAAATGAGTCTCTCTAATGCTTCATGCATCAAAGTCAAAACAGGTGAAAGTTACATCTACTGTTTATTATTATTATTATTATTGTTGTTGTTGTTGTTGTTGTTTCCGTTGTTGTTATTGTATTAATACATTAAAAGTAGCTCACTCTGTTGTCCTCCTGTACCTCCCAGTCTGGGGTGTACATGTGAACCTGTGTGCCAGCTGTGCAGTTGGAAAACTGGAACAAGCTGGCAAACATACGATGGTTCTCCAGCGTGTCAGGGAAGATGGGGTCCTGGAAGTTGACTCCATGTGGAATGATGCTGTAGTTTTCATCCATTCTGAGAAGAAATGCAACAAAAACTACATTACTATGATAAATAATTGTTATGCCTGGAATAATATATGATTTGAACACACTTCACACTTCACATAACTTCACATGCTCTGTACTATGGATATCAATGATAAATTATCAGACTTATTAAAAGGTGTGGCTTACAATTGTATGAAGTGGATGATACATCATCCTACAATTGTATGAAGTGCATGAGAAATTAGCAAAAAAAACCCCAAAAAAAATCTGATTAAAAAGAAATACAATAAAGGCCACATCCAAACCCCAGGATATCACAGAGCTTTGGGTGGTCTTTTGAATAATTTGAGCCAGTAAACAACTAACTAGTAGAAACTACTACCTACAACCTTAGTGTAACTCCTCTGGTTCTACTCCCCTCACTCAGTTCGAGTGGCAAGCAGGCACACTAACAAGGACGCTAAAGACCACAGCCTCTAACATCATAATTCCCCTCTTGAGATGAGGGTAGTGTGGTTTACCTTCGCAGCTCTTACTAGCTGGCCTTTATATTAACATGCTCAAAACCATTCTGAACACCTTAGCAACCTCATAGCAACACATTACCAGAAAAATTTCAAATCTTGCTGTATAATGTATAATTTCAGCCTGTTGTAATGTTCATGCATGCCATAGGGTGTGTATCAAACATGAGAGACAATATTACCACTACAAAATCATACTATATCACAAAAGTCACACATTCGTTATGTATTTTTGTTTCTCCTGTGTGGGCCTCAGCAATGCAATAGTTCTTGACCACTTGGGACACTTAATGTCAATGACCCATATATTTTTAGGCAGGCAAGTGGCCAAGGAGAGGGAGGTACCAATAAAGGATATGCTGGGACAGCTCTATTTGTGTTCTTTGCATGTGCGTGTTTGCATTTGGGCTGCCTTTATATTTTTATATTTGCTAAAGCATTAGCAAACATATTGCGTTTAAAGAAAAATATATGTAATCAACATAAGAGGTTAATTTTACAATGTGTGGTGTCCCAGGAATTATACGCATTGCCTAGGGAGGTCTATTTTCGCTTTGTTTTTTCTCTTGTCTCTGTAGCTGTGTGAGCAAAGAATTCATTACTTGTGATTGGCGTATAAAGCTGGTATTTGGCTGGTCTCTTGCTGTTTCAGCCTGCAGTCTTGCAAACTTTCACACATCAGCACACACATACACACACACCTCCCAGCAGAGAGGAAATGAGGAAAGTCTGTTATCAAAGTTTCAAGGGTGGTTTTAAAAATATTAATACAAAAACCATGGTTACATTGGCACAATGTGAGGAAATTAGACACTCTTCATACGGACTCTCCACTATGCTTGTCCTTCTATATTTGATGTGTGATTCAGCCGCAATCAGCCTGCAGGAAAATCAATTTTTTGCAAGTTGAATGGTTTGCAGCACTCACTTGTAATCATCAATGTATATATATATATATATATATATATATATATATATATATTTTTTTTTTTTTTTCAATTTTAGTTTGGGAAAAGAAAAACACAGTTACTCCAAACAAATGACAAGTTAATGCATGTGTGTATGTTAGAGAGTCAGAATTCCCAAGAGGCATTTGTTGCATTTTTTAACAGTTTAATGAACAGTCTGGAAAATTACTACTTGTTTGACACTATGATCGGGGATATATATATATATATATATATATATATATATATATAAACTTTGTTCATAAGTTTGTTGGCTTCAAAACACTGTTGCTCACAGTGAGGGAGACAGTTTTGAGGTGAATAGTTTTCCACCTGGCTTCCATATTCCCTTTTCCCTGACGGAAACATTGGCTTTGGACCTTGACAGCAGAGAGTCCCTCCATCTGGATCTAATTCAGCCTCTTTAGAGGGGCATCAGAAGCTCAGGGGCTTTTACAGAACCTGTGCTCAATGCCAGACTTGGAATATCTAGATCCAAAAAGACTTCCAGAATTCTCTGATGGATTTCAGCTGAGCTCCAGAATATTTTGGACTCAAGTGTCTAGGCCTGGAAGGTCATTTCAACTTGAGTTTCAGCTTCAGAAAATTGGTCTGCTGTTAGTTTTCTGTGAGGATATATTTTGAAGAATGTACATGCTTCTCTTTTTCATACACTGATAGTTCATTGTGAGCATGGGTGTTGAGCACCGTAAAGAGCATTAAGGTATATGAATAACTGTAATGCATTAGAAAGGCTATTATTTTGAAGCTTGACATGGTCATTGTGAACCTTTGTTTCAAGAGTGTGTAGATCCTTCAAATTTTCTTCTTTTATATTCTTTGGTGTTTTTAGAAAGACGTGACAGTGAGAAAATGATTACATAATTTTCATTTCTAGCAGAACTATTCCTTAAAGGAAAATTAAGGCAAGAAAATGAGATATTTCATTTTCTAAATACATTCCAAAAGACAGAGTGTCACACTTTTCTGAGCATCTAAAAATAGGATCTATGAGTAAGAGCTAAATATTTAGTAAACACATTCTTACTGGCAAGGCGTTGAATATTTGCTAAATGAAAGTGCTTGTTTTTGTTATAACGCTCTGGTGTACTATGGGATGTGAGGCGGTATAAAGTTTGTATAGTTTATGCAATATAATACATTTCTCAAAACGTGGTAAAAATGCACAAACATCTCCCTACAATTTTTTTTTTTTCTAAAAGCAGTGTTTACAAGTGCCACCAACCCTGCTGAAAATACCATAATGTTAACTAATAACCAATGACTTCCAGATGGGTTCCTCCTGTTCCTCCTACACATTTTCATGTGTCTTCAGGATATAACCTTTTTAATTCACTGACCACCCTAAAATAGAGAGCCTTTTAAGGGAACCTTAATGTAGTTGTTCTGTGCACCACATTGCATTAATTATTGTTTCCATGCAGAGTGTCTCCAGTTTCTCAGGCTTTTGATGGTTTGACTGGTGAGAATTGTCTTGCCAAACTGGAACCAGCTGTTTGATTGGTTCATGGCTTAGACCCATGACATATGGGACATTAAAAGGCAGAGAAGAAAAGTTGTGCATGTGTACTGAGGCAAGGTTTTCTGTCAGAACACCAAAAGAAAGTAATGAATGTTTAAATGCTCATTTTAATACAATGAAAGTGAAATGAGTCGTTTTTGAACTTCAGAAATTACAAAAAAAGCATCATAAAAGTACCATAAACATGGTCCATACAACTCATTAATTTAGGACTGATGGATTATAGCCTTATTAAACTCAATAGTTGAAATGCAAGTATTCATTTTCATACCCTGACACCTCGGTTTGACATTATTGACAGTGATATTTTTTCATAAGTAAGAAAAAACAAACAAAACAAAAAAAAAATGATGTGCCAGTTTAAAAATGTAGAACATAACAAGATTTGTATATAAGTTCATAACATGAATACTTTCTTAAATATTAGCCTGTTCTTAGACTGTTCCTCAAAAAAAGCTATTGTATTACAATGTCAGTGTTCTCTTGGAGCACTCTAAGTGAAACATGCTGGAGAGTAACAGGAAAGTAACTCATGAACCCTATGTGAATATGCCCATGGAATGACATAATGGCATGTTTCAAAGGTTTTACTGTAAATGTAAGGGACCACCAAATGAGAGAAAATCCAACGTCTTTAAACAGTGTTTCTGAAATCCAGATTAGTAAGAATTTAGCATCAAATTCACAAAAGCATTGGTTATCCAAGCATGGGCTTGCCACTGATAGTAATTTTAGAAACAATGCCCTGAAATGAGTGTACAATTCAATGTCAGTGACGAGATGAAACAGAGGAACAGTGGTGTAATGGAAACTGGACTAAACCTGTATCCACAAGCTCAACACCTCAAGCACTTTAAGAGATTGTGGCTACACTGTAAAAAGTGATAAATTGACTTAACTTAAAAAAATTGAGGAAACATGTTGCCTTAAAATAATTAATTAAATAATAATAAAAAAATAAATAAATTAAAAAAAAGTTAAGTGAACTTAACAATTCACTTAACTTATTTTTAAAAAATTATTATTACTTAATAACTTTAAGGCAACGGGTTTCCTCAATTTTTTTAAGTTAAGTCAACTTATCATTTTTTACAGTGTAATGTAGGGACTCTTGGGGTTAGGTCAGAGCCTACCTGCTATCAAGAAAAAAATACTTTTCTGATGAATATTCTTTTAGATGATAAGTGACAAAAACTGTAAGCATGTAAGAGTAAGCAACTCTCAAACACTTGATAAAATGCCAAAACAGCCTGTTAGCACTTGATTGGACCTATAACCTGCTGCCCTCAGGTCACTCGAGCACTTGGGCACTGTGTGTTCTGTGTAATTAAGTCAAATGGAAGGAATTCCAGGGTTGTTTCAACTGCTCTGTCTCTGAGACTGTGAGAATTATTAGCAACCCATCTATTTGCTTTCTTATAGATTGGGAAATGCTGCATTTTATGTTCACGTTCGGCAGCAAGATTGATTTTTAATGAGCCAAAAAGAATGCACGTCACACCTCTGTTTATCAATTTGCATTGGTTGCCAATAGCTGCTCGCATAAAATTCAAGGCATTAATGTTAGCCTACAAAACCACCACTGGCTCTGCACCCCTTTACCTAAATTCATTACTTCAGATTTATGGGCCCTCTAAAAGCTTATGTTCTGCAAGTGAACGTCGCTTTACTGTGCCATCCCAAAGAGGCACAAAATCACTTTCACAGACTTTTAAATTAAATGTTCCCTCCTGGTGGAATGACCTGCCCAACTCAATCCGAGCAGCTTCAAGAATCAGCTAAAAACACATCTCTTCCATCTTTGTTTGAGCCTCTAACTCTAGCACTCTCTATTCTAATTCTATTCTTAAAAACAAAAATAAATAAATCATACTAACACTAGCTTTTCTAATCTTTTTGTATTCTATCTATTTGTTTTCTTTTTATTTATTATACAATTAACAAGAGCAAAAAGGCCTCTAACACTAGCTTGCTCTATTCTTTTTGTATTCTATCTGTTTTCTATTAATTTATTATATAATTAAAAATAAAAATAATAATAAATAAAAAAAACTTGCTATGTGTACTGTGTTAAGCTATCTTATATATATATATATATATATAAGTATTTAAAGAGAGTTTAATTTAAAAAAAAAAAAAGACCAAAAGTGCCTATAGTTTAAGAACCAACCTCATATACCTGCAGGTTTTCTCTGTGAATATTGTATATGTACATTTTTGTAAACTATTAGTTACAGCTGTTTCAGGGTCCCAACAAGCAAGATTGCTTTGGTAAAACAGGTTATCAGTTTACATTATGCATGTGAGGTGCTGCCTATCACAGTAAACGACTTTGCCAGAAAAGTGCTGAGTGTGATAAATCCAGTACAGCACTCTATGAGGGAGTTAAACATTCTTCAGTTTAACTGATCAGACCATAGGATGAGAAAGGAAATGCAAGTCAAAAAAAAAAAAAAAAGAAAGTCAAGAGATTTAAGCCTTACGCTATTACTATGAATCACTTCAAAAATGTGTCTTTGAGAAAAAGTGAAATCACAACAATAGTGAATCATATACTGCATATTCTCTATCCAAATGGGCTGTACTTCTATTGGTTTGTTAACTACCTCATCCGTTGTAAGTTCATCTGAAAATGTGATTTCATCCCCACTATAAACATAGAAACAAAGACAAGCCAGAGCTAATTGAGTTTGACAAATGTTTTGATGATTATACACAGGATTCATGATCATTATGCATTATACAAGGTTAACCATTTTCCATTCATTATGAAAGAAAATAGAGGGAGATCTTGGTTGTTTGGCACAGTATTCATTCTTTGTGAATATCCCTGGTGGACCATGCATTAATGTAACCCAACCAAGGGCAAATAGAAGCTTAAGTCCTAAGATGACTATGAGCACAGATGTCAGACAGTTGTACACAGTTGTAGCCAAGCCAATGTTCTGATACTGAGCTCCTATGCTCATGGGAAATTAATGTTTGAAGCCAGCTCATGTCATGTCACATGCCAATGTCACAAAACAACTTTTGTTAATTCAAGATGAACAACTTCAAATACCACAAACATTCTATGATCTAAAATGTAAAACGTCATCTTTAATAAGCCAACTGATGTGTTATATAAGTGCTCTCAAACAGTGGTGACTCAGACTCATGTTAAACTTTATAAGTTAAACTTTACATTTACATTTACATTTAATCATTTAGCAGACGTTTTTATCCAAAGCGACATACAAAGTATTTAAAGTATTTTTACTACTATCACTTTACACTAAACCTGTTTATTAGTTGTTTGTGTGTGTGTGTGTGTGTGTGTACAGTATGTGAATATATATAAGTGTGTTATGTTAATGTTACGTATGGAATCTTCAGCTCTTCATCTTAATCTGATTCTTTCTTTCTTTCTTTCTTTATTTTTTTACCTTATTATTATTTTTAAAACAAAATATTACTAAGTGCACCTTTAACATGAGCAAATCCTTACTGCCATTTAATCTTACCTTAAAAAGAAATAGTATGAGTTGTTCTCCATGACACTGTAGGTGTAGCAGGGGAAATATCCCAACCCGCTGACATTGAACCTGGACCCGGCTGGCACTTCCAGCATGCTGCCCCATGCCTGATCGCATAGCAGCTCGATCTCCGCGGAGAAGAATAGATCCGTGTCATACTGCCACGGCAGGTAGTTGTACACGCTGTAAGACTCTTTATGGAGAGCGAGCACTTTGGCAAAGACTATGATCTCCGCCAGCTCTGCGCGGCACGCTTCCGTCTGAGGTCTCCAGTCTTGGGGCATTTGGCATCCCCATGATGCGCTCAGGGAAAGCGCTAATATTAATGCCAGTAGAGTGCCCATGATATGCAACCTTACCTTACTCGTGCAAACTGCCTAAACTAAAAGCAATTCCGCGCGGTTCACTCTGATATTCCTCTAGAAAAAAAGACTCATCCAGGTCCGCGCAAAATGTAGAAAAGTAATAGCCAAACTCTCAAATGCAGTAAAAGATACGCGTTGATATTAAAGACAGTTTAAAATGTTTTTTCTCTACTTTAGGTATAATGCATATCTGTGAATTTAGATTGATCTATAGGTCTTATTCCTTTCCATTCTTCCCTGTGCGCTCTGCGCATTACGCTGCGCGGTTAATGAAGAACATTTTAGTGACGCTCAGCTGTATTACATCTGCAGCAGAAAACAATCGCAAGAGCTTCAGTTCTGCTTTCATGTCAAGCCTGAGCAATGTGCGCTCCATGAAATCAGTGAAAAACAAGTAGCATATTATTATTATTATTATTATTATTAACAAAGTAACACCGAGTTGTCACAGCAACATGATCTTCTGTCACTTGGTGTCACTTTATTATGATTAAACGTTACATTAAATAATGTCCATATTAAATAATTTCCACCACAAAATGCACTGGAAATATTCTTCATGTAAAGCCAAGAAATGTTATGAAAGCATTCGTATATATTCAAATATATAAATTATACCAGATTAAACACATACTCAGCCCTTACATCATGCATATGAGGTTTCCACATCTTTAACATCTGTTTCCAGTTTGGCTTTGCTGTGAGGAAACAAAGAGTGACAGACACTGATATGTCAAATAAAGACAAACAAATCTTTTAATATTTGGCCATTTTCAGATTATCCTCATATCATTGCAAATAATCATGAACACTTGGATGGCTAAGAGATGTGTCAGTTTCAATTTGACCAACTCCAAAGAACATTTTTGGAGCAATTTATAAAATCCAATTTTTTGTTTATGTAGGAAATAGCTATGTCCTGACACAAATTTAAGTCCTTTGTTTACTTGCAGAAATAAGGATAATAAACCATTTTCTCATTACATGAGGTTTAAGGTTAAGAATAAACATCTGACAGGTACCCAGCGTACCCTCAAGCAAATCATTAATGCATGACATGTAATGACATGCAGAACATGTATCACTCTACAGGACAGCACAAACCCAGAGGAATCACATTTCTAAATTACCCCATTAGGGCTTACTAAGGTCCGTACTTGCAGGAACGCTGTGAGGAGGTGTAAATGTTTCTAACTTTCAAAAATATTTCAAATATGTAATTCCTTCTTCTATAAGACTGTACCAATCTGTACCAACATTATTCCTTAAAAAAATAAAATGTGTTGAATTTCTGAATGAAGAATTCATGTGATATTTCCACAAATTCTGATTTGTGATCTTTTTTATTCACCTATGATGTGTTTCTACACTCTCAGAAATAAAGGTACAAAAGCTGTCAGAGGGGCGGTACCTTTTCAAGAGGTACACTTTTGTACCTATTAGGTTCAAATATGTACACTTTAAGTACTAATATGTACCTTTAAGGTACCAAAATGGACCCTTTAGGTATAAACATGTACCTTTTGAAAAGGTACCGCCCCAGTGACAGCTTTTGTACCTTTATTTCTGAGAGTGTAGGCTGCTTACTATATTTTGAAACACAGCAACTGTAGGAAGTAAAGGAAGTAAAGGTGTTTTGCAAGATGACCTTCAGTGTTTTGATTGACTCACTTGTCTATTTGGATAAAAATACATTTTACTTGAAATACAGCTTTGTGGTAAAAAGGAAAAATTTAGCATAAAGCCAAGGCCAAATAATAGTTTTTGGATAATGCACTGTTAACTCTTGTGTCACGATGGTAAAGTCCATCGTTTGTTCATGTCTAATCCAATCTGCTCAGGCTTGAAAGGGATTTAGATTCCTGAAACTCAGATCTAATGCAAAAAATAGACATTCACGCTGGCCCAAGATACCCAGACTTTGATCAGCCACGCGGCTCATTCATTGGATCTAGCTGCAGATATACACGCTGCTGTGATGCTTTTATTTCTGTTTGAAGGCACAGTCTAACTCCAGGCTGAAGGAACCAACATTATCTCAAATTATCTGCACAAAATGTCAGCACATTTGTTTTCAATTGCAAAAAGATTTAATTTAGAAAATGACTCATTGTGGACTTAGAATGTGGAATTATATGTTAGTGTTTATACTGAGCTTTACTGCCACCTGTAGGTGTTTCATCATTATGTCAACCTAACTCAAATATAAAATAATGTATTATAAAATAATGTAATATATATATCATTCTAACATAAGCCATACTGCATAAATGTTTGTTAGACCAACCGAAAAGTCTGGTTTATTCAGACTTTCCAGATAGAAAGCTAGCACTCTGCTCACAACATACTGCACAGGACTATTACTACAGTATACTATTATTTAACCCTTGTTGTACCATGCTAAAAAGTCTTTACCTAATTTATTTTTTTCTGGTCAAAAACAACCTGGCTTTTTAAAATTGTTTGTAAATTTCTCATACAACACTATCACAAAATATCAGGCTCAATTTTTATTATTATTATTATTATTATTTTTTTTGTCAACTTGTTTCTTTTAATTAGCAAAAGTTTTCTATTTTTTTTTTTTTTTTTTTTTAATGATTGGTCAGAGGCCTCATTGATCTGAATATAAGCACTTCAGATTTTGATTGAGGAAGAAAAAGAAAAAAATCATTACTTGTGGATCATTTTGGCAATGATTACTCAAAATCTGAGGTGCATGAAAAATCCCAAAAATGAAGACAAGTACAAAAAATCAGTTATAGTTCATAGTCTAATGTGATTATACTGTGTGTGTATATATACACACAGTATAATCGCATTGGACTATTATCTATATATAGTGTAATATATAGAATACATTACACAACATTTTAAACAATAGTTTAATATAGGTTTAAAGCAGACTAGCATACTGTAATTTGTGAACTAGTGTAATTTATGTAAAAATGTATATTTGTTAAAATATTGTCAAAAAATACTGCATGTAAAATATGTTTTAATATATTTATAAGAGCAATAAACTAGAATAAGGAATAACTAAATTAGGGATTCTGTAATTTAAATGCGTGTAAATATTTCTATACTTTCTTGATGTCAAAAATGTTACTGCATGTAACATATGTTTTATTATATTTATAAGAGCAATGAAGTAGATTAGGGAAAATTGTACAGTGTGGTTGGTTTACAACAGACTGATATAGACCTAACATGGTGGATTTACAAACATCTGTCA
Organism: Onychostoma macrolepis; assembly: GCF_012432095.1. NCBI lineage: Eukaryota > Metazoa > Chordata > Actinopteri > Cypriniformes > Cyprinidae > Onychostoma > Onychostoma macrolepis. Next base: position 1,346,735 of record NC_081165.1, on the reverse strand, counting down.
AACATTGTAGTGTGCTTATGTTTTGGAAAGGCAACAGCTTTGTCTTGGAAAGCTGTACCTTCATGGGCCATTTATTGGAACAAATAGCATCCAGGTGGATTAATATTTTTTATTTCAGGCTTTGCATTGTTTCTTATTTCATAATTCACTTTAAAATATCACAATATTGTTTTTGTATCATAAAACTATTCTTCACATAGACCTAACAACCCACATCTGTTATAGTATATACAAAGTTTTTCCTTTTAGCATGTCATATTTCAGCATTTGTGTAATTTGGCAGAAGGTTAGCACACAGAAATTTCTGTGCAGAGTTTGTATTGCTCTTTTATTGTGGGGCTCCAGGGTGTTCCATTTCCTGCTGAAATTCATTCACTTGGCCCCGGCTTGCCCTCCTGCCTTTCGGTTCTGTCTCCCACGGTATAGTTGACACCTCACCATGTTTACATGCCTGGCATCGCCTAGCAACCTGCCGCCAGGGACGCCACACACATTCACAGGACATGGTGTCAGGTGTGCTGAGGTTCTCTAAGGTGTTCCTGTGAACGAAAAGCTTTACCTGTCGACATCCTTAAACAATTCCTGCTCAGGTACGAAAAGAAAGTATCCACGTTTGTCACATAGAGCAGATAAAGATACTAAAAATGGCAATTAGCATGGCATTGCAATGGTATTGCGGTGGTGTCATATGAATTACAGCCAGCAGGTGACAGCAGAAACAAAGTTAATATTAAGGTTATATCAAAGTTTACATTACTGCTTCATAATACATTTGATACAGTTTTTCAGGCAAAAACATGAGCTTTTTACTAGTGCTAGCATTTCAGCTAACTTTTGTATTGAGCCTTTGTAGATATTAAAACGAGGATAGAAAACAGGAGAATATTTCTAAGCAGTTAATCTTTATTTTCATTACAATAGGACATCATATATCATCTGCATGAAATATAAATCAACAGAAAGCAGATTTAAGAAAAGAAATCTGGTAAAAATAGTCAGGATTGATTTTATTCTCTACACTGTAAGAAAACCATTGTCACTAATACTACAGGTTGTGTTGTATGTGTTTTGGCATTATCAACAACACTGACCTAAACATGAGTGTATTAGATTGCAATACCTTGGAACTTTGACATATATCATGGTACTGAATGATTATCATATACATATACCATGCCATTAAAATGGTATAGTAAGGCATTTCAAAGAATATCATTGCATTGTCTTCATGGTAGTGAAAAAAAAGGTATTTTTCATGTCATACTGTATTTTTATGGCAAACTTTTTGTAAAGGAAATTAAAAGATAGTTTATGGTTATGTAGCAGATACTTTTTTTTTTCATATTTGAATATAAGTTGTATGTAGCATGGTAGCACTGAGGTACCTTAGAACTTTTGATAGTGAAGGTATATTGTGTACATTGAGGTTCATTATTTATATTTGTGTAGTATCTAAACACTGTTCTCTTAAATGAAAAATGTCAATTTAGCACCATGACTATAGTGTCATAACAGGTTGTACAACAGGTAAAGGCTTTCAGCAGCATTCTTTAAAAAGCACCAAAGTTGGCATCACCATCTACGTTAGAATTACATGAGAAACTTATCCATCTCAGACTGAATAATTTTCAGTGTGACTTTATATATATATATATATGCAAAATTCAGCATCCAAAACACTTCACAACTCTATTCTCTATACACATTCTATGATATTATTATAGTATCTGACATTATTCCATGTTCTGGGCACCTGTGCTTGTATCCAGTGATGATGTAGAGTGGAGTTTCCCCCAGGCTTTCTTTGTCTTTCCCACTATGTGGACTCTCACAGCCCTGAATCCATGAGCCGCAGGGCTACATACCTGAGCCCTCTCCCTGTGGCTCACCGTCAGGCCTCTGAGAGGCGGGAAGAAGAGAAAAGGAAGAAGTTCAGAGAAGCCCCAAAATGGATGGATTGTGTTACATTCCACTTTACATCTTAGTTATTGAGACATGTGAGCAAGCACTGGAAATACAGTACTGTCTTTCTTCTAAGGAACGCTGTCCATTCTAATGGAATTGTAGTGATTACATATAGCAAAAAATATCAGTCACAGTAAATAGTCAAGTGCATATTTTAAAAATATTACAGTAAAAGGCGCAGTGGCCAAGAGAGCTCAACGCCCTGCAACTTCAGAAAACTGATGCAAATAGAAAAAGTACCAGCAAATCAAGAAAACATCTTCATCAGTTTGACAGCAGGTGCTGCAAATGCTCACAACGCAAACAATAAAGAAACGCGCTGCAAATGCTCACAACATAACCAAATAAATAATTTTATTTGCAGCGTGTTTCTTTGGTTGTGTTGTGAGCATTTGCAGGGCGTCTGTTGTCAAATTGATGAAGTTGTTTTTTTTAATTTGCAGGTGTTTTTCTATTTGCAGCACGTTGAGCTCTCTCGTCCACTGTAAAAATATCACACATTATGCAGCACACAGCGATAATATTCTTATTAAGCATTTCATCTTGTTTCCCAAAATATCTAAACATCCTTATAGTTTGATAAATTTAGATTTTAAGATTCTTTTAAAGAACATCTTGAATTAAGTATATTTACCAACTGGGTACGGAAAATAAATATAATTCAAAGTATTTCTTTATTTATAGCGCACTCTGTGTCTTGCATGACAGATTGGAGTCTTACCGTGTGCACCTCCACTTGTGATCCACCATTAAAGAACATCTTTGAGTTGTCCTGCTCCTGATAAAAGAAAATAGATCAGCAGTTTCATAAGATGCTTTTCAGTTCCATATGCAACAGAAAATGAGCTTATATTATATATCAGATACATCTGTCAGTAAAACAGGGTACAAGCACTGAAGTTTATTTATAACTTAAATATATACACCTTTATTATACTTTTAAAAGGCTTATACAGTGATGTTAAATACTGTCCAAGATAGCTGCTGTGGACTTTGCACATTTGTACTCAACTCACGTAATCTGAGTTGGTCTCAAGTAGTTCTTCTGCCTCACTGTCTTCAGAGCTACAGCCTCCTTGTTGACATCTCACTGCCCGCCTCTCTCGTCCAGACCTCAGAAAGTCCACTGCAGAAGACTTCCGAAGAAGTGCTAAAGTAAGTAAGTAAATAAATAATCAGATTATCATAGGGAACCTTCTACAATCTATGATGGGGGGAAACTAGACATATGGAGTTTAGTTGCATATTAAAAAATCTGACAAATCTTTTTCACTGATTATTCTACTGATAATTAAAAAGCTAACTGTGTATGTTGTCTTATTCCTCAGTACTATAAATCATAATTAGTTTAATAAGATTGTTAATAACAATTATTGAAAGCAACTGATTAAATGGTATGGTTAATAGATTAATATTCTGCAAAAATTAAAATATAATATTCAATAATCCAATATAAATAATAAATATAATTTAATATACATTCAAACATTTTTATTATTAATATGCATTAATAGATATACTTAATATACTTATGAAATTGCAATATAATTGTATAAAACATTATATATAAAAACTACCATTATTAATGAAAAAACTGTAAATTCATTATCAATGAACAAACAAATGAGTGAATGAGTGAATGAATGAATGAAAAAGGAAAATTCAGCAGCACAAGCTTCTCATACCTGCTTCACAGATGTAGGTCACAAACGTCAGGACGAGCAGCGTTAGTATCATCTGTCTGTGTGGCCCCATGTCTGATCTCAGCTCTGAGCTCAGAGTCCTGCTGCTTTGTACCTCACCTGAAAATTAAGCCCCTCCTACAGCAGCATCAGCAGCCACAGCATTCGTCTCAGAGGGGTATGGCCTTCATCTGCCCCGACAGATTGAACAGGACCAAAACAGGAATGCACACTTACATAAACCAAAGCACAGTTGAGCCAACACTGGGCACACTGTGCATCTTAAGATGTTATTGGAAACTATGAAATGTAAACACTGGTCTCAGGCCAAACCAGTGAGAGACAGACAGCAGGTTTTATCTAAAGATGCGTCACTGAATGTTATGCTGCTTACGTTGGTACAACAACGATATACAAATATTCCATCATATTTACTTAAATATTACATACAGGCTTAAATTGGTTTCTGTCTAGGCTCGTTTATACTGGTTATATGATTGATTCAACACTCTATATGGTAGCCTATACAGCTAGTTGTCAAATGAGGACGTTGTCATGGGGGCTATATTTCAGCAAAGGTTTTTTATTTTATTTTTTTTTTATAGCTGCTGGACAAACATAAGAATACAAGAAAACCACAGAGGGATACATTAAGCCAGTCTTTTGAGCTATAAGGTATGTCATTGTTTTAAATGTTATAATTTTATACATGCATTAATTTATTATTTTCACTGGCCAGTGTGATATTTTTGTAAGCTATCTTTCACATTTTTGTTTTATGAATTGCTTTGTGTTTCATACCAGTTGTATTGCCTGTATTTTTATTAAATCCTGTAATAAGCAGTTTAATGGTCCATTTTGACAGCTTTCTCCATATGTGACAATATGCATTGCTATTTTGAAAACAAAACAAAACAAACAAACAAAAAAATTAAACAACAACAAAAATCACTTTATCACTTTTTCCTGGGCAAAAATAATGTCATGTTTTTTTTTTTTTTTAACTTACACCATCGTTCAATAGACTAGGCCAGTAAGATTATTCTTGTTCTTCTTATATATATATATATATATATATATATATATATATATATAGTGTTATGTATATATAATATTATTTATAATATATATATATATATTAGAAATTTATATTTTAATAATATTTTACACAAATAATAATTAACAATATAGACATCTTTCAAAAACATTTAAAAAATGTTTTTAGTTTACATATCATATTCAATAATTCAATTAGTAATCACATTTTAAATTAAAAACAAATCATGTAAATTATTCATAGCAAATGCATAGTGTGTTGGCGTGGTTTGTATTTACACCTGTAGCGTCTCCCTGAAACACTGTGTTCATGTTCAGGCTGTTGTGTTGCCAGTAGTTCAGGTGTGCCATTGTTCAGTTCAGGTTCGCAACTGCCTCACGTCAAACAATTTAGCCCTTGTTTACTAGAGCACAACAAATCGGATCCTGAAGATTCTTAGGGATTAAACAGATTAGAAGTGGATAGCGTGTTTTTGTGGACAAAGGGTCTTGTGATTCAGGGTATAGTGTTACCTGTCCCTCTAATTAAGAAGCTATCGAGAAGCTGGATGAAGGCGAGATGGAGACTTTCCATCAGTGGAAAAAAAAAACTCAGAGGTCCCATTAAAGTGAAACCGAGCATGATAACCCCAAACCAGGCCCTGTGACCTCCTGTATCATCACGCCACTTCACTTTTAGACCATCTACTTAAAATTCACAACACACACACATTATTCTCTACTGTTTCACTTTAGAAGTTTGTGACATTCCACAAACTGGGAAGTCTGGATGGCTGGCCCTGCAGACACAGAGCTGGCAGTATCTAAATAGCACAGGGCTAAACTTGATATCTTATTGTTAACTTGTTGGTGCATGTAGATGGATCAAATGATTTTCTTTGCATGTGTGTATTTTGCAAAAGCAAAATTTATTGTATTGGTATGAATGACATGAAGCATATGTACTTTTTCTTTATTGTGTAAGTTCTCTGTTTATAACAATCAAAAGCTCATGGCTAAAGCTACAACAAAAATGTAAGTAGCCAACTTTTATAGTTGTTTTATGATTTTGACTGCAACAACACGAGAATTAAATTAACATTAAACTAAAGTAACACATTGATTGTTGTATTATCCAATGGCTTCAGAAGTCAAAAAAGGCAGAAATTACATATTTAAATTTTACTTTGTGCTTTGAAAACCCAAACAATATAAAACTGTTTTAATAGGGAACATTTCATAAAGATATGACTATGAACAAAATTCTAAGCAACATATATTGGACCACAGTAACAGCCAGACTGCCTATCTTGTTGCATTATTTTAACAAAGGCACTGGAGTAAGCACAAACCTGAAACTTCCCTGTTTTTATACTGGTTTAACTCTATGATGTGTCAAATTAAGTGGTTAGCTTCGTAAAAGTGCATATCATTTTAGCCATCACTGCAGTGATGATCTGTGTTTAATGGAGTAAAATTAATTTTGTGTTCACACGTGCAAGGTTTTATACTGCAAATCAAGGGTCGATGAAAGCTGAAAATAATCATAGTTCTTATATTTTCATGTAAAAGTGACAAGTGCTGATTGTTAAGTGTAAGAAACGATGTCTAAAATTAGGCAATTAACAAATATTTGGCGGTTTTAATAAAAAACAATTTGCCTATAATACTGATACTGTTTGTCTAATTGCCGCCTTATACATGTTCTGCCTGTCATTTAGAGAGAGATAGTCTGTTTTTTTTTTCACTCTGAAACTAATCCCTGTACCTTCTTTTCACTTTTTCATCTAATGTGGCAGAACCAGAACATAGCTGTCCATCCATGCATACACACAAACTCATAAGCATCCTGAGCAGTTAATCTTTAACCCATCAAGTCTGACCCAGAGCAGGAAAAAACACTCTTTTTCTCTTTGCAGTCTCCTGAAACCTCTTAAGCATCAACCTCCTTATAATTTGAAGGTATAGCAGAGGTCCTTTGGGTCTTGTCCTTATCTCTGACCTCTCTGAGCCTCCTACAGAGAGAGGTGAGTGCATTGTTGGTGTGAGACAAGAAGTAGGGAAGCAGAGTCGTGTGGGTGGTGTTTAGGAGCTGCAGCAGCTCTCTATGTTACTGGCTGTGCACAAATACACATGGATCCAGTCTTTGTTTATGCCCCTACACCTCCTTCTCTCCAGAACTTGTAAACGATGTTCGTCTCAGGTTTTCCTTCACTTTTATGAATTCTGGAGCACTGCAGTTGCTGTCCTCCAATCCTGCTTGCTCCTTCTCCAGCTAGTACATAGAAAAACAGATATATACATTATGGTGCATATTTGGTTGCTGGTTTGCCAATAAATAGGCTATATGTAAGCATAATAAAATGTGTTTGCTTTGTTAGGACATCTAAGATACATGAAATAATAAAAGAGGATATTGACCCTCATTAGTCCAGGTCCATATCACACACTCAATGATTGTATGTTTTCTACCTCCTCTAGTTTCTGTTGTCTCTTGAGAAGCTCCTGTTCCAATGGAGAGATTTTCCTCCTGGCCTCCTCCTCCTGCTTTCTTTCTTTTATCATCTGCTCTCTCTTCCTTTGCTCCAACACACGTTGCAATTCTGGCTTGTTCTCCACACTAATACCTCTGAGTATAATAGAATAAAATAGGGGGTAAATAAATAAAAACATATAATTAGATTAGTATGAGGTAATTCGATTAGACAGAATGAAACAGAAAGAAAATGAAAACAAAACATTGAGAAATGAAAAAAAAAAAAAAAGAAAGAATAGAATAGAATAGAGAGAACAGAATACGTCACATCATTAGCTGAAGTAGTCCATCAGTCATCCAGCAGGTGGCAATATTGTCATGTTTAATATATATATATATATATATATATATATATATATATATATATATATATATATATATATATATATATATGAAGAGTTCCAATGCAAAAGCCTCTAAAAGCCATCATGGTCAAAAGTGAGATAACAATACTGAGTGAAAGCTCTTCACATATAGTATGTTTATCAAGTGCTTTCACTTCAAATGCGCTAAATCTCAGCCTCAGACTGGCCTGCAGTCCCCACGAAGGATATATATAGATATATATATACACATGTTTGTACCTAAAGGGTTCATTTTGGTACCTATTAGTATAAGGTATATATTAGTACCTAAAGTGTACATATTTGAACCTAATAAAAGGTACCGCCCCTCTGACAGCTTTTTTCCTTTATTTCTGAGAGTGTATATATATATATATATTAAAAATACTAAATGATGTTTATCTGAAAGTGTAACAATGCAAATATATTTCCTGTAAGGGGTAGGTTTAGGGTTAGGGTTGGGTAAGGGCCAAGGGGATAGAAAATGTCATTTGGTCAGTATAAAAGTAATAGAAGTCTATGGAAAGTCCCCACAATTGACAGAAACAAACATGTGTGTGTGTGTGTGTGTGCGTGTCTAGAAATATGTTATAGCCTGTAAAATTAGTGCTCAGTTTTTTTATGTAATGCAGAATATCCATTAGTTTCCTGTTGTTCTTATCTTTCAATGTTACAGCTTCCCATCTTAGCCATGGCTGAGGCACATCCCATTGATAATGGGCTCATTTTGACAGCCCAAGAATTGTGTGTTTGTTTGTCTAAGTGCAGTTTAACTGAATATATACGAGCCTTCCATCTATTACCAAAAGTGGATAAGCTCTCATGACTGTTCTCAAGGTGCCAAGCTCCTGCTAACACAAGTGATAATTATTAACTATAGTGCCAGGATTGACATATGCGTACACACACACACACACAGACAGAGACTGATAATTAAATTATGTGTGAGCTTGTTCTCTCCACAGGGAGGTGGTGCCACAGGTGCTGAGAGAAGGGAAAGGAAGTGTGTGTGGAGTTCAGCACATGTGGGAGTTCCAATTAGTATCCTTGCTAATTTAGATGGTGTCCTTCAAACTGAAGAGACAGCCAGACAACAACAAATAAACACAAGGGGCAGTTAATGAAGATAACAAGAGAGACATCAGCCCCCAAACAGCTCCTGAGAGCCCTCATAATAATAGCATGCTGCTCTTTAGTCCTATCTCAGCTCTCGGCTATGAATAGTCACTTGCTAAACCTTGTTCAGATCGTTGGCATCGATCCGTTCCTGAAATGATCCATAGATGGTGTCTTTTTTCCTATCATGGCTATCAGTGACATCTGAGACAAATTTGCCTCTCTCCCTTTAGCGTCTTCTTTTAGCATCACTTTCCTTGAGTGATGTCGTCTGTGTTTAGCGTAACTCTTCTAGTAAAGAGTTCTGCAACATCACTGGCACATAAAAAGCTTATCTTGAAAAGGCTTGATAAAAGAGGCACTGTTCTGAGAGTGACCTATTTCCTCCACCACCCTTGTGCCTACTGTGCCACCGTTGATGCCCACTGTTATATGTGTGCATGTGAGATCCACATCTCTTTTTCTCTCTTTTAATGTCTTCTACAGATTGACTGTCTTCCACAGGGTCTCTGAGCACCAAAGAGACACAAGTGCCAACAGTGACTAAAAGATACCCGCTTAATGGCTGACACGGCACTGTGCCAGTAAGCTCTCTGTGGCTTAAAGTGTTTTGTAGTGGTACAGAGGGCACACACTAACGAATGTACCCACACAAACAGTGTCTTCTTCTCTGTAATGAAAGCTTCTAATAAATAGGCCCTCCACTCATGCTGTCTGCGACTACATTGGTTTGTATTAGTCTCAGCACATGAGATAGCTGGAGTAATACTTGTAACTACATCAAGGTCAAGGTCAAGGATGTCTGGCAATCTTGCTCCTTGAGGGAAGTTCCATTCCTGGAGAGCCACAAATGCAGTTTCAGCCCTAATTAAACACATTAAAACCAGCTGTATAGTATAAGTTGTACAGTATAAAAACCATTAGAGTTAGAACTAAACTCCGGTAATGGCCCCGCAAGAACAGTATAGTCCTGCCATAAGGCGTCCTGTTTGTCATTTTAGGTTTTAGACGGGTGCTCATGAGAATCCCGTTATCTGCCCTCAATGCGCACTTCTGAGTGGCATTACATCATGAAAGCGTGGACTCAGAGGAAGACCACAGAGGGCATTTTGATGTATCTATGTACATGGAAATCATTAGGAAGAGACCAGTAGGCAAATTTGGCTAGGATGCAGATCAAGAGGCAACCTAGAAATTGACAGGATCCTGGTTTAGGCAAAAATATAGTGTGTTTTTACAATATTATGTCCTCATCACTACATGGGCCATTGGGACCCATACAAAGCACAGGCTGAGCACCCCTGCTGGCCCTTAGCTGAGAACAACAATTTGATATTACACAATTAACTCTATGTTGCAGTCTCTGTAATACATGTGCTGTAAGTCTCTTTGAATAAAGGTGTCTGCTAATTGACTTCTTACAGGTAAATGTGTTGTTCACAATGCTTACAGTTCAACCACTGTTGTAAATTTTGATAAACAGGATATGTTGATCCTGTAACAACATTCCTGTCAATCAATCAAGGCCTTGGAGTAAAGGTTAAGTTTAGAGATGGCACTAAAATTTGAATAACAATCGTACATCTTACTTTTCCCTCTAGTTCTGTGTATGTTTAACAGGACAAATATGTTGATCATGGAATCATGGTCACCACTCAAGTACTTTGATGTAAAAAAAATAAAATAAATCTCTCTCTCTCTCTCTCTCTATATATACCTACCTGGTCTCATGGCATTTACGTACCTGGGTGCACTTTTTAGCGTGACATGTAATACGTACCAATAAGTACATATCACTGCAGTTTCCAAAATAAATGAACACTTTCACACAAATTTACAGAGTTGCGATTAATAAAGCGTAATTTTCACACAATAACTTGAAGAATATCATGCTATGACTTCAAAACAATATTAATATGCTGGGAGATTTGAAAACTGATGCTTTTGAACGTTAGCATCGCACACATCGAGCTTCATATCTATGGGTTTTCATACATGACAAGATTATTCGGTAGCTCACGGTGTACGGAGATGGACTTAGGAGACGAGAGGCACTGATTCGAATCCTGTGAAACTACGGTTCGACAAAGCAGTTAAAATCTGTGTAAAAAGAAGTTCAAAAGACACAGTTGCATCAGCTAATACATTTTTATATCAGTTTTGCATTTGTTAACACTATCAGGTAGGTTTAGGGCTGGATTTGGTGTGACATAGCATAGAATACAGTCCAATTATCATTTGTCAGCTACCCATATACATATATATATATATATATATATATATATATATATATATAGATGTTTTTTTAACATCAAAGTAGCTGATAATATATTATATTAAATATAATATTTAAACACCACCTAATATGTCATCTCAAACTTACTAAATGTCTTTTCATGTATATGTCATTAGTACATTTATGTCTCTAAAAGTTTGCAGCAACAATGAATCATGTAAACAAACAAACAAACACATCAATAAATAAATAAACCCAAGTCTCCAAAGTACTGAATGGGAAAGCCTTCAGTTTCTCCTCAAGTCCCATGCTCTCATTGCTAGTACTTTGATTAGCATTGTTGCTTGGTAGCAGCACACCACAATGCCACCCCCTACTTCTGTAATACCAGTAAATGTGGTAAAGGTGAACACACTCTCTCTGTCTGAGCTGAGGGGTCTAAAGCCCTCAGGAGTGGGCAACAGAAGCCCCTTTATCCTTACCTCTCCCTCCATTCTTTCTTTCCTAGATACTTTAAGAGGTTTAAAATTTAAAGAATGCAAGGCTCAGCCAATAAATACCAATTAGAGATATAGTGTTCACATCCCGCTCGGGTCCTGCCTTGTGTTTTGACACAAGGGATATGAGCACTTATCTAAAGTGGCCAACAATAGAGTTTTACTGTTTATGCTGTTGATCCTGTGGCACAGAACTCAAGTATGCTCTTGAGTGCACTGTCATGTCCAGCAGTGAGATTTTATACAGAAACAGGTCTGTAGTCTACAGTTATTGGAGAGTAACTAACTACAACCATGTACACAATGTGGCTAAATATGGTATTCTTAATCTTGTTCTGTACACACAGATTTTGGTTATTCATTCAGGTGGCAACTGAATTCTACAACTCACAAACTATAAAGTATGTAGCCTAAAAGTAGTGTCACTTATTTATAGTGCAATAAAACATTTCATTGCATTGTAGTCTATCTTGAAAATTGTCTTACAATGTGAGAGTGAGCTGTGGCAAAATTCAAACACACTATCATCCCACTTAAGTACACATCGATTCATTTGATTATTTATTTGTTTTAAATTCATGTTGGAGTGATTGTATTTATTGTTGGAGTTGATTGCAAATGATGACATCCTCATAGTTCTTAGTGGGAACTTCTTTTAGTCCCTGAATATCTCAGTTGGGGACAAAAAAAATAAATAAATAAAATGTTTGATTTATCGTAGTGTATTATAATTGTGAATATTCATTTGATTATCTATATTGTATACATTTTGGAATAAAGCTAGCCATAAATATGTTGAATATGAATATGAAATTGTTTATCAAATCCATTTGATCCACTTACCAAAATCACCGGAATGCCTTCCATATCATAGTTACAATTTCAGAACTCTTAAGTAGGAACTTTCCAGGTAAATTTAAATGTCTTGCTGAGGAGCACAGAGATGATAACGTATGGCTCGGATTTGGTTAGGATAAAAATTTTGTTTACATCACCTACCCTTAGAAACATTTAAAGAAACGTTCCTCACTCTGAGTATTATTTTCCATTTAGCAGATGATTTACAGGGACTTGCATGTACTAAATTTACAGGAACATGAACAGGAAAACGCCAGTCAGTCTATTTGGACTCATTAGCAGATTGCAAAATATGATCACAGAAGCCATCATGGACAGTCTGCAATGGATTTGTCATCATTGCAAGATTATTTATGTACTGTGTGCTTGTGTATCCTCATACCGTTTATGGTTCATAAGCAGCTCCCGATGAAGCTCCTGGTGGCTTTTAGAGGCTTTCACTGGATTAATCAGCTTTTTAGGCTTGATGAGATCATCATCCCCTGTCATGTAATCAGGCTGAGGAGCATAACTGGCCAATGGGGGGATCTCACGATGAGGGTAACCAAATGGATCCCTGTCTGGGTTTTTCGGCTGATGAGGCTGTTCCCATTGGATATCTGCATATGCTGAGGCTGAGGACAGAGAGAAAACAATGTGAGAGGAAGGAAGTAGCTTTTTTTCCCTTTTGACTTCTTTTCACTGGGAGTAGAAAGGCAAAGAATGACGCAAAAGGAGAACATAATAAACAGCAGGAAGTGGGATGGTGCAGCATAAACAACCCACATCAGAGAACCAGCATTTACATTTACACTACTACATACAGCTCGTCTCTGCCAAGTTTAAATGGTTCCTTGTGAGCTGAAACAGGTTTCCTGAAGGTAGCAGGTGGACATGCAGAGTGTTTGTGTTCTTCTGGGTCTGGGTGTCTGCTGAGTCCAGCTATTTGAAGACTTTATTTATTTATGTTTTTTTTTTTTTTTAAGAAGAAATAACCTCTAATACACCGACAAAGTGTTGATGTACAATGACTGCATATTTCTGACCATAATGGATGATTTTAATATAATCATCTTATAGTATGTTCAGTACAACTGTTATATAGATATGTTTTGAGAAATGTGACCCTGGACCACAAAACCAGTCATAAGGGTCAATTTTTCGAAATTGAGATTTATACATCATCTGAAAGCTGAATAAATAAGCTTGCATTGATGTATGGTTTGTTAGGATAGGACAATATTTGGCCGACTATTCTGGAATCTGAGGGTGCAAAAAAAAAAAAAAAAAAATCTAAATATTGAGAAAATCGCCTTTAAAGTTGTCCAAATGAAGTTCTTAGCAAAGCATATTACTAATCAAAAATTAAGTTTTGATATATTTACAGAATACAAAATATATTCATGGAACATGATTTTTACTTAATATTCTAATGATTTTTGGCATAAAAGAAAAATCTATAATTTTGACCCATACAATGTATTTTTGGCTATTGCTACAAATATACCCCAGCGACTCCAGGGTCCAGGGTCACAAATAATTTATACTAAATTGTGTTTTTGTCACCCAGTGCAATTTAATAAAGAATACATCCAGTCTGTCACAAATCCTGTGCCTGCCCTTCTGTTCACTCACCACCAGAGACCGCCTGCTCACCACATAGACCCTCACATTACACAGACTGTTACATGTCACTCTGGACTACAGTTCCCATCATCCATTGCACTGATTACACACACACAGCTGTAACCAATGAGAGACGCTTTATGCCTTGGACTTCCTTGTTCTGATCGCCGAGTATTGTTTAGCGATAGCTACACTACGGAGCCAGTTCTACTGCCATAGTTTTGTTATAGTCTTGCCTTGCCTGTTTTCCCGTGTTCTGATTCTCGCCTGTGTATTTTGGATTTCCCCTTTCGTCTGGTCGTTCGGCCTCTGTTTGCTCCTGCCTGGACCCTTGCTTGTGTACGTGTGTTTACTGGACTGCTCTTGTGACTTGCCCTCTATATACCTGTTTGCCAGTTTTCGACCCTGCCTGTGTATGACCATGTCTATTAACAAAGCCCTGCAGATGGATCCGCATGTCTCATGTTCTGATCACTCCGTAACACGTCATTTTTCACCCCAAAATTCAAACAAAAGAAACAATATTTAGCTTAAAGGAAATTAGGCTTATTTTAAGTTGTTGCTATTTATTTCTTTATTAGTTTGTTTGTTTGTAATGACAATTAAGCATATTCTCATGAATATGATGATTTATTTATTTATTATTATTTATTTTTTTCAAATGATTATCCTGTAATTGTGAAATAGAGAGGTTATGGAATAGTACTGGTTCTGACACGTTTGTACTTCATCACCAATAAAGCACAAACTTGTATCCAGATCCATAATGCAAACCAGGTCATCATCATGGGTAGAGCCACTCCTCTAGGACAGATTAAAAGTGCAGTGATCTGTACTAAAGTGACAGCAGATCAGGTGTCATATGCACTGAAGCTTGCTTAGAACAATGCTATGCTTGGAGGAGGAACCAGAGACAGTCTCCACCATTCAATATTAAAAAAGCTGAGCTCAATTCTTAGCACTTCTCAATCTGAGTGCATGAGAAGAGGACAGGGCTGAAATGATGATGACGATGATGACAGGCAAGATGGTGAAGGGAATTCATGCATGTGAAAGTATTTGTAACCCAGGGTTTAGTATCATAGGTTAGCAAGTTCACAACACATTTCTGAGTTTTAATTAATGTGTGTGTGTGTGTACTTATATTCACCATGTAATGAGGACCAAATTTTCCCACAAGAATAGTAATACCAGTAAATTTTGACCTTGTGGTATTTTTTTTTTTTTTTTGGGTCCCCATGAAGAAACAAGTTTATATAAATACAAATTTAAAATCATTGTATATAAAAACCATTACTCCTATGGAATGAACCCATAAAACATGGAAACCAGTGTTTATGTTTGTTTATGTTTATACCCAAGAAACCACCTAGCAATATGCTGTTCAGCACAGTAACCCACAATACATTGTGGCAGTGAATTTTGTAGGGCCAAACATCACATTCAGAAAATCTAGGTTAAAATACAACTGTACTTAACATTGTTATTTTCCCTTTCCCTTGATGTGAATTTTGGCATATGAAAATGATATATTCATCAGAAAAATAAAGATCAAGTCCACAGACAAGGTGTTTATAAGGATAATGAATCCATGATCACTGGTTGGACAGAGATTGTGTTGTAACAAGCGGGTCAGACAGTTTACATATTGCCTTTTGAAGATATAAAATAATAAAATGTAATATAGAATATAAATATCTATATATATTTTGCTAAAAAAATAAAAAAATAACTATGTTCATTTAAAAACAAGTCTACATATCATAAGTGTGTCTCTGAAAATGAGAGTTAAGTATATGTGGACACCAGGGTTAAAGTGTTTATTTCATGTTTGTGTGTGCAAAGTCTCTTTTAGTAATGGCAAATGAATGTGTTACAATGTCTGCTTGATTTTAACTGAATAAACTGTGTGAGCATGTAGCCAACATGAATATTATGTGAAAGGAGAGTGTTGCATCATAGTTATGAAATACAAAAGATTTTGTGTGCTAGTTCAGAGTTTACAGATAGAATTCAATATGAGATAAAAGTACTTATAAATACACAATACACACAAGTGCCACAGTACATGTTGTATTGCTACACAATCTGGCGATCTGGAAGACTGTCCTTGATCTCATTGATTAGAGATCAGTAACATGGTGAAGAGCAGCAGAGGGTGGACTGTGTCTGCTCTGAAAGTGAATATCCTTCTATTATGGGCATAATGTATTTATCAACATCCCCCACAAACCCAGGAGTTACACAGACAGGGAAGTCATGGGTTTCTGCCGATCAGATCTGAGCCCATTTCTAAGAATTACAGATGATAAGCAGTGAGGTTAATTAGATTTGTTTGGTGTCTGTTTGTGTGGGGCTACAGCAGGTGTTTCCTTAGCATAACTGAAAGTGATTCAGTAGGCCTATAAATACAAAAATATGCTAATATGCTTTTATGGACAAGATATGTTAACCCTCACAAGAAAGTACAGAACTATGCTTCAATGATGGTATCAGATGGTAATACGACACTTCAGTATGACATTTTGACATATAATGGGCCTAAAAATATAGTTTATGCATATGTAAAGTTGTCCTAAAAAGGAAGTGATACTTAAGTCACATTCAAAATATCAGAATTGCACTGCTTTATATTTCAAAACATCAAAAGAAGTGACAAATAAATGATGCTCTCAGAACTTTTCTTTGATTTTTACTTGAATTATGAAGCCCTCTCTGCTTCTCATTGAAAAATATATATATTTCATCATATTTTCTATGCACATTTTCCACTAATGGTGAAAAAAAAAAAAAAAGTTGTTTTGAAACGCATTTGTATTATTTTAGATTTTAAAAGTAACACAATTTCAAAATTAAATTGAAATCCAAATTAAAATTGAAATGTGTTTCATTAAATAAATAAATGGCACCTTTTTTTAAAGGGAAAACTAAAGCATTCTAACTTCATATTAGGTAGGACAGTTTAAATTCCTCTGCATCACTCAATTGTCCCATTGACTACCAGGTATTCAGCATTAGAAAGACCATTTTTGTTTATACAAAAATCCTCTGTTATATAAGAAGTTTGTTCCCAGAATGGATTGTATACAAACAGAATGCTGACAGTTGTCATGGCGATATCAGCATTCTCAGAGGATGCCCTGGGATCCCATTCTCCCATGGGTGTGTGTGTGTGTGTGTGTGTATGTGTGGAGTGCAGTGCTATTTCCCATAATCCCCAATGAATGCTGGCCCTTGGCAAGCCATAAAATTTAGGCACAGCTCTCAGACAAGGAATTTGCATTATAAAGGTGCCCAGCAAGAAGCAAAGAAGCAGTCTCTACGGGCAATAACACAATATAACCTATTTCAAGCATCTAAATGTAGTCTGGACGGATAAATAAAAAGAGTTTTTAACATGCAGTTTTGTAACTCTGTGTAACTAGGATCATCCTGTGCTAGCTAGCTATTTATTCATTTATTTGATTTATTTGCAATTTTACTCATATTAGATGAATAAAATAGAATAGAATAGAATAGTATAGAATAGAATAGAAAATCAAGACTACAGACTTGAAAGGATAGTTTGCTTAAAAAAAAAAAAAAAGAATGTAATTTTTATTTAATTCCAATCCTGCATGCTTTTCTTTATTATGCAGAACACTTACATCTTAAACATTTTTCAGAAAATCTTTTATGTTCCACAGAAGAAGAATTTGAATGAAAAAGTTTGATTTCAAGTAAAATATGACATAATATTATTTTCTGGTGACTTTAAGATTTAATTCATGAAGAAACTGCTTAATAGACTTCCAAGATATGTTGGTGAAAGGCGTGTTTGTTTAAAAGCTGGGCATTCAGAGATGGATGATTTAAGATAACTGTTCAAATACACAGAGTTTATTGGTGTCGATCATAGTCAGGCAGAAATACATTGTGGACCTTGTGCTTTTCGGCTAAAGCAAACACACAGCAAGATACTGCTGGTAAAACATTACAAAAAACAAAATTGTGAAAGATGATCCTGCTTGTCACTAATGTAAGGATTGATTTATCCTATGATACTGACACCTAAAACTTGCTACATCTTTATCACCAGTCAACAAAAGCACATAACGTAAATGACAAATGGTGTCTTTCTAATGACTACCAAAGAGTTTTTGGTGTCTGTTGCCTCACTTCACAGCAAAACACCATGAGTAACAAGTTGGGCACTATGCCCAGAGCAAGCATGGTTCCCTGTTTCTCATTGAACTGATTTGTTCAAGTGTCTTTTGTGTCATTCTTTTGCCTTCTTAGTTTGTCTTGTATTTGCTACAGTAACTTCTTCTCAAAAAACATTATACACCTGTAATTACTATACTGTCACTGATTTATTACATTGTAATAATACAATTTGCACTACTGGAACTGTAACTTGTTTAAATAAAATGTAAACAAATATATCCTATGATTAGAGTGAACATGTTCTTAACATTGATATTCTAATAATACTATTGAATCTGGTAAAGTTTCACTGCATAACACGGCATCATTATATCAGCATCCTGTAATCTCAGCCACAGTCTGTTGATTCTGTCTTACCTGACTTAACAAGCACATCTCTGGGTCTGCTGGGCTGGCCCTCAGGAGGATAAAAACTGTGTTCAACTCTCTGGTCCATTCTGCTGTTTCCTGTGTTTGCGTGTGTGTGTGTGTAAGATATCCTACATGTTTATGTGAGGGCCGTTTCTCCTGAGTTTCTGCTGTTCTTCACCCACATGCCTCCTCTCTCACAGTGTAAACAGTCATGTGACCACTGGGCATCAAAGCCACACCCCTCCTGCTCCTCCCAACTTTATTTTTCACATACACACTCTCTCTCTTTCTCAGGAGTCTGATAGGATTAGTGGAGGGCTTAATCCCTCTCTTTTGCTCTTCTGCTAAATCTCACATTAACCATTAGACGACCAAGAAGATTTCATCCTTCACAAATTCATACACTGAGCAATTTAAAATAAATACACATGCCGAGAATCATTTTGTGGTGACACATTGTTCATGTTTACATTAAATATTACATACTGTATACAATAAAACAACATCTCTAGACATGATCATCAGGTCAGGCTCATCTGAAATTGTTTATCCGCAGAATTATAATTTTTTTTTTTCTCTGGAAATAGGGCTTCTATGGGTATTTGTTGGTTACATAAGACAAGAATAACACTATGGCATGAACAAAATTATATATAATGGTATGCGGAACTTCATATTAGCAGTGTAACAATATTTAAAAATGGAGTTATGTATTTTATTTTTTATTTTTTTGCCATAAAGAGTTACTACATAGTAAATCAGTAAATCTGATTTATTTTATTTAATTTTTCTTTGCAAAATGTAAATATATAATCAACAAGCTCTTATATAATGTTGGATATGTATATAAGTATGTCCAACTATATCTGCATAGGTACAGTATACTTATGTAGGTAGGGCGATACTATATACTATATAGCATATCTCAACAGCTTGATTGCTTGAATCGCAAAATGTAAACTATTTTATCACTCACCTCTAATCTGCTAAATTCAACTATAAGGCATAAAGGTATTAGGACATTCTATACAATAATATCATGATTTTCTGTAAAGCTGCTTTGAAACAATGTGTACTGTGAAAAGCGCTATACAAGTAAATTTGACTTGACTTGATCGCAGCTCTATATTAATACAGCATGTTTGACGTTTCCTGCCAAACAACTAAACTTTGCATTTCTTTATGCCTAACATCTATTAAAAAAACAGAATCTTTCTTGTCTTCGCTCCTAGATCAAGTGATGAGCATTTCATTTTGAATCTTTTTAGGGTCAGAGGCACATAACAAGTTTAAAAGCTTTTATCATTATTTTATGTCAGGAAGCATGGCAGGAACTTCGGAAGTCTTTTTGACCCAGTCATGACGTGTCAAGAAACAAGGTCAAAGACATTTGCATGGAACAGAAGGAGCCTTGGCAACACTGCATTGTTCCTCTGCAGGGCGCTGGGCGACTTTCATTGTTCTCAAGGATGCGTAAGTGTAGACTTACCCACTCCATTCAGGTGCTTTCCGTTTTTCACACTCTGCTGCTTAATGTTGTATGCCTTCTGCTGTGCAAGAGAGAGAGAGAGAGAGAGAGAGAAAAAAGAGGCTTATCAGCTTACAAATATTCACATCAATCTCATCAATCACAGCATTACTGACTCTCTTTCTGCTCGCACTTTTCTCCAATTGATTTAGGATGTATTATGGGAGTCTTCAGTGGTCATGAATGCTGGAAAGGTGGAGGCACATTAAATATGCTTCTGTCACTGTAACATGAAGCCAGCTGTTCCATTTCTTGCTGTGCAATGCTTGCAAGGAGAAGCATTATATGGTCTATAAAATGAAGGCAGAATCTTAGGACCACATTTAACTAAACTACATTTAAATTAATCACTTGCTACAATGAAGTTATTGTGTACATACATGTTTTTACATTGCACATTTAAAATAAATAAATAAATAAAATAAAATAAATAAATAACTGCATGCAATTACAACTGTAATTACATTTATAATTACACTGTTGACCCACCCCTTACACCTTAACCAACCCTTAAACCTACCCATACCACCAAACCTGTCCCTAACCTTACCCGTATCCCACCTCAATAGCAGCAAAAGTATTTTGCAATACAATATGAACACAATTGTACTTTTTATTTTTTTATTTTTTTTTATTTTATTATTATATTATATTTATTTTTTATTTTATTTTATTTTTTTATGTAAGTGCATAGTAATTAAGGCCACTTAATATAAAATGGGACCCCATTTTTCTTTTTCTTTTTTCTTGGGCTTTTGATAATTCCTAGTTGGATTGTTCTTGAATAGTTCATCCAAAAAAAAAAAAAACAATATTGCTCATCCTTGTGCTGTTCCAAACCTATATGAATTACTTTCTTTTGTAGAACACAAACTGAGATGTTTAGCAGAATGTTCATGCTGCACTTTGATATACAACAAAACCGAAGACTAGGGACTTTCCATGTCAATCAATCAATCAATCAATCAATGAGAAATGGAGAAGAAAAGAACCATAACATCACCATAAGAAGTCTGCAATACTTACATTCTATATTAAATGGGATTGTGTGAGGAAACATTTGATTTAAAATTTTCCTGTAATTCTCATGTCTCGCTTCAATTTGATGTCATTAAATGTACCAGACGTCAGTGATTTAGGTGAATTCAGTGGATTCAGCCATATGATATCGCTGGCATAAAACCCTTTATGTTCGACAAAAGAAATGTTATACAGTTTTCGGAATTCTATGAGGGTGAATTAATGTATACATATTAAAATTTTTGGGATACATCCAGTTTTCTGTGTTCTTTAGATCAGCATATTGGCTTCCAAGTGTTCCGAGTGATCTTAAACTTAACAAGGTTCTCCTGTTTTATCATTCCATAAAACTGATTAATATCTTTCAAAACAATTTTCAAAGGGACAGTTCACCCAAAAATTACCAATCCCAAAAGACCTTTGATCATCAAATGAAGACATTTTAAATAACATTTCTGCCCCTCCAATTAAAAAACCAATTCCATCAAAATTTCGATGCTTCAGAAAATTTATAAAG
The DNA here is from genome assembly GCF_012432095.1 of Onychostoma macrolepis. Lineage (NCBI taxonomy): Eukaryota > Metazoa > Chordata > Actinopteri > Cypriniformes > Cyprinidae > Onychostoma > Onychostoma macrolepis. Next base: position 1,325,239 of record NC_081165.1, on the reverse strand, counting down.
ACATTGTAAAAAAATAATCCAAGTGAATTAAACAGATTTTGTTGCTAATAGCGATTTTCAAATCAAAACTCAATACTTATATACTGATTAAAATTAAAATGATGTCATCATTTACTCAACCTTATGTTGTTCAACCCCACAAGACTTATGTTTATCTAAACAATTTTAATTTTTGCATGAACAATCAGTATACAAGTATTGAGTTTTGATTTGAAAATCGCTATTAGCAACAAAATCTAAAGGTGCTTTCCCATATTTCCACAGAATAATCACTGCTTTCAAGTCAAACAGTTTTCATATGTAACCCCAGTATTTACACTCAGTGTGCATGAAACCACTTGGTCTCAAATGTAAAAGTTTGGAGATTCAGCACAGGGAGCACAAAACCTCTCTTCTTTTAAGTGGACCTCACATCACCCAGCTTTTCTACAGCCTGCAGTTACACATTAATGCCTGAGGACTCTGGCTCTTTTCTGAGCTATATTCAAAGCAGAACACTCCAGCTGAATGAATGGATATTGTTGCTGCAGTTGCTAGGAGAGGCCTGCTCAGGCTTGGTGTCTTCACAAGAGCCTCAGTGTCTCATCATTCACAGTAAAGACATGGAGGTCTGAGGAAGAAACAAATCTCTTTAATTTCAGCCTTACACACACCTCTTACAACCTAGAAGGAAAATCCTGAGGGTGCGATCATTTCTGTTAACTGTTCCTTACACACCCTTCGCAAACAAAACCAACAGCGGATTTTTGTTCACCTTCACAAATATGAATGTTTTCCTCTGAATGAGCCCTCAGGCCTGACATAAAAAGGAAGCTTTATTGAGATGTAATTAATGTGCTTGTATTTATAGGGGATTTGTTTACTCTCATTGGGAGAGAGGTTTTAAATAGTATTATAATCAACAAAGACTTACTTAGAGGCTGAGAGATTCAAAGCCTCCTCAAGTAACAATGGAATCAGGTTGAAATAAGCTTATGCTCACTAAGAGTCAATCCATATTTGGAGCAGTGTTCCGTGAATGGTAGAGTGGTGTTTAATAGTATGAATGAGACCTGAATTGGATTTATTCAGCACTGAATGCTCTCCCTTAATTATGGAATGGCCCTCAGTCCATTAAGCTGTGGAGCTGGGCTTCATATATCTTGATTCTGTGGTGAAATATTTCTTAAACCAGTCAATATGTGTCAGTGTGACTGTGATTATTCAGACAATACAGGCACAAATAAACCAATTAAATGCCAAACAATACACAACATCTCTGTGAATGAACAAAACAGCATATACAGTAGTATGTAGAATAGTACATTATAGGACATTATAGGAGTGAGGATATAGTAATGATTAGAATCAGCTGAAAGCTAATAGGAATGGAAGCCCCACCTTTCATCTAAAGTGCCAATCACCTTTTCGATAGGAACACCACCTAATAGTTTAAAGTCTACCCAGTGGGCAAGTGATGTTGAAAAGACACTAAATTGACATCAAACTGATGTCAAAAACATGACGTTGATTTGATGTAAACTGAATGTCAAACACATTGGCCTACATATGAAGAGTTTATTTGCAAAAATGATAAACGGCACTTAAAAAAAAAAAAAAGAGCTGATTGCTGTGCATTATTCTCTACATATAATGCAATCTGAACCCTAAAAACGTTTTGTCAAAAAAAAAACAGTATTGTCCACTTTCAAGGCATCGCGAGTTCATGTTTTACTGCGGAGGCCGACAAGCGCCCTTGTTGTTTTTGAACAGAAGCTGATAAGTCCATTTTAGCGAATCAGCGCGCTGTATTCAGGTCAGGTGACAAGGCTACTTTCACTTTGAAAAGACGTGCTAGCTGAGAGGAGTTTCGTTAAAGCTGACTAAAAGTGGTCGAGGATGGATAATTTCGATGAACTTGATTAACCTGTGATATCTTCTTCAGGGCGTAAAAGGAAAATAAAAGCTGAAACGTTTTCATGGAACCTTGCAAAAGCAGCGCATTATCTGCTTTTTCTATAAAATAAACTTTTAATATGTAAAAACAAAAAAAAAACAAAAAAAAAAACATACTTTAAATGAACTTTAATTTTGTAAATTACCTGTATTTGTTTAAATTATTACTTAATCAAAACAACCCAACTGCAGTTTGATATTACTTGGAATGCGCAATAAAAAAAAAACGTGATTTCTGAAAGAAAAAAAAAAAAAAATTGTGTTATTGGTTTTTGAGAATGAACTCTTCATATACAATTTCAGTGTGGGAGAGTAACTTCCTATTTTCATCCAATTACAGAAGAAGCTGCCACTCAAACTGAATTTAAAATGATGTTACAACATCTTAATCAAGTCTTGACTAATATATGACATCAAATTGATATCGAGGTGCAAAGAGTGAACTTGTCTGACATAAATTTACAGAATAGTACAGTGAATGAATATTGTATGTATGTATTGTATTGTATGTATGTGCACATATTTATGATTCACACAATAGCGATATTTTATTTACAATTTATTGATTCTCCCCAATTCCTCTTTTTCATATTTTAAATGTTCTTTTTTATAATGGGGGTTCTTTTGTACCATCTGCTCTGCTGTGGTGGTCATCTACTCCTCCCTACTTCTTTACCTTAGAGGAAGTAGAGGAGGATCCGCCGCCTAAATTTTTTGAGGGGGCAGCTATATGGCCGAAGCGCCGTTGGCTGCGAAGCCTGGCCCACCACAGGCTGTGCCTGCAACCAGTACCAGCTCGGCCGCTGGACCCATCACACGGTGGAGAGGATTGGCGTCCAGCGCTCTCAAGCCCGCCGGCCGCTACGCACTCTAGCCTGCTGGCCTCAGCTCTCTCTAGCCCACCTGTCGCTGCGCTCTCTAGTTCGACGGCCATAGCGCCATCTGTCTCGGAGGTAGACGTTTTGTTTTCTATGCTCCCTGTGATGGCTATGGCCATTTTGTGCGTTTGGCAGTGGCGGCTTCCTCATCCGAACTCTCTGTGTTCCCTGATGCCACTGTTACGGTCGTAAAAGCCATTTCTGAACTTTTTGTGTCCACTGAATTCCCCATTATGACTGCTGACGGACACTGTTTCTGAACTCTCTGTCTGCCATGTTTTTGCCAAGAAGGCCGTCTATGAACTGCCGGTTTAGCCATGGCCAAGGAGGCCGTCGGTAAGCCCTCTGACTGTCCCGTCATGGCCATCTGTGAAATCTCTGCCTGCCCTGTTGTTGACCTCTCTGTGATCTCTGCTCCCATTCCACCTGATCCACCTTGGTGGTCACCTGCCTCATTAGCTCCACTTTGGTTGTTCTCTGCTCTGCTGTGGTGATCATCTGCTCCACCGGGGGGTTCTTTTCTACCATCTGCTCTGCTGTGGTGGTCATCTGCTCCGCCGGGGGGTTCTTTTCTACCATCTGCTCTGCTGTGGTGGTCATCTGCTCCGCCCTGGTGCTCGTCAGTGTCGCCTGCTCCACCCTGATGGTCTTCTGCTCTGCCTTGGTGCATTTCAACTCTGCCTGCTCCACCCTGGTCACTTGCTCCACCTCAGTCTCCATGCCCTTTTCCACTCCATGAGCCTGGTCCACCATCCCGCCCCCTGTTCCGCCTCCGCTCCACCTACCTCCTGGACTATTTGTTCTGTTTTAGAGCGTGAGTTGTCATTCAATGTTCGTGTTCATCCGTCTTTTGTGTTCCCTGGCTCCCAGTGTTCTGTATGTTTTGCCGTATTTTCATTAAATACTCCCTGCACTTAGATCCTCACCTCTGCCTGCTCATTCATCATGTAACAGCTGCACAGCATTTGACCATCGGGTTTACAAAAATCATTTCAGGTTTAAGAAGTATTTGAACATTGCATCAACTACTGATGAACACATTCATTTTTATTTGAATTATCACTCAATAGGTTATTTAAGCATGTATTACCATGTCTTTGGAAGTCTTTTATCTTTCAAACACTTTAAAATGCACAATTTAATGTTTCACATTTCTTATTTACGTGTAATGCAGACATTCCCAAACTTTTTCACCTGAACCTCTTTCACCTAAAATATTTACTTGAAGTACATTAAATAAATATGTTAATAATTATGTATCAGATTTGCATGTTCATGGTTCTCTGAAGTTGGTTAATGGTCACATGACATGCAGATAAACAATTTTTCCATTTAAATCAATGTGATGAACAATTTACATTACTAACTATAATTTTTGTCATGTAATTTGGAATCACTAAAAGACTACAGTTTGTAAGTTACCTACCCAGCACTGTATATTGTTTAATGAAATATACAGATTGTAAAATTGTTAAATATACAGGCACCAATATGCCATCTCGTAATAACAGAAACCGTAAAACTGTGGAATCTCTGGCAACCAGTCTTTTACTGTAAATTTTATTGGACATTTTTAAAGTGAATAACATAATGAAGCATGTTATGGATAAGTTTATATATGGTACAGTACTATAGTTTCATCCAGTGCAATATAATGTAGTAAGAGAACAACAAAAAGCTCTCTGAAATCAAAGTTGTCCTCTCGTCTATCACAAGGGACAGAATATAGGCCACAGCCAAAGCAATCTGGCATCACTAAACCTTGAGGAGAGCCAAGCGTGACCTCCTCTAGAATGCACTATTGTCCTCCAAGATGGGCTGGATGCCACGGCGCCTCACCTGTAGTGTCCAGTTACTGGCCGAAGTGATCGTTTGACCTTTCTGCTTGTGGCCCGTTCTGATCTCTCATGTTTTATTTACGCTGTTCAGAACGCGCCCCTGTACCAATGTACTGGAAAGTGATATTGCATCCTCACACATAAGTCACAAACAAAAAGGGTGTTTTTAATAGATTTTGGCCCTGCTTTGCCGCTCTGGTTTCAAGCTGAGGGTTCTCAGGTTTCCTAGACAACACAAACAATTAGCGGAGGCCATGGAGGGGAGAGGCAGCCTGCTAATTATCCACGGAACCTACTAGAGAACATGGGCATGGATCAACGCTCCAGTCTTCTGCAGGGACCTGCTGCAGCACCCATACAAAAACTGAAACGGAATGTTTTTATCTACGATAAAACATTGTTTAATATTTTAGCATTCTGTTTACTACATGTGACACAGTTCTGCAGATATCTGTGGTCTTGATCCATTGCCTGGGCCTGAATTTGAATGTTGCAATTAAACAGACATTTAGGGATCCCTAAAGGATTATTTCCTTACACAGTTAAACATTTTTCCTTCCCCTAATGGTCATTAAGTGTTTTACTGGCAGCTAAGACCTGGTAAACTATAAGATCAGAGCCCATCTTCTGGTTTCCTGTTGAGATGAAAGTAGGGGGAAATGGTAATAAATCTTGGACTGCTTGGGGCCATTCTATGAAAAAAAGTGTATATGTGTGTAGTAAAGTGTGCACACAACTGCACATATAACTAGAATACATTCCTCCTTGTGCAAACCAACATCAATGCCACTTGCTCATCATAGACATAACTCATAACAACCCAGAGCAGGTTTGAATATTTCCCTTCGAAAGCAGCATTTCAGCACCTGACCTTTTCAGTTAGTGAGATCGACAATTAAGTAATTTTTAGCTGCAATATTTTTGGTGTGGGTGCCTAAAAAGGAACAAATTAGAGATGCAGGTAATCAGTTAAGACTTGTTGGACTTTTGAAACATTTGCAGAGAATTTGCATCTCTAAATTCATCTGTGAGTAAATGACTCTTTCAAACAAATTCGTTGAAAAAGGACCCATTTTGAAAAGGAGTTCATTTCTGTAGCTTCACACATCCTTAATCCAGGCTACAGCATCACTTAGCATTTACTATTTGACTGGAAATCACAGTGCATATTAGCATTAGATCAACAGCTGTTAATACAGCCTGCTCATCTGTGGATTTAGAACATAATTTTTCTCTCACTTGAGAAATATTTTTCCAGTATATCATATGATGATAGTTGTCAAAGGCATTTTCACATTTGGGCTGATTGTGCCACCTGGTGGGGAATACAGTCATACAAATAGAGCAGTACATGTCCTCACATGCTCAGTTTATGTCATGTCATAAGTCCTTTAATGCTGTAATCCTACTATTCATTGAAACAAAATAAATAAATAAATAAAATGAAATCACATGCAAAGTTATTTTCACCAAAAATCATGTTCATAAACCAGATGTTGGAGAGATCTTGCAATTTCTCATATTTCATGTAAAGCGTTTGACAAAATTAAATTGTTCTAGCTTTCTTTTTAAGCTCTCATTCTTATTTATTTATTTATTTAGTTTAGTTTTTGGTGCTTATTCATGTGTCATATTCTCCCTTCTTCTTGTTTCCTGTCAAATTAAACAACGTCCAGTTCCTGTGACCTACTGAATTCCTCTGGTTTAATGGGATGAGGTTTAATGAGTCATGAACCTTTTCCCTCACTTTTTTTCGTATTTGTAAAAATTCCTTAATTTGACCTAGTTTAATGGACACGTTGAAAGCAGAGAAAAGCAGAATCTGTGATCAACGCATTCTATTGTATGAATCGTGATTTTTTTTTTTTGGTGATAATTCTTGGTTATTCATACCGTCAGTGATTTTTACATTTCATAAATAGTGGAAAAGTAAGTCTAATTTAGTGAAACAAAATGTCTAGTGTAAAATCAAAATGTCTAAAGCAAAAACATCTAGTGTCCAAGCAGTCATTCTGTAGCTTCAACATTCTAGAGTCTCAGATTAACCTCTATCTCTACCCACAGCCCACAATTTAGCCTTCAAATTGAAGTGTTGTTTCTTATTTCAGAGAGGTTTTTTTTTTTTGTCTGTTAATGGAGTGAAATGAGACCCGTACTAATACTGAAAGAGAGACAGTGAGAGAGAGAAGGAGAAAGGGATTTCTGCTTTAAGAGTCCTGTTTAAAGTCTGTTGATCAGAGACTCATTTGTTGCCCAGGCTGAAGTGCACCGTGGACAGGTTCAGTTACTCGTCTCCAGGGTTTTTATACATTCTGGTGTCTGGACCCATCTTACTTTGAATCTGACCCACTTTTTCTCGTACACATTCAATGTCTGACATAAGTCAACCAGTCTAACTCTGTATAATTTCAGCATAGTTAACCATTTAGGATCCATCTTACATAACTAAATCAATAGAGATGTTCAAATGAAAACACACATTTAATAAAACTAATATTAAATGGAACAAAAAGGTAATATTAATGCTTTCCTTTTATTAATGAAAACTCATATCGGGAGTATAATAGCCTACTATGATAAATAACCACAGTGTCACACAAACGCAAAAAAAAAAAAAAATTGCTATTTTAGTGGAATTTCGTTTATCACAAAACATTTCAATCTGTCCTATAGCAAAGCATGCTGCACAATAATATTTGAGAAACATGTCATAAGTTAATATATAGCATAATATAATAATTTTTATATAGAAGTTATTGTAAAATCAACCCAGTATAACTTAAAGACGCACTAAGTAAGATTCAAAGACTACGCTCATATCAGTAGCCTACAAAAAGTAATATGTAAAGTGGGTCACCTCAGGGTGGCCACCATGTTGAGATCGCATGACCTGCCTCTCTTTTAATGGTGGAATAAATTAATCAAGGGTGACAAATACACCGTATTTGTAGGGCAATTCTACAATGGCAGTGGTAACTGAAAGCCCTTGTACTTTTGTGCTTCATCCACACCACTAGATGTCAGTCCAACATCACCACACGCAAGCAAAAATGGCATTTAAAAAAATGCACCTTTAAAATATAAAACTACATCAGTCTGTTGATTATAAAAACAGTAAATAACACTTTAAATGTATTAGAGATCGGTGCTGTCTCCGATAACCTTTCTATGAATCAGAAACTGCCCATGTAGAACATAAACACCTGTTCTTTTAGAGTATAAATTCCTTCCCAGAGCGTGTAATTATTTTTAGCTCGACTCTTGGATCATTTAGAAAGGATTTTGTCTGATTGGTCTAATCTTCCTCAGTAGGTCTCTGGCACAGGAGGCATTAGCACAACTTGACATCCCATTTAGCAGTAGGGCAATCACATGCAAGTGCTCTGCTCAGGAGTTGGCTGATATAGCTGCATTAGTCCTGATCCTAGATCAGCTTTGTTGTTATTTATTATAATTTAGGAGCAGATATGCTCTTCCAGTATGCATCATATTTGTTGTATACTGCATGTTTTGGCATATTAAATATGTAAACCAAGTATTCCATGCATAAATACACATACATTTGCAATACTAGGGCTAGTAGTGTGGTAGTATGCTATTACAAACACTGCCAAGGTTAGCAGAGATTTCAATGGCTTGGATAGAAACCAGTCATTCCATATTCACTCGTGATTGAGTGAGCTTTGTGCAGGTGCGTCTCATCTCGCTCATGCATGAAATGCCACAGCGGAGATACACGCTCCAGTGAAATAAAGCTTGTAACAGGATGAACATGGAAAAAAAGTTTTAATGAAAACAATTGAGTTAACCAGACACAACAAAGCAGAGCACGGCGCTGCATTAGATTGTATTAATTATCACAAATGTTTGCATGATTTCCCTTACAGTTAGGCCTCAGTTCATCAGCCGATTTGAAAAAGTGAAAGAGGGGTCTTGTGATGTGAGGGTCTATAACTGCGGGGTCCAGTCGAGGTATTCAGCTCATGCCAAGTGGCCCGGAAGCTGGCAGAGAGGATGAAATTACAGCTCTGACAAGCTGACATTTTCAGCTCTCTTACTGAGCACTGCTTTCTGTGCTGCACCTTAGACATTACTGAAGAACTCACATTCCAATAACTGCTGGACTATTGAAACAACAATCTGCTCAAGGGATGTCACCGTTCTCGTTTTACTTCAAATATAAGTTTTGAGGTAGGATATGATCCACCATGTTGAACAGAATGAGATGGCTGTGGACCTTAAAATAAGATTACATGATGCTGAATTGGTCTACCAATTCGCATGTGGGACTTTCCTTGTCCTGGAGAGGAATTTGCAAAGCCATTGCTAGACTATTACTTGTGAACTGACTTTTAGACAATGATTTTCTTAATCTGAATCTGTCCGTAATTATTATTATTATTATTATTATTTTACATTTCTTAAAGTTATGAACATTTTCATCACAGTGTCATGTCCATCAAATCTCACACTATGACAGTATTTTCATTTAATTTAAATTTGATCAAATTACTTTAAATTTGGCTTTAATTACTGTAAATGAACACAATAAAATACTCTGTCTGCAAGCAATATTTACTCTTTTTTTTAAAACTCCTCTACACATCAAGTTTCATGTTTCATCTCAAGCTCAGTGACACTGCTGTCTACTTACTACTCGTATAGGACAAAACCGCTGCTTATGGTGCAAGTTACACCAAACTGTGGGTCAGTAATCTATCTATCTATCTATCTATCTATCTATCTATCTATCTATCTATCTATCTATCTATCTATCTATCTATCTATCTATCTATCTATCTATCTTCACATAAAATATTGAAATGGTTTATTATTATTATTTCACTCTTAATTATTTCGCTCAGATTAAAAGTCTGGGTCTGGAAAATGGGAAAGAAAAGACTACATTAAAGGCATATGAAAAGTAGCACAAATACTTAATAATAAATTATATTGATAAAGTCATTTTTAAAGTGATTCTCAAACAAACAAACAAATGAATGAATGAATGTATGAACATACAAACAAACAAACAAACAAACAACTCCTGATAACATAAAAGTGCGCAAAGATGTCGAAACACCCACATACACAATATACCTATAACTGTTTTCTCAAGTAGAAAACAGGTAGTTATTGTACTGGATGCTTATGAGTCAATACAGTGCTAATTTACAAAACAGCTGTTCATAGCTATGTCTATATGGCAGTACAATACAGCACAGTTCCTTATCCATGAAGTGGATGAAAGGTTTATTTAATTCTGACTGGGACTCCTCACCCTGGTAAATCTGACACTTGATTGTACAAGCAAATGGCTCAGACATAGGTAATCAGAAGAGGCTCCTGTATCCTATAATCCTTTAGTAACCCTCTCTACAGCAGCTGTCAGCTGTCACTAGCAGAACTGAGCAATGAGTCAACTTCAGTCACCACCACACCCTCCATCCACACCTTCCCAGCATGCAGTACTCCCCATAGCTCAAATATTTGTCAGTGTTACTCCTCTAATACCTCACTGGATATTGCCCAAACACTCGAAACACCAACAATGGGCTTTTGGGTTAATCCGAAACATGTGGAAACTAGAGCAATTTGGCTTTAAATTGTATAAAAGTTTAAAGTATTCCATTTTATAAAGTATATGATGTAAAATATCAACAGAACGTGTCCTGGATTCAAGTGCATATAACGAAATCAAGTGTTACTTTAGGCATTTTAAACAAGTGTTCATTTGAAAGCATGAATGTTGACTTCTATAACAAAATAAAAAAAAATTCTAAAATGTGCATTCACAATTAAGTATATCTTCTGGAAAACACATGAATAATTGTATTAAAAGGTACTACTGTACATATTAAAATGGTTTAAAGGCACATAAGCAGTGCTTTGAATGCTTGGTGATGATTCTGATGTAAACAAAGCATAAGAATCTCTTAAGACGCATGTCATGTTCAAAACAAGCCATGGCCTGCGTCATCCACTCAACACTAACCCAGTTACTTAAACTGCTTAACAAATATTACAAATGCACACTTACTTTCTTGCCATAGGACGCCCCCATGCTGACACTTTGGGGTTGCTGTCTATCCGCTAGGCCCAGACCCCAGAGATTTCCTTGTGATTCCAAACTCTTCTCCTCTCCTCGACTGGAGCCGTGTACACTTCGGCTCCACCAAGGAGGGAAGGAGGGAAGGAGGGAGGGGGGTGCAGGCAGAAAAGCCCTCTCGCTCTCCCTGGCACCTTGACAGCAGTGGGGTAGTCCAGCAAAAGTGACTAGTTGGATTAGATTATAATAACGAAATCTCTCTGAGATTCTTTCAAGCTTGACCAACTTGAAAGCATGAGGTAGCTATTTTGTCATCATGGGTTTCTTAGCTTTAAACAAACCGAGTGTGTGAGTCATAGTAAACCAGACCATCAGTGGCACCTGTTACTTTGCTTTCCTTAGGATTTATCCACTGCAATAAGATTATGCTAATTGACAGTGACAGAGTAGGAAGTCTTGGGAAAATCTCATGGTGAGATGGCCTCAGAGTAGCTGTCAGGATTCTGATTTTTACTGGCAATATCAAGGCATGGGTGGTCTACTTACTGTATGTTTACTGTACGTTACAGAAGAAATGTAGTGGTGAACAGTACTATGGTCAGGACGTACTGTGTACAATGTCCCCTACTTTGGGAGTCTGGCCACAAAAAGGACAGCTGCCATTACTTTGGCATGTGGCCCAGTTTGATGGCATCACAAAGTCATTTTCAGCTGACCGTCAATCGCAGGTGGTAAATTTATTTATTTATTTTTTATTTGAGATATTGAGCTTTTTTTTTTTTTTTTAATTGTATTTGTAAAAAATAATATTATGATGTGAGACATGCTATAATATATTTTAAATGCTGATCCCCCCCCCCCCACCCCATGCACTAAACAATAAAAACACCAACAATATTATTGTATAAGCTTGACTGTTATTGTATAATATATTTTGAAATATAATTTATTCCTGTAATGGCAAAGTTACATTTTCAGCATTATTAATCCAGTCTTCAGTGTCACGTGATCCTTCAGAAATCATTCTAATATGCTGGGGTTTTTTTGTTTGTTTTTTTGTTTTTTAATCAATGCTGATAATATGCTTTTGTTGCCCAGTATTGATTTTTCTATAAACCATGATACACTACCATTGAAAAGTTTGAGAAAAGTAAGATTAATAATAATAGGCTAATAATAATAATAATAATGGTCAAGTGCAAAGATAACAAAACTAAAGTAAACTCTGACAATTTGTCAGAAATGAGCAAACAGACAGACATAAACATTTTTACAATTTACAGTATAAGTTTGTCTATCTAAGAACAAAAGTTCTTATCCATCTTCGACCCTGCTCCTGGGGACCCACTGTCCTGCAAATTTCATTTCCAACCTTCATCTGTACACTTGCCCAGTGATTTGTCAAGTGATCCTGAACATCTTGATTAGCTGGTTCGGGTGTGTTTGATTAGGGTGGTAGCTAATCTCTGCAGAGTGTGTCTGCAGGAGCAGGGTTGAAGACCAATGATCTAAGCCAGTAATGCAAAAGGTCAATGGTGATTTTGCAAAAACAAACAAAGCAGTACTGCCATCTGCTGGTGATGCAAAGGCTTTCTACAGACATCACTCCTAAATGTAATGTAGAAATTGTAGTTTTCTGTGAATCTGCTTTGCAACAATTTGTATTGTGAAAAGTGCTATACAAATAAATGTATATTGAATTAAAATAAATGTGAATTGAACATTAGACATTCAATAAGCAATGAAAACTATTCATTTGGAGATGATCAGTCTTGTATAGGGATATCAACCTACCTGCAGAGTTTAGAACACACCCTAATCAAAGACAGCAAAGCTGGCTAATTAAGATCTAAGTGATTTGAAAATTAGAGGCAGGTGTGTAGAGAGAACAGCACTGAGCATCTCACTCCTGTTGCGTTCCATTCTGAAAGGTTCATCCTTATGCCATAATTCCTACAAAGAACTACCCTACCCTCCAGAGTAAGAGCTTCAAAGGGAAGAAGGGTGTAGAGAACCAACATTTTCATCAACCCTTCAATATAATGTCCTTTTTTTTTAATGTTGTCCCCCTAATGTTCAACACACACTCATGTGACATGACCTTAAACATTAATACATTTATATAGTTATTTTAATTGCACTCAGTTAAAGAAACTAAATTTAGAATGAGACTAAATCCTCACCTTTACCAACACAATTTCTTAAGTCTGTTATTCAACGTACATAGGAAAAAAAGGAAAATTTTAATTTGTATTCATTGCAAATAAATGCAAGTTACAATATGTGTGCCAAAACAAGGTGCAATTTTCTGCTTGCTTCATATTCTCTCAAAGTCCATTGTTAATGATGTGAACGTGTTAATGATGGCCTACTATAAGAGATCGTGTGGTTAGCTGTCACACATTTAATTCCAGTGAATGTTTCTCAGATTTATTTTTTAAAGTCAGTTTTTGTATGCCCATACCCTACAGTCTTAACCACAATAAAGAAATAAAATAGTTGGCACATCTTAATGCCTAAACCTACAGTGAAGAGAACTACCTTCACTCTAAAAAAAAGGGTTTTTTTTTCTACCCAACTGCTGGGTTGAGCTTGTCTCCAAAGAAACAACCCAGCTGCTGAGTTACAGTCACATCGTGGGCTTTTTGTGTCCTCTACAGGAGAGAGCGGTTCTCAGCGCCAAAGATTTGGTGCAGTAATTCAGCAAAATAAAGGTTTGTATACATTTTACTTCATTTATAAAGTCTTTACTGTGCTATAAATTGTGTTATTTTAAGCACCACAACATAAGGACGAGATGTCAGTCAGCTCCGTCAGCAGCGATCGGTCACTTCGCATGATGGAAATGCCTTTTGCCTTGAATAACATAAATTAATTTTATTGGTTATAATACTGACTTTAATTTAATTTAATGTTAAAATATGTTCTCTAATCTCAGTACTGTTTGTTTATGGGCAGGTTATTTAGTCAGTCACGGCATCTTTAAGCTACGAGTGAAATGTGAGGCCTTGGTCGGAAATTCACAGTTCCCATAGTGAACAGCAGCCCACGAGAATTAGCACTATTTCTGTAAAAAGCGATTACAGAGAATGATTGAATGCACTTAATTTAAAATGCTACTTTTAAATGTTACATTTTTATGTCTAAAATGCTTGTTAAAAAAGTATGCAATATTGTAAATTGTATCCACCCAAATAAATTCAGTTTGTCTTTTGTCCATGTGTTCTTGCTTAATAATAAATGTTCATCTTTTGATTATTGCTTTTGCCTATAGTAATTCTGTGTGATTTTTAATTTCCAGCCCATTTTTTTTTTTTTTAGCCCATTTTAAGCCAGCAATATAATTTTTAAATAATAGTTGACTTAAATAAAACAACCCATCATGTTGGATAAAAACATTTAACACAACCAGCTGGGTCAAAATAACCCAGCATGTATTCTGTCCACTCTTTACAGTGCTGGGTTGTCAAATAACCCAAGTTGCGTTGTTTTTAACCCAGCATTTTTTCGAGTTTACTCATCATAGGAAAACAAAGACATGATGACTGATCATAGAGTAGGTACTAAACCTTTGCTTTTAAGAAGTTGCATTCACCTCTGCAGCTCTGCTTTACTTCTTAAATATAATTGCATTAAGAGAAAAACATGTTTACTTAAGAGACAGGCCAGTACAAACAGTACTAAGGTAAAAACAACTAAATAGTCTTTTGTAGCTTCTATACATGAATATAGAAATCCATAATAATTTCCACAATAATCACATTAGTGTGTGAAAAAAACTAAAATTGATCTCAAAAAGTCGGTGTATAAAGAAATTATTTTGGATGTATTTATTGTGCATAGGTTTCATTTAGATTTGGTGTGACCTCCTTCCATATTCTCAAATAAGCGACATTATTTGCATTATTAAAAACTAATGACATACAGTAAAACTGTGGGAAATTTTTGTAAAGATCAGTTGCAGTTTTAGGCCTATTAAAGCACATGGCTTTTAGCAGATGTTGTTAAGTCACCTATTTCTTCCTCTGTTCTCGCATCCCTTCTTGTCCTCGGATGCATTTACAAAAGAAACAGTCCATAATTGGCTTTAACACATCTTCGCTCCACTGATGAGGACAAAAATCCTTTCCTTACCTTTACTTTGCCACTTATGCTTGCCGTAATATGAGAAGACTTTTGCTTTGTCCTTTGGGGAGGAAAGATTTAAGAACAAACTCAAGTGCTATTTTTAACCAAAACAAAGTCCTTCAAAAAAAAAAAAAAAAAAAAAAGAAAAAAGTATCATTGGAAAAAGAAAAGCCTATGTACATGCATTGAGCCTCTGTGTATTTGCCAGTGAAAACGACACAAATGTTATTTTGCTCCCTACTGCAGTTATTCATACATGCTGCTTTTGGGATGGAAATCAAGCTAATTTATCACTCAGGGAAAAGCACAAGAATATGAAATGCACCAAGAACATGAACATTTTAAAAAATTTAAAGGCCACTAGAACATCGTTCATTAATGTGTAATAACTGTGAATCCTTCAGACACATTATGCACCGTCTCTCAGTATAAACACGCCTGGGTGGCATAGCTCACCTTAATAAAGAGTTCATATTTTGTTTTGCAATGCAATTAGTTTTTCAGAGTTAATGCAGACGTTTATCTTGTCAGACATCAGAAAGGCCATGACATTTGTCTGATTTCATCTGAAGGTTGTTGCTTATTTTTTTCCTTTGTAAAAAGTGACTGCTCTTTACAAGTAAACTCAGTTGATCTGATCCATGTGATCCGAGATGTATTTGATGTTCTTTGTCCTTGAACTAGCAGAAAGACAAGAAACAATATCTGTTTATCCTTTTCAGCAGTCATCAACATATACTTACCTCTTACACTGAAAGATGAAACACTGAGACATACATTTTAGGTGCTAAATCTCAAAAGATCCAAATACATTAGCAATTCAGTCTAAGTGTCTTCTTGAACTTGAGAATATTTGTAGAGAAACTCTTTTCTCTATTGACTTGCTGAAATAATCAGTTCCCGTGGTACCAGCGGTGTCAGACTCACCTGGCCCTTTGAAACCATCTTAAACCTTGTACCGCTAGCAGGGCTATTTTTAACCCACTAGATAAATTCTCCTTCAGGGCTACAAGAAAAACCTTGTACACTCGGTAACCAAACAATATAAGAAAACTCTTACTTTTGTATTGTTACCTATATATGTTCTGTCAGTCAGACAAATGAGCACATGCACTCTAGCTTTTGCTGGATGTTGTAAGACAGTGAGTTTCATTAATTAATTAATTAATTCATTCATTCATTTTGATTTTAGAATATATCTTCAGTTCTTGTGTGTAGCATCCAAGCATGACTTTTTAACAGAAAACTGCAGTCATACACATACTGTACACTACTTTAATTAAATGTATGTTTGGAAGACCACTAGAGATCTGAGTCCCCTTAATAACCAGTTTAACATGGTATACTGCAGATCAGGTCATTGACTCCGGTTCATCACGTTACACCGAGTGAATCAGATCTCATTAAAAATCCATCTTTTCTGCAAGTCGACATGTTCATAGAAGTATCTATCCTAGTCTTGCTGTAATGAACAAGCTCTTGTTTTTCCCCCAGTCTCAGTGGTGTCTTGAATTGAACAAAGACAAAGGACCTAACATGACATTCTTCTGTTTGGTCTTTCAGTACAGACATCAACAAATAAATAGGTTAGCTCAACCCAAAAACGACAATTTCATCAGCATGTACTTATGTCATTCCAAACCCTGTAAGACTGTCATTCTTCTATGGAACAGAAAAGTAGTTATTTTGTAGAATGTCTTGGCTGCTCTTTTCCATGCAGTGTAAGTGAATAGGGACTGGTGCTGTCTAGTGCAAAAAATAAAAACTAAAAAAAAACTAAAAAACTTATGAAGCTATATGCTACTTTTGTGTGTGTGTGCAAATATGGTGCATCAAGATGCATTAGATTTGACATCAAAGATTGGCCAAAGATGTTGAATGTCACACCAGACAGAATTTTAACTCTCCCTTTAACTCACTCTCCACTGGCAGCCCTATTAGTTTTCCTCTCTGCTCACGACAACCCCCAACCCCGGACCCTCAACACACCCCATCAAATCCAAATAATCCGCTTTGCAAAGAATAGGGATCAGTTAAAGTGAAAAGCTGGGATTATTGACAGGAGAATATGATAGGGGAAGTTTTAGAGTACAACAAGCCATAAATAGCCAGACACACATGGAGGTTTTGATGGGTGCTTTCCAGATGTAATGGAAAACATCCAATCTAGAGAGGAAATAAAGCTATGAGAACCACTGTGATATGTAATTCAGCTAACAAAGCCCCTTTTCCACAGCTAGTGTGAGAGACAGATATGACGCACACGAGAACAATGTGATCTCCACACATTTCCCTCAACTATCCCTTTTGTAGCATTACTGAGAATCAAAAGGAAGGCGGAATCAGATGGGGGTTACCGGGGTTCAATGTGAAATCCAATGAAAATGTAAACGGATTAATTTAAGGGCACTAACCTGCTCCACCAACCATTGTGTGCTGAATGACTTATCAGCTGGCTTGAAATGTTTGACTGAAAATGGTCCTCAGTATTTTTGCTCAGAGCTGGACACGGGCCCAATTTAATCTAGCGTACCCACAGTAATTACGTGAAGATCCTCTTAGGACTCATGTGTGCGCGTGTGCGCTGATATAATGGATGGACCCTCATCACAAAGGCAGTGTGGGTACATTTGACCATTCCCTTCACGCTCTCTTTCACTACACTGAGAGAGAAAAAAAAACAGAAAACATTTTGTCAGTGTTTGCTAAATGTGCATTATGGTTCCTAGAACAGGAAAATTGTAACAAGTCCGCCGCTTTGCAGTGCAAATCTCACTGAATCAATATTCTCCATCAACAAGCAAGGTTCAGAAGCGTCTTGATATTAACCTAAAGTGACAGGAAACTGATATGAGGACAGCAGGCTCCCAAGGTCATTACTTTACCACATCCTTCTTCAGGGAGCTGACATATGTTTTGAGGTCAACCTCTCAGAAAGAAAAATTGCAACTGAGAACTGATGCACTCGATTCACTTGATTTGTCATGAATGCAGGACATCTCACATTTTTAGGGCCGTCATGTACTGTTTCATTCTAATATGCTGATGATTTGATGCTCAGGAAACATTACCAATATTAACAGCTGTGCTGTTTAATATTTTTGTGGAAAAAGTGATACAAATTTCTTGTGATACAAAAAAACTCTTTAATGAATTATTATTTATTCTTTTTTTTTTTTACATATTACAAGTTTACTTTCACTTTTGATATATTTGATTTATCTTTGCTATCTTTGAATACAACTATTTTTGTTAGTATTTTCGTCTTGTGCGTAATAGTGCAAATATCTCAACATTATGTTTGTTTGTTTGTTTGTTTGTTTTTCTTTCTGAATAAATAAATAAATACATACATAAATAAAAATTTCTTTAAAAAATCTGCCTGCTTAACTTAATTCAAAGGTAAATATATGATGAATATATAACATAGTAATATATGTTCCTTGCACATTAATTTGATAAGAATAAATTAATTTTGAATAGACAAAATAGAGAAGGATGATTTTTTACTGCAATATGCTATAGTCACAACTGCCCATTCTAACCAGAAAAACTATGACCCTTTCTAGAAAGCAAATAAATAACATATTTATTTATGTATTTATTTTTTTAACCATGACCATTGAACCCATCAAGAAACATCTCATAAAAGCTGTTCTTTCAGAATAGGTAAAAAAAAAACTATAATTTTGCTGGACTTTGTAAAAGTGTGCTGTCTGTTGCATTGGATGAGTAACTACAGTACAGAGTGATATAATAAAAATAAATAAATAAATGTCAAAGCAGAATGGAAACATATGCTGTATAAACAGTCTCTCTCATTTTTCTTGTCTTGTTGAATCACGGCCCTTTGTTGTCGCTGAAAGACTGTTCTTGAGGGCTGACGCTCGAAAAAATGAAATGACATAGCCTCTCACTTTCCTAAGCTGAATCTTTAGATAGACCTTCAGATAAATACAGAAAGAGCTAACCTTTTGTTTTCAAAAGCACATTGTGTGGGAAGCATGGCTCATGGGATGTGTAATTGCACCGATTTCTGCTTTCTGAAGTTGGCTGAAGTTCACTTGCTTTCAGAGATAGTGATTATCAGATATTTCTCATGTGCTTGGAGCTCAGAGCATTGGCTCCCAGCAATATCCTCTTTGCTTTGATGTGAAGGTTGTTCTTTCTCCATCTCCTCAGTATGCATTTCAGTCCCTCAGAAAACATGTTGAAAACGTGCATGCCTATGGGCTTTACAAGTCGCTCGGAAATGGTCCAACGATTCGAATGATCCAAATGGAAATCGCATAGATTAGTCCCACAATTGTGATCAAATGTGTAATTAAAAGATAAAACCAATAAGATAAATATAGAATCTCATTTCTCACCTCCTTCTGTAATGTAATGGGTTGAGGAGGTATTTTTGGAGATGTAATTACAAAAACCGCAAGTTCGAATCAGCAAGTGTGGTTCCGTGCGTTAAACTGAGAGAGTGCTGGCACTTTTGATATGCCTCAGCATTTCTAAAATACGCCTTGCTTGAACGGCAAACACATTTCTCCTGGCAAACATCGCTCTGATGATGTGTAATCTCTCACTGTCTCCTTCCCATCATGCACTCTGTCAAAGAGGATCATTCACACAGTCAGACACTGAAAATCCTGATGAAAATGAAAATGAAAATGAAGCTTTGGCTTGTCGTTCTAAATTAATAATGGTCTAACACTGAATGTTGTTAGAAACTTTTTCTTTTTTTTTTTGATATATCACAAATTTATACTTTGAGATATGCATAGAAATATTCAAATGTAGCAAGTTAAAATGCAGTAAAATAGTGTACAAATGTGGCCAAAAGAATGTGAACACCCCATTTTAATTATATTTTGTTTTGACACTTTAATTTGATTAAATATTATTATTGTTAATATTATTAAAATGACAATCAACCATTAAACATACATTAAAATATAATGTAAACTACAAGTCAAAAAGACGTGGACACCCACTTTTATTTATTGTTTGATTAGTTAATGGTTAATTTAATGATTTAATTAATTAGCTTAATTTAAATTAAATTTATGTTTTAATATAATATAAATATGGTTTATTCATGATAAATCAATATTTGAATTCAACTTTATTTTATTAGAATTTATATAATAATAATAATTAAATGTTTCCATTTTAAGAATTATTTGGTTTATTATAAGAATTATAAGCCCTTAAATAAATGAACAAATTAATTTTAAAATAATTTTATGTTAAGGTTACAGTGCAATTATATATTAAGTCACAAGTAATGAGCAATATTAATTAACTGCATGTACTTACTAAATGGTTAGAGTTAGGATTAGGGTTTGGCTTATTGTTACTTGCATGTAATTATGCATAATTCATGGTTATTATAATAGTAAGTACATGTAACAAGGACACCTTAAAATAAAGTGTTATATATATATATATATATATATATATATATATATATATATATATATATATACACATATATATATATATATATATATATATATATATATATATATATATATATATATTATTATTATTAATATTGTAATAATGACCAGCTAACTGTGCATTATACCTAACTTATGTGATTCAAGGTTATTGATAAAAATAAAAGGAAAAGTAAAACAATGCAAAGTCCTGAGAAATGTAATTAGCTTAGAAGAGTTGTAACAAAGAGCAACTACTCTGCCTGTACATCTCTATCCATTCAGCAGGGGGAGCCAATGAGCCATAATTCTCAATGCACAGCTGGAACGAGGACAAACTTCAATACAATACAAAATGATGCTTTTTGTTTCAGTCGCACCGCTGTGCTGCTCTCTCCGGTCATTTATTGAAAGCAAGGACATTAAGATGCAAAGAGAGCTCTCACAATTCGACGGCCCTTGCGGAGACACCCACACTGCTGTTCCTACGCACAAACACTATGCTAAACAACAATAGGCTGAAGAGAAGAAGAATGCATAGCAATAAGAAAAACAAATTCAGAGCGTTTGTGTTTTTTCAGAACTGTCCTCTGCGACAAGTTTATTAAACAAGGTAGCAGTAAATGGAAGTGTTAGTGTGAGTTTACACACTGATACACGTCTCAGGCAGACACGCTCTGGTGGCTTCCTGGATGCTTCTCTCAGCATTAGGCATTGCGAGGAGATGACAGAGTCCCCGCTACAGATAACAGTTCCTGCTACAGCATTTTTAGGACATTTGAACCCTTGTATAGCCACCTGAGGCAGATTCTAATTCATGGCGAACTGAAAGCACCTGACGCTGAAAGAGAATAGTTTCTGCCTTTGTAGACACAGGTAGAAACAGGCTCCTCATAAAGAAGCAAATGGGGTATTTATATCACACTGAAGCTCTGAAGCCTGAAGCCTCCCAGAAAGAGGCAAGCATCGAGCCTGTCATGGTAGACGAACATGGAAGCAGGCCTCTGATGAAACAATGAGAAGAGACACAGCCAGCATCATATACTTTGTGAAACATTCAGTTATGCCATTTTGAGATCTTCTCTTTAAATAGCTGGGATAAAAAATAAATAAATACATTCAGTATTTAGTATTTACTCAAAGTGATAAATCAGACTGAGAATAATTTTTCACCTTTTGTCATTCTGGTTCGTTCCACATAGCTGTGGAGTTTATATGTAGTGAATTAATATGACTATGCTAATATGACTAAGTTTTTGTCCCAGAAATATTAAGTAGGTGGAGTAGTGCTTGCAAAACAATTTGGCAAACTGCAAACTGATTTGCTGATTTTTCCTTCTTCTTAATGTGTCCAACCAAAATAAAAACCTTAATTATTATTATTATTATTATTATTATTATTGAATAGAAAATATAATGTATGCATTTGCAAAAACAAACAAACAAATAAATAGATAATGACAGCCTATGAAAACTATTTTATTTATTTACTCAAAGCAATGCATAAAAATGGCAGACAAGCTGAATGAATATTAAAATGAATATAATATTATAAATTCACTGACAGTAAGTTGCATTGATAGAAAATACCCCAGTAACTGCAGCACACTACACAATTTTGTGACACTCGATTGTTTACCGAGAAGAAAGGAGTCCCCTTTTTCCATTTTTTATTATGTTATTTACATGTTCAGATTTTTGTATTAGCTGTGGTGTTCATGATGCAACACAAAATGCAAGAATACAGAGGCAAGGTTCTGGAGTCTTCCTCTGCTATTCACAATTGCTTAGCAAAATAGTCTGTTTGTAAACACCACTATGATGTACTTTTATGTAACAGCAGCAATTCTGGGTACGTAAACCAAAAAAAAGTGCAAATCTTATTGGTTGTCCAGATTTTTTCGCAATGTGACAGAAAAGAGATGAGAATACCTTTACATGAAAATAAAATAAAATGGACCACAAAACCGGTCTTAAGTGTCAATTTTTCGAAATTGAGATTTATACATCATCTGAAAGCTGAATAAATAAGCTTTCCATTGATGGTTTGATAGGATCGGACAATATTTTGGTCTAAATGAAGTTCTTAGCAATGCATATTACTAATCAAATGTTTTTATACATTTACGGTAAGAAATTTACAAAATATCTTTATGGAACATGATCTTTACTTAATATCCTAATGATTTTTGGCATAAAAGAAAAAATTAGAATTTTGACCCATACAATGTATTTTTGGCTATTGCTACAAATATACCCCAGCGACTTATGACTGGTTTTGTGTTCCAGGGTCACATATATTGTCCTCTGAATAGACACATTAACTATGCTGTTGACACATACACAATAAAGATTAGGCAGCGGCTATTTACACTAAGTGCAAATAGCTAGATTCTCAAGATTTACTGCTATTTATACTACTTATTGCAAATAGTGGCAATTATCTGCACCTCAGTATTGTAGTACATTATAAAACAGTATGCAATAATAACGTATTGAATGTAGCCTAAATTATAGTTTTAATTCAAATTATTAACTGGATGCCACCTTATTGGGACAATAAAGCCCTCCCTACACTTACTCTAACCCTACCCAATACTCTTATTTTCAACTTTTTGATTATTTCCTTCGTTTTTACTTAAAATAAATGCCTTTCTGACGCAATATGATATTTGAAAAGAGAGAAAAAAAGTTTGACAAAAGGCGGGCTCGAACTCGGGTCGATCGCGTCAATAATCATGCATCCCCATCTACGCCACTGAAACTGATGTTGATTGGGCGTCATTTTTAGTGTTGACTAACTCAATTACACGTTACTGGGCAGAGTTAGTGTAAATAGCCTTTGCCAACAAGACAGACTATTTGCACTTAGTGTAAATAGACACTCCGTTAAGATTATTCCTTGTCCAATGTCTGTTATTACTCTCCAAAAATGATGAGTGTCTGTGTCATTTCTTTCCTGAAGATATCACTAATAAAAATGTCTTTGTACTTGTCATAAAAAACCTCTTGTCATTATAGTTGACATCTTCATCATTAGATTGTTGTTGTTGTTTTCTGTCTCATCGGTTTCTTTTTCACTATGAAAAAACTGGCCAGGCCTTGTGGACAAACTAATTGTCAAAAAAAAAAAAAAAAAATACTGTAAATAATCAAACTTTGATTTCACTACTGTAAATAATCAAACTTTGTGTGTACAGAACAAAATTAATTAATTTACTGTTCATTCATACTGTGAATTCATTCTATTTTAAAGCCTTGATTGAATTTGTACAGTCATGCTGATTAGTTACCATGAGATTGACTATTTCACCGCTTGGTCCTCTATAAAAAAAAGTTTCCTATAACAGCTTTTACTCTATTTCTGTTTTCTATATCTGTCTGCTCTCTCTTTTGATGTTTTTTCTTTTTGTTGTTCTTGCAGATAACAGTTATTCTGTTCCTCTGCCAGTGATGCTGCCAGTCTGTTTGCCTACTTTAAAATTAATAGAAACAACTTAATGGACCTTGTGGCAAGACTGCGCAAAACAGTGATGCAGTATGCCATTAAACCAGCCGCAACTCCAAACAAATGAAGATTCACAATGATTGAGGAGTCACTGGATCGTTCCAGAAATCACAATGTTTTCTTTAATGATCTTTTGTTTCTTTGTTTACGTGAAATTGAGATAACTTAACTTAAAATTCAATGATTGCATCATGAAGAAAGAAATACACTATATATACAGTATATATATATATGTATATATATATATATATATATATATATATATAGTAGTCTTTCTTCTCACCTGCTATATATTACTAATAACTTGTGATTTATGATGTAGATAAAGACAGCAATAGGACAACATCTACACATACAAGCACAAAGATGATGGTTAAGTGTTTATTCTCATCAGATCAGCGATGTACGCGTTTGGGAGTAATGGGTACTGAGAGAATGGACAGGGTAAGGTTATTAAGATAGCAACACAGATACAAGCATGATGATCCTTTATGTCCCATCAGTGTGACAAACAACACCAGCAAACAAGCTCAAGAAATGAACCTACTGTAGCAACATCCACAGAAAATATTAACCACTGTAGATAAAGCTACAGCCCTTGAATAGATGATGTGTTGGATATGTTTGGCTAATGAAAATGATCAAAACCTGCCCAGATCATGTCTTTGTATATTAATTACATTTTCTATTTAATACAAATATATTAAGAGTCTTGGCTTTCTTCCTTTAAGAAGAAAGAAAAATCAGCAAATCAGTCATGAACATTACCTAATTTTAATTAATATTCATGCCACAGACCAGGGACATTGAGGGGGCCCCGTGGCGAACGGACCGAGGGGGGCCCTGACCCCTACCTTGCACCAGGCCCCGCGTCAGCTGAGGACGGCCCTGCCCCAGATTCCCAGCCAAATTCATTGTGCATTTGTTGCATTTCCCCCATTTCTATACTATTATCATAATGCAAAATGTGAGTAAATACTATAGTACAATGATTTTTCCTTATTTTTAATGTTAAATTAAAGATAATACATTAAATACGACCATGATGTATAAATAAATATAATGTAAAGTATTACTGAAATTTATTAGTATTAAATGTATGTACATATATATATATATATATATATATATACACACACACACACACATATTGCCGTGAAAAGGTTTTTGCCCCCTTCCCGGTTTTTTTTTTTTTTTTTCATATTTGTCACACTCAAAGGATTCAGATCATCAAACAAATTATGATATTACACAAAGATAACCCGAGTAAATACAAAATGCAGTTTTGAAATGATGATTTTATTTATTAAGGGAAAAAAGCTGTCCAAACCTGCCAGGCACTACGTGAAAAAGTAATTGCCCCCTAAGTCTAATAACTGGTTGTGCCACCCTTTGCAGCAACAACTGCAATGAGCATTTTCGATAACTGGCAATGAGTCTTTCACATCACTGTGGAGGAATTTTGGCCCACTCTTCTTTGCAGAATTGTTTTAATTCAGCCACATTGGAGGGTTTTTGAGCATGAATGGACAGTTTAAGGTCATGCCACAGAAGCTCAATCGGATTTAAGTCTGGACATTGACTTGGCCACTCCAAAACCTTCATTTTGTTTTTCTTGAGCCATTCAGAGGTGGACTTGCTGCTGTGTTTGGGATCATTGTCCTGCTGCATAACCCAAGTGCGCTTGAGCTTGAGGTCACAAACTGACGGCCGGACATTCTCCCTCAGGATTTTCTGATAGAGTGCAGAATTCATGGTTCCATCAATTATGGCAAGTTGTCCAGGTCCTGAAACTGCAAAGCAGTGTATACACTACCACCACCATGTTTGACTGTTGGTTTGATGTTCTTTTTATGAAATGCTGTGTTGGTTTTATGCCAGATGTAACAGGACACGCACCTTCCAAAAAAAGTAACGGTTATACTTTACTTGAAGGGGTGTGCATACGACTGACATGACACCTTCATAATCATGACATGACACATGTTATTACACATATTACTTTTACATATTCTTCGTTATTTAAAAACTGTTGTTTTAATTATCTTAAACAAAACTGAAAATCATAAAGAAGACCTTTGTCTCAAAATATATGCATTAATTTGAGCGATTCTCATATGCTACTTAAATCTACAACATTTTAAAAAACATAAAATATTAGATCAAGTAAGCACAGAATCAACTTTGCGCTGCTGTGCGCGATCGCGTCAAAGATCAGATAAATATACACGTGCATATGGCAAGCCGTTTTAACTTTTATTAATTCTCAGGATATGACTTCTTGATATCAACAATTCAATTTTCACTAGTTAAAATGTTCATTCTTGATATCAGGAATTAGATTTCCACTAGTAACAATGGTTATTTTTGATATCAGCAATTACATTTCCACTAGTAACAATGTTAAATCTTGATATCAACAATTAGATTTTCACTAGTTAAAATGCTAATTGTTGATATCAAGAATTAAATTGTTGATATCAAGAATTAAATTGTTGATATCTGTAATTGTATTTTCACTAGTTAAATGCCACCATAGGCTGCCATTCAAAATCAATTGTTGATATCAAGAATTAATTTCTTACTAGTAACAATTTAATTCTTGATATCAGAAATACAATTCTTACTAGTAAAAATGTCTATTCTTGATATCAAGAATTTAATTGTTGATATCAAAAATTACCCTCCCAATTCTTGATATCAAGAATTAAATTGTTGATATCAGAAATTAAATTGTTGATATCAAGAATTTAATTGTTAATATCAAGAAGAACAATTTAATTCTTGATATCAACAATTTAATTCTTGATATCAACAATTAGCATTTTAACTAGTGAAAATGTAATTGTTGATATCAAGAATTAACATTGTTACTAGTGGAAATACAATTGCTGATATCAAAAATAGCCATTGTTACTAGTGGAAATCTAATTCCTGATATCAAGAATGAACATTTTAACTAGTGAAAATTTAATTGTTGATATCAAGAAGTCATATCCTGAGAATGAATAAAAGTTAAAACGGCTTGCCATACGTGCATCTTGAAAAGCGAATGTTTTGGAAAGTGTTAAGGCATGTTTTTGTGCCATCTAGTGGATTAGATGAAAATAATATCAAAGGCGCCTTTAGCCCCGTTGTACCCTACACACACACACACACACACACACACATGCACAAGATAATGCAAGTAAATACAAAATGCTGTTGTTAAATGATGATTTCATTTATAAAGGGAAAAAGCTGTCCAAACCTACCTGGCCCTACGTGAAAAATGAATTGCCCCTCCTGTTAAATCATGAAAGAACTGTGATTAAGCACATTATTTTAGAAAGCTGAGTTAAATTTCACTAGCCAAACCCAGGCCTGATTACTGCCAGACCTGTTGAATCAAGAAATCACTTAAACAGAACCTGTCTGACAAAGTGAAGCATGCTTAAAGAGCAACACATCATGAGATGAGAAACAAAATAGTTGACATGTATCAGTCTGGAAAAAGATGTAAAGCCATTTCTAAGACTTTGGGACTCCAGTGAACCATGGTCAGAGCCATTATCCACAAATGGAGAAAACTTGGAACAGCGGTGAACCTTCTCAGGAGTGGCCGGCCTACCAAAATTACTCCAAGAGCGCAATGACGACTCATCCAGGAGGTCATAAAAGAACCCAGAACAACATCTAAAGAACTGCATGCCTCACTTGCCTCAATTAAGGTCAGAGTTCATGATTCAACAATAAGAAAGAGATTGGGCAAAAACGGCATCCATGGGAGAGTTCCTAGGCAAAAGCCTCTGCTGACCAAAAAGAACACAAAAGCTCGTCTCACATTTGCCAAAAAAAAAAAAAAAAATATATTGATTATCCCCAAGAATTTTGGGCAAATATTTTGTGGACTGATGAGACAAAAGTTGCTTTGGTAACACTTTACTTGAAGGGGTGTGCATAAGACTGACATGACACCTTCATGTCATGAATATGAAGGAGGTTTTATGTATGTTTATGACAACTGTCATTAAGTGTCATTTGCTCAGTTATGTCATTTTTAATGCAAAGATGACATTATTTGACCTAAGCCTAACCTAACCTAACCCTACCCTTACCCCTAACCCTAGCCAATAACAAAGACATCTCAAACAATGTCACCTTTGCATTAACAGAGCGACTGACACTTCATGACAGTTGTCATAAACATGCATAAAAAACCTTCATATTCATGACACGTGTCATGTCATGATTATGAAGGTGTCATGTCAGTCTTTATGCACACCCCTTCAAGTAAAGTGTAACCGTTACTTTTTTTGGGAGGTGCGTGTCCCATTTCTATGACTGTGCTTCAACAAGTATAATTACACAAGGTTAACCAAAAGAGAAATTGTAACAATTGTTCCCACTTATTCTTGAGTGCACTAGATGAACAATCCTTCAATCTTGTGAATAACAGCTACCTCTCTCTCTCTTTGCACAGGGCGCTGGACTAAGATAATCAAGTAAAGGTCACTCACATTTGATCAGCCATGATGTGGGGAAGAAACTGTTGGCTACGGTTTATTCATCAAATGCGGCAATTGGTGGCTAATTAGCGAGGCTAAAGACTTCCGCAGAGGCGCTTTGACAGAATGGATACTTAGGATAGAGAAGGTGAAGCAATCAGGTGTGTAGACGCTCCTGGGAATGAAACGGCTTCGGGCTGCCGTCCTTCAGAGCTTGAAACGAACGCAGGGTTAACCAAGCATTGCATGCTTGGAACGCAGTAGATCAGCTCCTGCCGAGTAAATGTACGCTCGGCTGGAGTTGAATCCAAACAAGCAATTTTACCACCATACCTCTTGATATCATCAGAAAAGTCACTTGGGATGCGAGAGGCAAATGCCTAGCATTACAACACCAAAGGCAAGCGACTGTTCTTCATATCTGAGACAGATAAAGGCAGACAGGGTGAAGAGGTCTGCTGTCCGATATCTGAGTAGTGTCCTCCAGATATGAGTGAGTGTCTTTTAGATTCAAAACTCTGTGACCTCATGGTGTTGTTGTGAAAGCAAGGCAATGCCTCCAGCTCTGGGCCTCTCAGAGCTGGATGAGGCTCTGAGCGTTTGAGCCAGAGCCTGGCATTTGGTGTGGTTTTCCTTCCTGCGGTTCAGCGAACTCTTGTTTGTATTTTTTTAGACTCTTGTCTTTTTGTTTTCAAAGCAGTCCCTCTCGTCTGATTTTGGCCTGCTCTCTAAATTATGGATCAGTGCGCGTTCCTCTCGCCTCGTCGGAAGCGCCGGAAAACAGTGGGCTACCGCAGCTAGCTCATCAGAGAAAGGTCAGATGCGTTCGGATGGCATGGATTTCCTCAACCACATTAATTTGAGCAGGGAAAAAGATGTGAAATAAATGCTCCTGCAAAATGGCAAACGGATAGCCATTAAGCCTTGACAATTACTCGTTTGTTTCTATTTGTCTTTCATTGCTTAATAAGATCATATATAATTATTATATATAACTGTTTTTTTTTCTTTCTTTATTTGAGAGTTTGAGATCTGAACAAACCTCTAAACCTAAATCCTAAACTTCAGGGTATAATTCATCCAACTATGTTTGTGCATGGATGACATCTCAACATTGATACAATGCTAAAGATAGACTTGTTTAGAGCATTGTAAAACATTATAAAAATCTCTGACTCAGGGGTCTTCAATTTTGGTGTGTTTTTTTTTTTTAATGCCAAAGACCACCAAATAGAGCAAAATGACACATTCCCAAAATATAAAAACAGGATCCATTTAGTATGTCCATTAAAAAAATAAAATTAAATAAATAAATAAATATAAATATAAATATAAATATAAATATAAATAAATAAATATATATATATATATATATATATATATATATATATATATATATAGTCAAGTCAAGTCACCTTTATTTATATAGCGCTTTTAACAATACAGATTGTGTCAAAGCACTTAACAGTATCAAATTAGAGGATAGAGTGTCAGTAATGTCTAATGATAAGATTAAACACTCAATTTTCAATTTTCAGTAAAGGCATTTCATTATTGAATTCAGAGATGTCATTGTCTAGCTCAGTTTAGTTTAAATAGTATCTGTGCAATGAAATCGCGCGATAATCGCTAGAAATTAAGTGTCCCCAACTGAGCAAGCCAGAGGCGACAGCGGCAAGGAACCAAAACTCCCTCTGTGACAGAATGGAGAAAAAAAAACCCTATATATATATATATATATATATATACAGTCATGGGCAAAAATATTGGCACCCTTGGTAAATATGATCAAAGAAGGCTGTGAAAATTAATCTGCATTGTTAATCCTTTTGATCTTTTATAAAAAAAAAAAAAAATCTAACCTTTCACTGGATAATAGGAATTTAAAATGGGGGGAAATATCATTATGAAATAAATGTTTTTCTCAAATAAACATTGGACACAATTATTGGCACTCCTAGAAATTCTTATGAGTAAAATATCTCTGAAGTATATTCCCATTCATATTCACAATTTTGAGCACTCCAGGGTGATTATGAACATGAAATTATCCAGCCATGGCTTCCTGTTTCACATAAATATAAATAGGAGGGAAAACAAAGCCCAAATTCCCTTAATCATCCATCACAATGAGAAAAACCAAAGGATATATTTCTGATGTGCAGCGAAAGATAATTGAACTTCACAAATTAGTGAAGTGGCTTTAAGAAAAGAGCTAGAGCAGTGAAAATTCCCATTTCCACCATCAGGGCAATAATTAAGAATTTCCAATCAACATAAAATGTTACGAAACTGCCTGGAAGAGGACATGTGTCTATATCGTCCTAATGCATGGTGAGAAGGAGAGTTTGAGTGGCTAAAGACTCTCCAAGGACCACAGCTGGAGAATTGCAGAAAATAGTTGAGTCTTGGGGTCAGAAAACCTTTAAAAAAAAAAAGAATGTGTCAAACAGCACCTACATCACCACATGTTTTTTGGGAGGGTTTCAAGAAAAATTCTCCTAGCTCATCCAAAAACAAACTCCAACATATTCAGTTATCAGACACGACTGGAACTTCAAATAGGACTGGCTTCTATGGTCAGAAGAAACTAAAAAAAAAAAAGTTTTTTAGCAGCAAACACTCAAGATGGGTTTGGTGAACACAGGGATAAAAAGTACCCCATGTGTACAATTAAATATACTGCTGTATGCTTGATGTTGTGGGCCTATATTTCTGCTGGAGGTCCTGGACATCTTATTTAGACACATGGCATCATGGATTCTATCAAATACCAACAGATAAAAAACAATAAGTGACTGACTCTGTTAGAAATCTTATAATAGGCCATGTTTGGATCTTACAACTGTACAATAATCCAAACACAAACCTCAAAAACAACACAAAAATGGATCACTGAGCACAAAACCAAGCTTCTGTTATCGCCATTTTAGTCCTCTGATCTGAACCCTACATAAAATGAGTGGGGTGAACTGAAGAGAAGAAGCACCAACATGGAGCTGGGAATCTAAAGGGTCTGGAGTGATTCTGGATGAAGGAATGGTCTCTGATCTCTTGTCAGGTGTTCTCTAACCTCATCAGGCATTATAGGAGAAAATTTAGAGCTGTTAAACTGGCAAAAGGAGGTTTCAAAAAGTATTGAATAAAAGGGTGCTGTTAATTGTGGCCAATGTGTATTAGAGAAAAAAACATTTATTTCATAATGATATTTCCCCCCATTTTAAATTCTTATTATCCAATGAAAGGTTTTTTAAAATAAAGGATCAAAAGGATTAACAATGCAGATGAATTTTCACAGCCGCCTTTGATCATATTTACCGCCGATATTTTTGGCCATGACTGTATATATATATATATATATATATATATATATATATATATATATATAAACAATTAATTAATTTTATTTTATTAAAGCTTTGGTCAATTCATTTGCTTGTTTGTTTCTATTTCACTTGTTTGATCGACTGATTTTTCAGTCTATTGAACCAAACCACACTTATACAGACAGGACTCAATTTTTCAGCTTGTAGCACTGTGACATTCAAATTTCAGTAACTCCAAGCTGCTGGCGACAAAGAAAGAGACATACAGAGGTAGACGGGCATTTGCTGTCTGTCAAAGAGTCTCTTCATGACTGACTGAATGAACATGTCCTTTAATGTGAATCTCTTTCCAGGCTTGAAGCCTCCAAACTCATTCTTCACTCCAGTTTGTGAAATTATGTTGTTACTGGATCAATGTTTCACAGCAAAGTTAACTTAAAATACTTGTTATGCTGGCCTGAAAAAACTACCACACCACTGTTATTAATCGGCTTATTGTTTTGGGCTTGATATGCATGCAGTGTTTTCGTGTGA
This sequence comes from Onychostoma macrolepis, assembly GCF_012432095.1. NCBI lineage: Eukaryota > Metazoa > Chordata > Actinopteri > Cypriniformes > Cyprinidae > Onychostoma > Onychostoma macrolepis. The sequence goes on along the minus strand of NC_081165.1, from coordinate 1,293,121 downwards.
ATATCTGTTAAGAATCTGTATATTGTTTCATTAGAGAATTCAGTACTAGGTTGGGATGTAACGATTACCGGTTTGAGGATAAATCATGATAAAATTCCCCACGGTTAGTATTACCGTTTCATATTTTAATTATCATTAAAACCGTATTAGATTACTGCGATTTGAACAACTCATAATAAATAAATACTGTCCAGCATAAAGCACAGTTTTAAGGAACAGTCCCACATGCGCACAACGTGCAGTGTAGTTTTGTTTTGAGTGAAAACAGGGCGGAAAAACTGGGAGGTTTTAAAAGAGTGCTATGGGAATTATACAAATTAATATATGCATTAATTAATTATATGAAGATACCTCTGAAGGTTCTGACTGTATTCAGAAAAGATTGGATGGCATTTTGTTTTCATCTTCCCTCCATGTCGTACCTAGAGGAAGTGTTCTTAATCGCAATACTGCTTTGTCCACGGAGTTTACGGGAAACAGCTCTAATTCAGCTTTTCCATAAGCGCCTAGTGTCAGAGAGTGGAATTACAGAGACTTACATTTACATTCAGCCTGTGTGCAATTTCTGTCTGGCCAAAAACTGACCCAATTTGTATGCTCTGCTGTAAATTTTGACCGGTTGATGAAAAACAAACTTTTAAAATTTTTTAAAACTACACATTTAAAACAAATCTGATAAGTTATCTAGAATTATTTATGGAGCAGATAAAATACATATAATAATTTATTAATCAATTACCATTTTGACTTAACTCTTTTCTTCATTTAAAGGCTGAAATGTGAGGTTTATCTTTTTATAAACACACAGCCATTAATGTCTAAACCGCTGGCCACAAAAGTGAGTACACCCCTAAGTGAGAATGTCCAAATTGGGCCCAAAGTGTTAATGTTTTGTGTGGCCACCATTATTTTCCAGTACTGCCTTAACCCTCTTGGGAGTTCACCAGAGCTTCACAGGTTGCCACTGGAGTCCTCTTCCACTCCTCCATAACGACATCACAGAGCTGGTGGATTTTACAGACCTTGCGCTCCTCCACCTTCCATTTGAGGATGCCCCACAGATGCTCAATAGGGTTTAGGTCTGGAGACATGCTTGGCCAGTCCATCACCTTTATCCTCAGCTTCTTTAGCAAGGCAGTGGTCGTCTTGGAGGTGTGTTTGGGGTCGTTATCATGTTGGAATAGAAGGGAGGGGATCATGCTCTGCTTCAGTATGTCACAGTACATGTTGGCATTCATGGTTCCCTCAATGAACTGTTCCCCAGTGCCGGCAGCACTCATGCAGCCCCAGACCATGACACTCCCACCACCATGCTTGACTGTAGGCAAGACACACTTGTCTTTGTACTCCTCACCTGGTTGCCGCCACACACGCTTGACACCATCTGAACCAAATAAGTTTATCTTGGTCTCATCAGACCACAGGGCATGGTTCCAGTAAGCCATGTCCTTAGTCTGCTTGTCTTCAGCAAACTGTTTGCGGGCTTTCTTGTGCATCATCTTTAGAAGAGGCTTCCTTCTGGGACGACAGCCATGCAGACCAACTTGATGCAGTGTGTGGCGTATGGTCTGAGCACTGGTCTGACAGGCTGACCCCCCACCCCTTCAACCTCTGCAGCAATGCTGGCAGCACTCATACGTCTGTTTCCCAAACACAACCTCTGGATATGCCACTGAGCACGTGCACTCAACTTCTTTGGTTGACCATGGCGAGGCCTGTTCTGAGTGGAACCTGTCCTGTTAACCATGGAACCAAACTCCTTGGCCACCATGCTGCAGCTCAGTTTCAGGGTCTTGTCAATCTTCGTATAGCCTACACCATCTTTATATAGAGCAACAATTCTTTTTTTCAGATGCTCAGAGAGTTCTTTGCCATGAGGTGCCATGTTGAACTTCCAGTGACCAGAATGAGAGAGTGAGAGCGATAACACCAAATTGAACACACCTGCTCCCCATTCACACATGAGAAAATGGCTAACTGGGCCCAATTTGGACATTTTCACTTACGGGTGTACTCACTTTTGTGGCCAGCGGTTTAGACATTAATGGCTGTGTGTTGAGTTATTTTGAGGGGACAGCACTGCTATACAAGCTGTACATTCACTACTTTACATTGTAGCAAAGTGTCATTTCTTCAGTGCTGTCACATGAAAAGATATAATAAAATATTTACAAAAATGTGAGGGGTGTACTCATTTCTGTGAGATACTGTGTGTGTGTATATATTATTATTATTATTTATTTATTTATTTTTATTTTTTGGTACTGCACTTAAGGAGCTATATAAATACTTAAATGTTTCCCAGAAGACAAAATAAGTAAAATTTACCCTGATCATCCAATTCAAAAAGTTTACACCCACCAGCTCTTAATACATTGTGTTGCCTTCTTGAGCATCAGTAAATGTTTTCACCTTATATAATATTTATGTATGAGTCCCCCAGTTGTCCTCCATGTGAAAATATGGATTTCAAAATCATACAGTCACTGTTGGAAAGGGTTCAAGTATGCGGAAAATGTTGGAAAATCAAAGAATGTGCAGGAGCTGGAGGATTTTTCTGAAGAACAGCAGGCAGTTGGACTGCTCAGGACCAACAAGGGACTCATGAACAACTATCACAAAACTAATGGCTCGTTTCCACCGAGCGGTACGGGTCAGTACAGTACGGTACGGTACGGTTCTGGACCGAACACTCTGATCTAGCTTGCGTGTGAACTGCCAAGAGTACCCTTACTTCATAGGCGTGGTGTATGGCGGAAAATAGCGATCGACAATAAAGCGCGACGATAAGCACAACTCTGCCTCTTTTATATCAGTTTTAATGAACAATAATAGCCATTATAAAAGTATAAGTACAAAGTATAAGAGGCTTAAGAGGAAATAAAGACAAAAGAACAATTCAGTCAAACGTATGCTACAAAGTCAGCGCTGTACTACGGTAAAGTTCAAAATAAATATAAAGTTAAACTTTGTGCTCAGTCAAAACGATATGACCAGGAACAAATAATAGATTCATGAGACCACGAATGCCTGTTAAATATACACACAACGAATTGTATTTCATGTTTAATCACTACAGACACATCAGAGCCAGCAGCAAATGTCGGAAGGACTAGCCGAGCATAAGGCTGCTCTAGGCGGATACATGAGCACTGAGCACCCGGTGATCCCCTGGAGCTCCGAAATCGGCTTAGCAAATTTTCAAATAGGCGCTATCTTTATAAATAAACTGAAGATTTGAATATTAAACAACTACATTCTCGCCTGAAAAACTCTTAAAACTACATTTCATGACACAATAACAGTAATATTTTGAAAATTACACGGGTTTTTGGGCAATGCCGTTTCACAAGTCCACAAGAACACATATTGAGAAACGGCTTGTTTGTGTTAAAATATAAAATTATAAAATATACTGTTATATTTTTTTGTATGTTTGCGCACTCTGAAGTAATAAGCCGAACACAGCAGAGTGGAACGAATGAAGGAGAAACTTTATCCCTTGTATCACGCACAAGTGACGATTCTAGTCAACCAATCAACATTCTGCAGTGAGTTTAGCTCCACCCTTTTGGTACCCTTTGCTATGCTAGGTACTCCAATGGAAGGGTACGAAAAAAGTGGTATGGTACGGTACGCTATTTTGGTACCATTCACAACTTGTGACAATGGAAATGGACATAATTGCGTACCATACCGTACTGTACCGAACCGTACCGCTGAGTGCAAATGAGCCAAAAAAGACAGTCGTGGATCATTCAGGAAACTACATATTATTAAGATTCAAGGGTATGTAAACTTTTGAATGGGGTCATTTTTATAAATTCAGTTATTATTTTGTCTTGTGGAGAATATATAAACACCTGTTATGTGAAATAGCTTATTCAGGACAGTATTAAATAAACAATAACATGCAATTTTAATGATCCCTCTTATTTTGTTCAAATTATTAACATTCTGCAAGGGGCATGTAAATTTATGAGCAAAACTGTGTGTGTGTGTGTGTGTGTTTGTGTGTGTGTGTATATATATATATATATATATATATATATATGTATGCAAGCAATAAGGTACAAGAGGCCGTGCTGTATCGTGAATAAATCATGGCTGAAGGGCGTTGTTAGGCACGATGCGAAGCGGAGTAAAAAATATTAAAACCCAAAATGTATGTATTGAAATGTTACTTTTTTTGAAGCAAGTTCGTTAAATGCTGTCCTTCAGTTAAAACATTGTTCCTGACAGCAACAGAGAATGTTCCAAACCTGCCTCTAGTCTAATGGAGCTTAAATAAAAACAGAGCTCTTATCATCCGCTGTCATTTATTTTTTAAACACCATATATGACATTTTCTCACACACATACATCTGCTTATCTCTCAGCTTGAGAAAACTTCTGTTTTCCGTCTTTTAATTTTAAAACAGACCGATTGGCGGCACAGCGCGAGTTTGCAAGCGTCATTACAGTGTAAACTGATGGACACACAGAATCATACCTGAAACAGAATAAATTCAGTAATATTCCCTCCTCACTTCGGAAACTGCAGTCTTTCACTCAGACGCGCGCCGCACACGCATCAACACATCTCCGCATGAAGCGTTATTTAACGGGCGGGTTCTCAAAATTAAAGATGAAAGATGCAACATAACGCCAGCAGGGGTCACTAATGCTTCATTAAATAATTAACAGACAGTTAATTCTGCCTAAATGCATAATACATTAAACAGTTTTGATGCTATTGATTGTTTATGTTGCTAAGGGTGTTGCTCAGTGATACACAGAAGGTTTGGTGAAGCGGTCATAGCCGTGCTGTATCATGAATAAAACACAGCTGCCGACCAATCAGAATCGAGGAATGGAACTAACCGTTTATATATAATCAATGTATATATGTATATATATATATATATATATATATATATATATATATATATATATATAATTATTATTATTATTATTATTATTACCGTATTGTTTCGAATATAAGACGACCCTGATTATAAGACGACCCCTTTTTCCAGATGTACCTTTTGGAAAAAGGCTTTTGAAACCAAATATTGTTTTTTCTCTCTCTGTAAAACATTTTTCTTAAATTATTTTCAAATTGCATATTTTTCCTATTTTAATTTTTGTTTTGAAAATATGGTAAATACTGGTAAAATGTACCAACAATGACATTGAAAATATACACTTTTTGATATACCATTGAAATAACAAGTAGCCCATTTGAATTATATAACATTTAGGCATTTATAACATCTCAATTTTCAATTTTATTAACAGTAGAAGTGAAATCTTATTGTAGTCTTCAAATCTGGGTACTGTCTTATGTTTTAAAACCACTTACAGAGGAAGTTTGTTCCCATCAGGCTAACATGACAGTCACGACATATTACATATTTCATGGCACACTCGTTTTATGCGTTTTTGTCGCCACCTATTGTTGTGGGTGTATTACTGACATGTCAAAGTCTAGACCCCGAATATAAGACGACCGCGTTTTTTCAGATGTATTTTCAAGAAAAAAACATCGTCTTATATTCGGGTCAATACGGTATTATTATTATTATTATTATTATTTTATAGTAAATATGTGTTTATGTTGCCGTATAATACAACACACACACACACACACAAGAGTTGGGGTGCACAAGGTTTTATCAGACCGCTGGGAAACAAAACAAAAGACCTTTATGGTTCGATTTCTAAAGCTGTAACGTATAAAGTCTGTACATCCATATTGTTTGTTTTAGTGCAAATTTATCCAAATTTACAAAACAAATAAAAAATAAAAACATATGCACATATGTCTCTTCCTGTCTAATATGGGTAGTTCTTTGCCAGAATCAACTACAGTGGGGACTAGACTTTATGCCAATAGTTAAAAGTCTGGCTAGGTCAATATACTGTCTTTCATTGAATAATTACAGTTATTGTGTTGCTACAGCTGCTTTTACAGTGGAATTAGGATTTGCCTCATTTTTAAAGCATGCATAATTGATTCTGATACTATTCTGTTTATTACTGTGAAATGATTTGAAAGAAACTCTATTGCATAAAGTGCTAATAAAATAAAGGTGACTTGACGACTTTTTCCTCCTCTCTCTTTCTCCTTGTAAGTGTTTATCAAATATTTTTGAGTATGGCATCTAATGATTAAAGTAGTACATTATCTAACCCACCAAAAAGCTCTAAACTCTCACTGGAGGAAGGAGAATGAGCAACAGACACCTTGGTTTATTCTGTTTGCACACATGGTACAAGAGATCAATAATTGTAATTATTATCATTATTTTCTCTTGGCCTTGGCTAATCCCCAGTTGTGGCAGGAGTTCGATTTTTGCATTGCATCAGGGGAGAGAGATTACACCATAGAGTCCCTGAATTTGATGTAGTGCATTTGTTCCCATTTCAGTGACACTCCCACAGTGCCAGACTACTAAGAAATGAACACCAACAACATGCTTACCTATTACTGTATCATTATGTGGAAAGAGTGAATGAACAAAATAAATAAATAAATGAATAAAATAAAATATAGCCCCCCCTCCAAAAAAAAAAAGAAAAAAAAAAAGAACATATTTGGACGCCGTATATTGACAGGATACCTAGGCAATTGAAATGCTGACTTCCGTTGAAACTGTCGTGCTGCATCACACGATTCGGATAAACAGATAGACCTGAATCTTCAACCAGTCTGACAATTAAAATGGAGTGCAGAAACTAATTAGAGCGGTCTTTATTTCGCTGAGACGAGATGGTGAACTTTAATTCATGCTAGCTGGAGAGGGAGCAGATTCATTTATTTGGGTAATTGAAGGTGCTGATTAGCTGTCTATGAGAGAAAGGGAAAGTAGAATGATTGCTTGCAGACTCTAGCTGAGTAACAAACCTAATCTACCTTTCGCAGTTCCCTCAGATAGTGCTTTAAATCTTGGCCAGACACCACATTTAAGGAGAGAAAGACAGAGATAGCAAAAGGCCACCTGTTGGAAATAGGTCTAATGTTACTTATATTAGCATTTGGATGTGTATTCGGAAACTGTCAGGAAATACGTTTGAGATGACAGCTGTAACGTGAAGCTATCTGCAGATGAGGGACCAGCAGGTATGATCAACCAAAGAGGAAAATGAGAACATCCTGTTAAAGTGTGTTAATATAAGTGTGCTAAAATTAACAATTAGGTCACACTTTATATTAGGTGGCCTTACTATGTACTTACATCAAAAAATAAGTACAATGTACTTATTGTGTTCATACTGTATTGCAAAACACTTTTGCTGCTATTGAGGTGGGATACAGGTAAGGTTAGGGACAGGTTTGGTGGTATGGGTAGGTTTAAGGGTGGGTTTAGGTGTAAGGGATTGGTCAACAGTGTAATTATAAATGTAATTACATAAATTAATTACAGATGTAATTACATATAGGTATTTTTAAAAATACAAGTACAACGTAAAAACATGTGTGTACACAATAAGTGCATAGTATCAAATGATCAATTTAAATGTAAGTACATAGTAGTTAAGGTCACCTAATATAAAGTGGGGCCACTGATTACATAAATCATGGCTGGTTTTAAACACACCTTCCATTTAAATGCAAGTAGGAGAGAACAGTTGTAACTGGAGGCACTTGGCCCTTTCGTCAGACACGCATTTGCACTTTTCCAATGCAAGTCTATTTTATGAAAATGTTCCAAATTTTACCAAACAAATGGAAAAACGCTGTTGCCAGGTCAGTTTTAGTGACAAAAGTTATTCAGAGAACATGGATGTGTATATTAGGGGCGTTCAGTCCATATAATCTGTGGAAAGCTCTGCATACCCAAGCTATTTGACAGAATAAGTTTATGAACTGGCTAATTAATATTAACATTAGGTAGCACTTTATTTCGATAGTCCACTTTAGACATTCTACTAACAGTAAGTAACTTTGCAACTACATGTCAACTAGCAGTCTTTAGGGTATTAGTAGACTGTCTGCTTAATATCTTCTAACATTTTATTTTGATGGGTCCACAACATACAACATTCAGACTATGATCAACTTTTCAAGTATACAGTATGCCAACTTATTCTACTAACCCTAAACCTACCCTACAGAGAGTTAGTGGACATGTAGTTGCAAATTAATGAAAATTAGTTGACATGTAGTTACAAAATTACTTATAGTTAGTAGAATGTCTAAAGTGGACTATCAAAATAAAGTGTAACCTAACATTACTATAATTTCCTTGTCATTTGAGATAAAGCTTACATTAAAAAAAAAAGAGTTCCCAAAAGTTGCGTTGTATTCGATGCAAAACTAACTTGACTAAATCAACTGTAACTGTGTATTTTCATGTTTTCTCAAGCAAAGCAAATAGTAAATGCCCACCGAAAACATATGTTACATTTATTTTTGGCACAGACAAAGTATGTTGAAGCAAAGTACACAGGATTTATATTGTTCCAATTGTTTCCCTATACTTGACAAATCATGTGACGTGTGTGTATTTAAATATGTATGTAAGCATATAGGAAGGCCCTGCCACATCATGGTTATTCATGGCAAAATTAAATAGACACCTGTCATGGTCATCATCATGCGAACCCAGTATCTACCTACACTTGATTTAATCATGAGTCATGACTATGTGGTTAGGGCAACGACCGCTAGTTATGCAATTAAAATTTGTTAGACCTTATTTTGATAGTTCACTTTAGACATTCTACTTAGTGTAAGTAACTACATGTTAGTTACTAACTCTCATTAGAGTATTAGTAGACTGACAGGTTATGGTTAGGGTTAATGCAATAAGTTAACTTGCTTCGTATAGTTAGTAGAACATTTGCTGGGGCTCCATCGAAAATAAATGTTGACGATATTAATCAGACAGTCTATTAATGCTGTAAGAAGATAATTGACATGAAGTTGCACAATTACTTACAGTTAATAGAATGTCTAAAGTAAACTATCAAAAATAAAGTGTACCTTAAAATGACATGAAATAAATTAAATCTTTTTTTTTTTCAAAATATAAGACTATTGATCAGAAGTCAAAAGCAACTAGCTACTTTCAATTTGATTTTTGTTGTTTTTAGGATTATTTATTTCAGTTTTGTCATGCATTTTTAATGTACTTTAGCTCAAACTTAGACATTTTGTTCAGTCATTATTTCTGACAGATAAATAATTCATACAAATGAAACTATGCTGTAATAATAAGTATAAAAGCAATTACATAATTTGAGATACAAGTTTTATTAAATGCATTATTTTATTTATTGTTTGCATCTAGTAGTGGTACAGAGATTTTAGGCAGCTATAAATGTTTCTTATAAAAAAGATGTCTGGTAGATTTGTAGCAAAATATGTTCCCAGTCTCCCCTACATGAGCCCATTAGAAATCAACACAACCAATGGTAAATGTTTATGTCAATATCCAGGGCAAAGTGTCCATACTTCTTTTCAAGGGCCTTAATATATCCACACATTTATGGATTTAAAAATCATATTTCATACTCATGTGTCATTTGAGGAGATACTAATACACTGTATTGGTGTACATAATGTATTTAATGTACAAATATGGCCCTGTGGATTATATTTCAAAGTGATATGTTATAAATCCATAGCCATCTCTCATCCAGTGGTGTCACTGTTGTCATGTCTTAGATGACAGGGTTGGATTTCCAGATTTTTGAATGTATAGACCAACCAATTCAATACATTTATTTTTAAATTTTTTTATCTTAAATTCCAGTGGCAAAAAAAAAAAAAAAAAAAAAAAGTAATAAATGAGAATAATATGTAGGTGTCCTTGTGATTTATTATAAGGCTACTGAAACAGAACAATCACAGTTACCACAGCAACAAAGTGGACAGCAACAAATATAATTTGCCTATTAGAGTAAAGCTATCTCCTATGGTAGAAATCGAAAGCTTTAAGAGCTCCAACCATGACAAAAAATATGTTTCAATATAACAGCTTGGTTAAATGGCACTGAATAGTTCCATAAACATGAGTTGAATAGAAAACATTGAATGCAAACTGGCAAAACCAGGACCCGCTTTAGCTGCTCTATTATGCCCATAGCCCATTTTGTCCTTGTTTTTAATTCGGATGCACCGAAAGCCAGATAATCAGTGCCATATAAAGCATACTCCATTCACCATTTCCCAAAGCAAATTCTAAGGGCACAGAATATGACAATTTGAACCCAAATTTTAAGCACAATGGGTCCATTCTTTCAATCTGCAAGTAGAATTTATCTCATTGAATATGTTAACTGCCCCACAATTTGGCGAAGTCTTGTTGCGCCACAGAAAAACTTTAGGATGAGGTCTATTTTAAGTCATTTTCTGGAGAAAAATACCCCCGTGCTCGTATCTTCCCTCCTCTTGTCGGATTTCTGGGGCCATATCCTCAGGGAAGAGCTATAAAACTTATCAGCGGATTCCATCTCGGGTACTCTGTCTGGACTGATGAGATTCTGACTGTCCTTACTGAGACACTCATAAAAGCTCTGGTGCAGTTTAAAAGCCATAGAGGTCTGGGACCCAGAACACGGTAGTGATAACCAAGACACACCCAGACTCTAATAACTTTACTGAGGTGGCTGGCAGTTAAATCTACAGATTACAAGAGTGATACCCTCCTGGAAATTGTCATATTGTTCTGAGAGAGACTTTGTTTGGTTCACTATGTGTTTTTGATGTATTTTCGTTTGTTCTTTTAATTACAAACTGGAATTATTAGTTTAGAGAACGGTTTTGACCTGGTTTGGAAGAACTTTCTCAGTACTTACTGTGATCGGATTTACGCTTTTTCAACTGGTGGATGAGAAAACACATTAGAAAATTAAATTACATTTAAGAGGGACTTATGAATGTTCACATTCACACAGGCAATAAACTATATTATAATCGGTGTGACTCCAGTGCCGTGAAAGAAAGACTGAAGTCAAGCACCTTTTCTCTTCTGTAAATAACAGCTATAATCTCCCCCTCGCTCTCTATATATAATATAATTGTATTAACAATAGAAAGCCTTCACAATTGATACAAAATAAATAAATAATTAAAGTACAAATGAGGTGCAAGTTCATCAGTCATATCTTAATTAACTGACAATTGCTATCTATAAGAGTAAGTGTTATTTATTTTACATATAAATGTAAAGAGTATCGTTTGACCAAAAAATTCATGAGATCAGCTCTGATAGTAATGACTCAGTGCAGAATAGCTATTGCACTCTTGACAGAGAACTACTTTGACTGTGGTTTCATTCACATATTACAGGTTCACCAAATTCACTTTAAAATTCAGCTGGGAGTCCTGAAAGTTTAAGGAAGTCATTTCAGTTCTAGAATCTGGGTATCAAATCATGTAAATGTAAATTCAGGCTAGTCTGACTTGAACTAATAAACAGTACAACACACTAAAAACCACATAGCAACGCTCTAGCATCGACATATGATGTTTTTGAACAACAACATATTTAGTGCTATGAAGGCCCAAACAGACCAAATTGACATCAAAGAACTAGCAGCAAAAAAGCAACGCTTTACAAGTTGATTTCTTTCGTCACATCCGTTTCTCTCATTGTGCAATGGTTCACTAAGCTGAAGAGCAAATCAAAATAATAGCAAAAAACAAACACAACATAGAAACCAGCAAACCAGGGAACAGAACTAAGTAAATGCCATAGAATAGAAAATGCAATAGAAAAGGTAATTTCTAAAAATAAGTTATATAAAAAGTAAGTAAAAACCTGTTTTACAACAAAAAAGAACATTTAAAAACATTTTTCCTCTAAATTAACTTCATAATATCAGTCAAGTGTTTGAAATAACTTCCTTTTGTGATCTGATGTGGCTTCTTATCGCAGAATGAGGCAGAAATATTACTATTCTACATTGTAATAAAGGCTATGTCGATTAGTATTGGATTATAAATATACTTTATTATTATGAAAAGACCAGAGTTGGCCTGAGGAACACATATTAAACCATACATTGTCACATTCATCACTATTGTCTTTATGTTTAATCAGTCAAAGTGAACGTCATTGTATTACTTCTGTGAGGCATATTTGGAGTTTCTGGCCAAGGGCGCCCTCCGGCTTCCAGTATGAATGAAACAGACATTACCTGCGTTTATACACTAATAAGGGTAAGAAGTCACAGGTGAGAACTAATTAAGGAGAAATGAAGGAATCACAGAAAACAGAAAGTGAACTAAACTAAGTCCAACAATAACAAACAAACAAAGAACATGATAGTCAACTTGGTATGTCATGGCCTTAAAGGGATAGTTCACCCAAAAATGAAAATTATGTCATCATTTACTCACCCTCAAGTAGTTCCAAACCTGTATGAATTTCTTTGTTCAGCTGAACACAAAGGAAGATATTTTGAAGAAAGTTTGTAACTAGGCTGTTTTGGGGCACCATTGACTTCCATAGTATAGGAAAAAAAAAATACTATGGAAGTCAATGGTGCCCCAGAACTGCTCTGTTTCCCACATTCTTCAGAATATCTTCCTTTGTGTTCAGCAGAACAAAGACATTCATACAGGTTTGGAACTACTTGAGAGTGAGTAAATGATGACAGGATTTTAATTTTTGGGTGACCTATGCCTTTAAAGCAGAGCTGACATTTGATTTATTCTGCTGTGCAAACTTTAGAATGGCTACTTTGACTTGAGTTATTGAGATCGCTCTAAAAACATATAGCAATGACCGTAGCAGCCATCTAAAGCACCCTTGCAACATGTACCTATGTTTTCAGTATGCACAGCAACATGCTAAAGTACCATGTAGTTATGCCCTGGCCAAGCATGTTCTCATAAACGGTTTCATATTCATACCGTTTCCATGCTTTTCATATGAATTCATTTGTCTGGTATTTAATTTCATATCCAATAATTTAATTTACATTCAAAAGTGTCCCTTGTATGTGTGAATGAAAAATGAGAACATTCTTACATCTATAACTACATGCTCAAGTAACAATATATCTTGCTTTTGGTTCATGCTTCTGCCAAGAACATAATATATATGTATATATATATAAATAATATCATCAAAGCATGAATAGTTACTGACTATTTCATATTCTGCCAGTCAAGGCTAACATCACCCCACTGGATTCACTGTAAACAAATTCCAATGCACCATCCATGGAGAGAGTGGGAGAGGACTTACTCAAAAGGACAAAACACAGTGTTGCCGCATAATGTATAAACCCTCGTGCATATAAATAGATAACAAGAATCTATTTAATCACATCCGATGTGCCAAAACACTAGTGTCCACAGCTAAAAAAAAGCACAGTGCAGATAAAAACTTGACACATTCAAAAACAATGAGGCCGTAATCATGAACAAAGCAGGCAGAAGCGACCCAGCAGCCCATTACACATGGTTGATCTAGCTCTAGACCCAGAAGAGAGAAATCAGGTGGAGATTACATGTTTTCAGAGGAAAAGAATGAGTGATTGAAGAGGACAGCCGTCTGAATGATAGAGTTATTTCTTTGTTTTAGTCACTCCACAGCCTGTGCGTCCTTCCCTTAGACATCACCTGATGTTACATGAAGTCTTCTACTGTTTGTACAGCTGAAGAATTACAAACAGACAGTCTGCCACTTAGGAGCAACTAGCGTTTTAAACCATTGCAAGTGTGCATACACATCTTTAACGCTTAAGGACACTTCGCTGTTGTTTTTAGATGAATTTTTTAGAGAGCGGTGGCCCTGTCTTCGCCAGCAATGCACACTTAATTACTGTCAGCTTTGCTCTTTGTCAAGAGGACCTTTTTGCCGCCTGCACGGCAAGACTCGTTAAAAGCCTCTTTTCAAGTGCTTCTCTCCCAATCTGACGTTAATTACTGTATCAGTGCTGTTTGTTAGGTCAGTATGAAGCTCCGCTTCGCAGAGAGGAATCGGTCATTATGATGATCTCATTATTCAAAGATGTGCTTCATTCTATTCTATCTACTATCTACTCTATTCTATCTGCTTATTTTTCTGCCTCATTTATACTCAGCTCTCATGTATGAAGACGTGTACGCGCACACAGCACAACCTATGCCGGGGTTCTCATACTGGGGTGAGGCATGTTGTTTGCAAACTGTTTGCAAACTGTCAGAGGCATTATCTGCAGCACAAATTACATTTTTGGTATCCAGCAAAAGTTTGGATTCACATGCTTGTAACTTGTAGTTAATTACTAAATTTACCACATTTAGAATAATAGTAAAACCATGAAAATGATGAAGTGACACAAATGGAAGCATATGAATTGTAGTACACTTAACTAAAATGTAGTGACAAAAATGTTGTGCTGTAAAGAAGAATTGTATTGTTACTTCTTGCAAGTTGGTTAGATTTATTTATTTAGAATCTGGGTATAGCGATGTGATGAAATTCATATGTAAGCACAATTTGTTTTCATTTTCTACACAATTAATTTCAAGTATTTTTTTCTCACAAAAATGTGAAATATAAATGAACAATATGAACAGATGCATATTAATGTAAACAAACAAAAAATAAAATAAAATAAGTGAATTGGATAAAACAAAGTAATTTTTCAATATGGTGAGAAACTAGAATCAGAATCAGAATGAGCTTTATTGCCAGGTATGTTTACATATACGAGGAATTTGTTTTAGTAACAGAAGCTCCACAGTGCAACAGAATGACAGCGACAAGACAAGACAGATAATAAAAAGAATAATATACAAATATACAAAATAGACAATGTACAAAATAGTAAAAAACACAATATATAATATAGACAATTATGTATGTACAGTTATGATATGTGCAAATTTTAAATGTAAATAAGTATGTTTGTTAAATAAATAATGTATTGTAGTGTTGTGTGTTCCACGTTTATTGTGTTCATGAGATAGCCGAGTGCACATAGAGTTAGGCTTAGGTTAAGAGTTAAGCCTAACTCTTACAGTTAGAGTTAGGCTTATTTTTTATTCTAAACTTTGACCTTGGAAGACAGTTTATAACACCAATAATATTATTATTATTATTATTACAACCCGAATTCCGGAAATGTTGGGAATTTTTTTACATTTTTTTATTTGAACAAAATGAAAACTAAAATAAATTCAAAGCACATGAGCCAATATTTTATTCACAATAGAACATAGATAATATAATAAATGTTTAAATGGAGAAATCTTACAATTTTATGCACAAAATGAGCTAATTTCAAATTGTATGCCTGTTAGAGGTCTAAAAATAGTTGGGACAGGGCCATGTATACCATGGTGTAGCATTTCCTCTTCTTTTCAAAACAGTTTGAAGACGTCTGGGCATCGAGGTTATGAGTTTCTGGAGTTTTGGTGTTGGAATTTGGTCCCATTCTTGCCTGATTTAGGTTTCCAGCTGCTGAAGAGTCCATGGTTGTCTTTGACATATTTTTCATTTAAAGATGCGCCAAATGTTCTCTATAGGTGAAAGATCTGGACTGCAGGCAGGCCAATTCAACACACGGACTCTTCTACTACGAAGCCATGCTGTTGTAATAGCTGCAGTATGTAGTTTTGCATTGTTCTGCTGAAATACACAAGGCCTTACCTGAAATAGACATTGTCTGGGGGGGAGCATATGTTGCTCTAAAACCTTTATATACCTTTCAGCATTCATAGTGCCTTCCAAAACATGCAAGCTGCCCATACTGTATGCACCCCCATACCATCAGAGATGCTGGCTTTTGAACTGAACGCTGATAACACACTGGAAGCTATCCCTCCTCTTTAGCCCGGAGGACACCGCGTCCGTGATTTTCAACAAGAATGTAAAATTTGGACTTGTCTGACCATAGAACACTTTTCCACTTTGAAACAGTCCATTTTAAATGAGCCTTGGCCCACAGGACACAACGGCACTTCTGGACCATGTTCACATATGGCTTCCGTTTTGCATGATAGAGCTTTTGTTGGCATCTGCAGATGGCACGGCGGATTGTGTTGACCGACAGTGGTTTCTGGAAGTATTCCTGGGCCCATTTAGTAATGTCAATGAAAGAATCATGCCGATGAGTGATGCAGTGTCGTCTGAGGGCCTGAAGAGCACGGGCATCCAGCTAAGGTCTTCGGCCTTGTCCCTTACACACAGAGGTTTCTCCAGTTTCTCGGAATCTTTTGATGATGTTATGCACCGTAAATGATGAGATTTGTAAAGCCTTGACATCCCTTTTATAGCTAATCATGTTACAGACCTGATGTCAATTAACTTAATTAGTTGCTAGATTTTCTCCCAGCTGAATCTTTTAAAAATCCCTTGCTTTTTCAGCCCTTTGCTGCCCCCGTGCCAACTTTTTTGAGACCTGTAGCAGGCATCAAATTTGAAATGAGCTCATTTAGTGGATAAAAGTGTGAAATTTCTCAGTTAAAACGTTTGTTATGTTCTCATATGGTTTGAAAGTCTTTTGTTCTTTAAAAAAACAAACAAAAAAAAACGTCCCAACGTTTCCGGAATTCGGTTTTCTTCTTCTTCTTCTTATGTTCAAGCATGAATTGAAAATGGGCAAAATAAACAAATAAACAAACATTCAGGCACATTCAGAACACTCATGTTTCTTCAAAATTCAAGACCCCCCTCCCCCTTTTTTTTTCTTACAGTATATATTATAATATAACATAACATAACATAACATAACATAACATAACATAACATAACATAATATAATATAATATAATATAATATAATATAATATAATATTCAGGTTGCAACTTAATATTATTAAACATGTGTTCAGACAATATTGCACACAAAATGTGATCACTTTAAATAAATTAATTCACTGGGCATATGGTTTCTGAAGGCACAGTTATTATAATCTCCTGGATTGTCCATTATTGCATCATTTATGTAAAAAAAATTACATGGACATCAGGGACAATGAGAGGAACTTTTTTTAATAAATGACAAATTTTATCTTTAAACCTGTAAGAAAAGCTGAAACGTTGAATGCCTTAAGTTCTGCTGTTCTTGGGGGAATCGTTCAACAAGTCTGAGACCTTGGTGAGAGTTTTAGAACTTATCACAATTTACTGTCATCCCGGCTGACATTAGGCCAGTTAGACGAGAGAGCAATAACTTCCCTTGACGCAAGAACAGATTACAGATTCCGGTGGCAAGCTGACCCAGGAACGGATTCAATCTGCATGTACCCAGGCAAAAGGAAAAAGAAGAAAAGTGTGCATTTAAAGTGTTCTGGGGATAAAACAAGAGTGTTGTTTCATCTCTGTTTTTATCTGCTAGGCTTGTAATGATTGCCTCAAGGGTTACTGGTATTTCAGCAGAATAATTCTGATGTGAAGAAGGAATTGTTTTTAAATATTTATGACTTATAGTTTCACATTTGATTTTTCAGATAACATATTTCACGCATTTCAAGTCTCAATGAAACAATATAACAAGATAATGTGGGCTTTGAATTCAATAAGCAATTTGATTGGCTGAAATCCCCAGAATACACCACCAAATTTAGATTTTGTCATAAACTATTTGCAGATAGACAGGTTGAATTCCCTCTTTTGATTCAGTACGTTCAGTATGTCCGTAAAGAGCACCTCAGACCCAGAGGTGCCCTGTCCTCTCCAGTGGCTCTGAGACACAAACTCTGGGTAATCAGAGTGATTGGAGCAGCTGGCATGGTCGTGGGGGCTGAGGGACACCTTGCGACTCCGTCAGACCTGCCAGTGGCACACCTGGAATACACCACCAGGGTGACTTTGAGATTTCAGAGAGACAGAGAAGGAAGGAGACGCCAATAAGGCCTTGCAGCGCCAAGACGAAAAAAAATAAATAAAAATCTTCCATCTTCTGGTCAGCCCGTTCTGAGACCAACACAGATTAATAGCACTAAACAAAATCTGTTAAAGGAATATTTCTACCAAAAATGCAAATTAGGCAGATTTGGATACATTTAGCATTGCATCACTTGCTCAACAAGGGATCCTCTTCAGTGAATGGGTGCCATCAGAATGAAAGTCCAAACAGTTGATAAATCGCAATAATCCACAAGTAATCCACACAACTTCATTCCATCATTTAAAGATATTTGAAGTGAAAAACAGTTTTATTTTATTTTTTTAAGAAACAACAACATTCCTTTCTTACTTACAAACATGACACTTTTCACTTCAAAATATGTTAACTGATAGACTGAATTGTGTGGATTATTGTGATTTTTTATTTCTTATTTTTTTTTATCAGCTGTTTGGACTCTCATTCTGATGGCACCCATTCACAGTAGAGGATGCATGGGTGAGCAAGTGATGTAATGCTACGTATTTCCAAATCTGATGAAGAAACAAACTCATCTACATCTTGGATGGCCTGAGGGTGAGTACATTTTCAGAAAATGTATGTTTTTTGAGTGAACTATTACTTTAAACTGCTTACCTCAAAAACATTTTAGAGCACCATAGCTTGGCTGTTTCATAGACAGTAACATTAGGCAGACTTCAAAGATAACTAGGCCTAATTTTGCATATTTCATTTGTAGATACGTTGAAAATGCACATTGGAGCATATTTATACAGTGCATTATAATCAACCTGTCCTCCAACCAATACGCCCGTATAGGTCGTTTGTCCAAATCCCTGAAATACGACCCATCAGAGCGTATACTAAATTGCGCCCCTATTGGCAACTGGACATTTTCATATTAATGTTTTGTACTCTTTTATCTGCATTACACTTCGGGTTTTGTGTAGCTCGGTTGGTAGAGCATTGCGTTATATGACGATATAATTACGTGATCATGGGTACGAACCCAGAGAACGCACGAGCTCATAAAATGTGCAATAAAAATCATGATTTTGCATGATTTCTGTAAGGGGTAGGTTTAGGGGTAGGGTTAGGTGTGGTCATTCGTACGAATTAGCCACCTTGTAAAATATGTACGAATTACTGTGAGATCGGTGTAAAAAGTCCACACATTGCATTTAAATAAACACGCATTTTGATTGGTAATGACAGTCATACATCATTTCATGACAACAGACGCAACACGAGACTGTCATTATTTTTACGCACGCTAGAGGGCGCTTAATAAGGTGCTTGCACAAACGACCTATAGGACAGGCTCATTATAATAGCTGCTTGGTACCCAGTCAACAAAATAAACTGTGAGACATTCAGTCTTCTAAGATAAATCTGTCCCACTTTATATTAGGTGGCCTTAACTACGATGTACTTACATTTAAATTAATCATTTGTTACAATGCATTTATTGTGTACATACATGTTTTTACATTGTACTTATATTTTTTAAAATACCTATATGCCCTTACATCTGTATTTAATTTCTGTAATTACATTTATAATTACACTGTCGACCCATCCCTTACACCTTAACCCACCCTTAAACCTACCCATACCACCAAACCTGTCCCTAACCCATATCCCACCTCAATAGCAGCAAAAGTGTTTTGCAATACAACATGAACACAATAAGTAAATTGTACTTATTTTTTGATGTAAGTACATAGTAGTTAAGGCCACCTAATATAAAGTGTAACCGATAAAACCGTTAATGTAACACATTGCTGTGTAGCGAGCGAATTGGCTTGGCCGCTGCATGCAATGCAAACTGAGAGCCACCTTGATGAGGTGTACTTAGCAAGCAGCATATGGCTACAGGGCCTGATAGGCACAGAATCATGGCTGCTGCAGGAAGAATTAACGTGCCAGCAGTGGGGAAGGCACGATAATGTCAGAGCCTCACCTCACAAATGTGTGAAACACAGTCATATCTGTGATAAATTCCTCACCAACAATAACCACAAATGTCCTCAATTTGGCAACTTACCAAATGCTGAAAAGCTTCCATTTTCAGATGGGAGGAAAACAAGCCCAACAGCAGGTGATGTGTTTGCCAGCCATCATTATGTACTTGCTTTCCTAGAGCCTCTCAAGCCAAGAGTAATTTCTTTCACAGCTAATACTACTGGACAAAGTCATATTCCATTATAGCACAAGCATATCACACATGGATGGCCGTTATTGTCAGTGAATGTATGGCGCAAGTTATTAGACACTATCACTGAAGCAATCGTACTGTGCTGTTGCTAGCAACTAGTTATTTTACATTCTCTGAAGAAAATATGCATGAGTGAAATTCAACATTTTGGAAAAATCATAGGTCTATCCCATACAATGCCAGTTCATAGTGACGGGGTTCATAATCGTTCCAATTAATCTAATTTCACTCCATTAATGATTCTTTTAGTATTTCCGATTAAGAAATATTAACAAAAAATAATATTTTTTGTTAATATTTAACAATTTATGTTAATATTATTACCCTTTTAGACCAAAACCACGCCTTGCACTGCACCTTGCATCGGGTGTTTGATAGGGCCCATAGTGTGTATCTTTAGCAACACACTGTTAAATGGAGAAAAAAAAAAAACATCACTCCAAGTATTCAACATTACACAGTAAATTATAAGCTATTTTGTTTGTTTCACTTAAAAGAACTGTCATTTTGGCATGTCAGTCAAGAATCAATTGTATGGGTTGCATGGGCGGATCTTACCGGGGTGGCCACCCTAAGAAAAAGCTGTGCCACCCCACCTGCCACCCCAGAATTATCACAGAATAAAATATAAATGTAAGCAGTGTTTCATGTGCTACTTTTCAGCTGAGGCGATGACAGCGCGCGATGGTGCACGATGGTTGCACGCGCAAGGAGCGCGCCCAGTGTAGTCGGCTTCGTTAACAAATGACTCTTATGAGCCGGTTCTTTTTGAGTCAAAAACACAAAGCGCAGCCCATTCACTAACGAATTGTTTTTACATTTGTTCGTGAATCAGATACTACTTCTCACTTTATTCAGAAGTCCTCTGAGAAATCTAATCCCGTACGGATATGTCTGAGATTAATCCCGTAATTGTTTGGTGATCATCATGGATATAGAGGCCTTTCTGCCATATCGGACGAAATAATAACGTGACATCAATAAGAAGTTGCGATCACAAAAACTAATAGCAGAGTTAGGTAAGAATCTTGTATTGCAGTTTTCTCGATTGTTAGCATAACTGATTTTAGTTGGTCCATTTTCCCAAACCATTAATTCAGTTCTCAAAACACATTTCTCAAAAAGTTTAAAAATGAGTAAGTTAAACATTAGGCAGCAAAACTGATGACACCAATCAGAATCTCTGCATCCTAACAACGGAGAGAGGAGAGAGCTGAAGGAATAATATACATGGGTTTTATACTTACACATTGAGTATAATTACAGTACAATACCAGTACATTAGATGATGGAAATTTCACTCTTCTATATGTACAGAAAGTAGCACATGTTGTACACCTTCAAACACTTGACTGTCAAATTTTATTTGTAACCATTTTTTTGTGTACTGCATGTTTGCAGAACTGTGAAATGACTGCCTTGAGATATAGTCTTGTGTCAGGAGACCAGGAAACTGCTATAGTACTGTGTACACTGTAATGAAATTTGACCAAATGTGCAGAGGATGCTGAATTTACTTTTTTTTTGTAATTTTATTTTGTACTGAACTGTATTGTGGTGCATACCAAGTTCATATACAATTCTTTGGTATTTGAACTTTTCTAGTGCTTTTCATCTACTGCAAGATTACTTTACAGTAGTAAAATGAAAATGATCTGTTCCCAAAAGTTCATTGCTTAATTATTATTATTATCTGTAGATTAATTTATGTTGTATACTGTAATAGACATTGAGCTGCAAAAATAATTCCTGAATCCTAATAAGAGCTTTTTGTTAAGTGTTATTGATCTCACGAGTGTTCACTGGGCAGGAAAGTCGTCTGTGTATTTGAATTGTGTGTAAGCATTCAAGAATACCTGTAATAACTAGATTGAAAAGTTTGAAAGACAAATTTATGCTGGCTTGTCTTAAAATCTTATTTAAGAAACATAAATAGTTTGGTCAGTTAGATGTTCTAGATGTTTGCTAAAGTGTTGCTAGTTGGTTGCTAGGATATTCTGGATGGTTGCTAGGCTTTTGCTATGCAGTTGCTGGGGTGTTGCTAGTGTCACGGGGATGACGAGACTTGATATGCAAGCTTTATTTGACAAGAGACGTGGTAATAACAGGCGGGGTCGATCAATGGCAGACAAGAATATAAAGGGCAATGCACAGAGTTATCAAAAACGGGCATGGGTCATACAACAGCGAGCAGTATCAAAAGGGGCTAGACAAGAGAGGTAATCCACAACGTAAGCAAGAGTCCAGGCAGGGGAAAACACAATCCAAAACAGGCAAGACGAGGCAAGACTAGGGAAACTAACAAGGCTCTGTAGGGCAGCGATAATGCATACAATACTCGGCAGTGAGGCAGAGAAAGTTCATGGCTTAAGTAGGGGGTGAAATGGGAATCAGCTGTGTGATCAGACTCGGGTGTAAGCTGTGATTGGCTGCAGTTGAGTGTAATGAGTGCAATGGATTGTGGGAACTGAAGTTCAGTGTAAGTGTAACGATCTGTGTAGTGTAAAGCCTGGTTTATACTCGACGCGTCCGTAAGTTCGCTTGGGTGCGCGCGCCAAATATGACGTCATCACGGTGTTAGCGGAAGTTCGCTTTGGGTGAGCGCGACCTCATTTCGCGTGGCGGTATATTACAGACACATTGTTTTGTGGTGCATAGAATACTTGGCTATAGTTACAGTGCTACAGGCAATTGAATAATTATTTTAAAACTATTACAAAAATTACAAAGAAAATATAAGCTGTTCATGTTGACTGCGGCGCTGCGCGAACTGTTCGCTCGAGTCTCAAAAAATGTCGTGCACACCCAAAGCGAACTTCTGCTAACACCACGATGACGTCATATTTGGCGCGCGCACCCAAGGGAACTTGCGGACGTGTCGAGTATAAACCAGGCTTAAGAGTCCATGTGGTGAGCGAGTGACCTCTGGTGGAGGGTGAATGGAAGTTCATGGACAGGATTCGTGACAGCTAGACTATAGATAGTGTTCTGGGTGATTAGACATTCCCACCTCTGGTAATAACAGAATGTCTTCTTTACTGATACAAGCTCTGAAACATTTATAACCTCCTGAAGTTTTTTTATATTGTGTATTGACTTGGTGCCATGATGGATATTGAAATGTTGTTATTTATTTTTCATTTTAAACAGTATAGATGATTACTTAATGGTAATGCAATATTTGTGAATACAACTGTGCACGTCAGACAATAAATCCCCAAAAATTATGCATGCTTGCTTTCGTGTTGCCACCCCTCATAGACCCCATGCCACCCCTTTGCCACCCTAAAAATTATTTTCTCGATCCGCCCCTGATGGGTTGTTGTGTTGAATTCACCAAAAAGGGCAAAAGATACGGCTACACATTGGTTAAGAATTAACAGCATTGACCAACAGAAGAGTGACCTCTCTGTGAATGGTGCTTAACACATCACTACATTATTGACTGTAGACAATTTTGCAAATGTGACCGCACCTTTACAGTTCATTAAAAGAGAAGATGATCATTGATTAATAATTTGATCTTTGGCTTCAGAATGGACTACTTTTAATACCTGTTTGAAGATTCTATAAAGCATCTAAATATGTCTTCTGCAGAAGAAAGCCATATTGTTTTGATCGACATGATAGCGAGTCAATAAAAACAGTGTTATTATTCGCCTTGGAAAGCTGCGCTACTAATGTGAAAGATATATGTTATGTCTGGGTTTGGATAGTCTAATGTGAACTTCACAAAATGAGTTAATAATTTGTCTTTGGGAGTGACTGAGGAAAAATCATTGCAAGGTTCAGTGACTTCGCCTTCTGCAGGGAGTTAAGAAAGTTTGACATCTGAATAATTGATTCCCTGCTTCAAATTTAGGACCAGCGGATAAATCTAGTTTCAGTAGTTTACTTTATTTTTAATTAATCAGAGTCCTGAGCGCTCCTGTGATCTTATCAATATCATTTCATTTGGTGGCTGTTAATAGATTCTTAATGAGCTTTAAGTAATATCCCCTTTATCTTGTAAAAGGCATTTTGGCAAATCCCGGGTGCTCTATCGTGTAAACAGCATTTAAATCATGTTAAATATATGGGTCATCTCACTCATATCATCTGCATATGTACTGTCAATTAATCAAAAGCTCAGGAGACATCTCTGTGTTTTTAACTGTTCAAATGCATTTCTGATGCCAACTTCGATATTTCCTTCCTCGTCCTCTATCTTTCTTTCTCTTTGCACATGCAACAGAGGAAATGACACATTCTGTTCCAAACTAGACAAACACATTTTCTTAGTGCAGTCAAGGGTGCAAATTCACTTGTGACATGACATCACTCCGGTGTCCTTCCTTCATCTGTATGTGTCTAATATTCTGCGGTTTGACATTGTCTCTGTCACCGAGAAAGTTCTCATCAGTTCTTTCCTGCGTCAGTGGTGCTTATCGCAGAGTAAACGCCCCTCAGTCACTTGCCCTTATTGCCCAGTATTTTTGCATCAGTGCTTTTTAATTTCGCAAACACACTTTGGCTCGCCTCAGTCTGATGGTTTCTTAAAACATAACAAGGCCATACTTCTGTGGTAAACAGACTAAATATCAACGTTCATTTATGCAAGGGCTCAGTTACCACACATGCTCAAAGCAGATGTAAGATTTTGCAAAATCCAGAAAACTTGAGGCTGGAACCCCATTAGGAGTTCAGGGATCTGTGGTGTCTCATTCTGTTTCACTGTATTATTCTCCTAACATTTTGTTTAAAGGGGTCATCGGATAAAAAGGGTGTTGTTTTACAGTACCACTGAGCAATTTTAACCAAAGTATGTTATAGACTTTTCATTAAGACCCTAAAGAATCATATCAACTTATGGCAGTTTCAAAGTGACATGTCCAGAGTGTGGAGCTAAAACACACGTTTAATACATGACGGTGGCATGTTTTAATTACGTTGGTACAGGCAGGGCCGCATTAACCACTGGGCTAGGCGGGGCTGAAGCCCCGGGGCCCGAGCAAGGAGGGGGCCCGTGATTGGCTGTGGAGTAAATTGACTGCTAACACTACTGGTTAGCTACTGGTTAGCAGTAGACTGCTTCAGCCCCGGGGCCCGAGCAAGGAGGGGGCCCGTGATTGGCTGTGGAGTAAATTGACTGGTCATTTGTAGCGCCGATCGCCAAAGCCCCACCACACCCCCCACTTATTAGCACTATTATTTAGTGGAGCTTTTCCATTAATTTCATTCACGTTTGAATTTGTTATACCAATCAAATGCATTTATTTTATATTTTGCGTTTGAATGACCTGTGTATCTATCAGGTGACCACTGCGTCCGCACTCACCTCTCTTCGTTTCGTTCTGGCTTAATCTGGAAATGGTCATGCAAAGAACAATCTTCGCTAAGTAAAAATGTCAACTATTATAAAAAAAATTAAAAAAAATGAGGAGAGAGGGAAAAACACGAGTTAGTCAGTAAAATTCCCAGCTATAAGGTAATTTTACTAAAGCTGAGTGGAAGTTGTGGAACAGCAAGTGGACCGGACACATGGAGTAGATAAAAACATAGCGTCATCGTCACCACAGATTTTAGGTTGGTTTGATTATCAACTTGATGGATGTATATTGCTTGTTGTGTTTGAACAAACTCTATAGGCCTATATTCGCTTTTGGGTTGAGAAATACTCCAGTAGAAATATGTCAATAGATTTGCGCGTCATGATGTTAGCGTATCATTTAAACTCATTTTAAACATTGTGGTTTAAAAACAAATTTAACTGTTCAGGGACATTAAGAAGCGGGGCAGATTTCATTTTGGCAAATGCACGCGTTACAGCCTAAAACGCGCGGTGCGCACCTGCACGTAAGGCACCTGCCTAAACTTGAGTTATTTTTCGCTGCTTGAGCTTAAACGTTCAAATACACATAGTTATGTGTCAAAATGCCCATCCTTGCGAGTATCATCGTAAACAGTCATTTGTGTCTTACATGAACATTATAGTTGGAGATAAAGCATGCATGTGAAGTGTAGTAGGCTATGTGAGTTCCTGGAATTGTATGAGGTTTTAAAGGGATAGATCACCCAAAAATGAAAATACTTTCATCGTTTACTCAGCTTCGAGTTGTTCTGAACCTGTATACATTTTTTTGTTCACCTCAACATAAAAGAAGATATTTTGAAGAATGTTCATAATCAGAAGGTTTCTTGTCCCCATTGACACCAATAGTCTATTTTTATTTATTTATTTTTATTTTTTCATACTATGAATGTCATGCAGCAGCTGTTTGGTTACCAGTATTGTTCCCAATATATTCTTTTGCGTTCAACAGCAGAAGGAATCTCATACAGGTTAAGAAAAACAATTTTCATTTTTGGGTGAACTATTCCTCGAAAGCAGCCTAATATAGCTGATGTTGCCATTTGTGTCAATAATGTGAATCAAACATCAGAAAGAAAATCACTCCATGTCCTTGACTGAATCACTTTTGTAAAATAAGAATGAATCTATATTGAATTTATACAGTGAAGACTATTCAGTCTATTTGTACATTTACTTTATACGATATAATGTTTTTTAGTGCTTTAAGTTTTTTCCAAGTAGGTTGATTTGTTATGTATCTTTGTTCTCTTGCCATTCGTGACTGTTTACTTGTCTTCAGTAAGCTTGGTTTTATTTAGGTTAGTATTATTGTGATATTATTATTATTAGTAGTAGTAGTAGTAGTAGTAACAAGAATTATGAAATTTCAGTGCATCAAAAATGTTGATAGGATAAAAATCCTATTTAAAGCTATATATATAATTATTGTGATGGGGGGCCCTGCAGTAAGTCATAGCCCTGGGGCCCAGTGAGGTCTTAATGCGGCCCTGGGTACAGGCACTCATTGCAGCATTTTTATTACACTGTTTTTTTTTTTTTTTTTGCAGAAATGTATGTAGAGGCACGTATTTCCAATGTTGGATCTGTAATGAGGAAACTGTAATATTGCATGGTAGGGACTATACACTATCAAACAGGAAGCTTTTTTTTTATGCTTGACAACCCTACACTTAAAAAAAAAAAAAAAAAAAGCCTTGGTTATTTATTTACTTTTTAAAATTTTAATTCATATGCTGGGTTCAGCCAGTTGGGTCATTTTGTTGGGTTATTTTTCATATTTTTAGGTGCTGGGTAGTTTTTTTTGTTTGTTTTTTTCTTCCTGTCACTCCGCTGCTGGGTCATTTTTACTGTCAGTACAAATGATGAACCCCAGCCCTTGTTGAGTCTAAATCAATGTTGGGTAATCTGTGCCGAACCAGTTACAACTGGATATATTTGTCAACGGTCATTCTGTGTTCTGTTCTGAGAGAAAACTTCCTACGGTAAACTTCCTCAATGAAATTAAGGTTTGCATTACAATGTATTCCTGTCAAATTATTACAGTATAAATAGGAAAACAATTGTAGTCTCATGTTTCATCTTTTTTTGTTTAAATGTTTAAATGTATGTTGCAGATAATGTCTGCATGAAACCCTAGCCTTCTACAAATGCAGTATGCATTACGCCTATGGAGAGTCCCCATAAACCATAAAAACCAACATATGTGTGTGAGTGTGTTTATGTATGTATGTATACACTCACACATTTGTGGTGAGGCAAATTAAAAGGGTAAAGGGGTAGGGTAAACCTTGAAACTTGCCCATTCTGCCAGCAGACATAAAATTAATTTAAACTGTTCTAATGAGTCTACTCTTCTTTGAAGAACCCTTGTGGAGATGGACGTTTGTGCATAAAAAGTTGATTTTATGAGTGGTTTTAAGTGATTTTTGTGCTTGTTTTACATGTTTCTAAACTAAGTGGTACTGAGTGGCAGAGTCCCTTTAAGACCTTCAAGGTTAGCAGAAAAAGCAATATAGCAGTACACTGAAAATGGGACAAAAAGCAGCTTTTTGAATGGTTGTCAAAGGAGATGAAGCCTTAGTACACTGAATAAACTACTTTTGTGAAAAAACGGCTTATTGTCTAATGAACTGAAAGCCTGTCCGCTAATCTGCAACATGCTTGATATTAAATATTTATTTTGGAGTGAGCTGTATTTGTTGTTTAAATGTTGTTTTGTAAGAGAAGACAGACAAATTTTGCATCATATACAGTAGTATTTTATCTCTAAGGGATCCACAAACAGTGACTGACAGTTGTAAAACTTGGAATGTGATTCAGTGGCACCAAGGCTATATGTATAATGTTATTTTTTGAGGCACATGTGATCTAGGTTGAAGCTTCCTCCAATGGTAGAGCTGCAGAGGTTGGTATCTCCTTAAGGTCTAGCTGGATGTTGCTACTGTAGTTGGTTACAGACAAACAGATTTTCAGTGGAAGTCTATGAGATTTCACATACTTGCGTCAGCTAATCATCAGCTATGAGAAAACCTCAAGTCATGTCGAAGGAATGATGTTTGGTGGATGTAACTTTACCTAGAACTTAGAGTAAGAAATTTTGTCTTAGGTTGTCAAACCAAGATAATAACTTCTATTGTAAAGGAATATTCTGGGTTCAGTACAAGTTAACTTTGATCGACAGCATTTGTGGTATAATGTTGATTATCACAAACGCATGGTTGACTTCCTTACTAACTTCTTATCTTTAAAGTAATAACCAGCTTTACAGCTTTGTTGACATGACAATGAATGAAAGGCCATAAAATGATTGTAAATATGATTTAAACAACTTATAAAGTATGAATAATAATAATGTTTTAAATGATAAATGAATGTAACTTTTCTAAAAATTATTAGCTTCATATTTCTGTCAGGGTTTTGGACTCTTTGTTGTTTGTTTTTCCTGACCATTCCCACTAAATTTAGATCTCGTTGCCATAATCACACATTTAAATTTCCTCTACTGAAAGAAATACAGATAGGCTAACAAATAAAAGTGTAGTCTGCACAAAATTGTATTTGTTATTTTATTTGTTATTGTTATGGACGGATTCGGACACAAATGTGATGGGTGAGTATGAGGTGGTTTATTAAAACAGGTTCAGCACACAGGTGAATCGAGAGGTCTTGAGAGGTGAGTAGATGTCTTGTAAACAGCAATACTAGTGAGGATAAGGTGGTGATAACTCTTTTCTTCTTCCAGGAATACAGGTAGACGAGACAGGTTGAATCCAGGGAGTGACACACACACACACACACTTCGTGCTGGGACTTCTGGAGAGAGAGAGGGCGACACAAGGAGGAGGAACACAGGAGGTAAGTTATACAAGGTAAGCGGTCTTAGAATATAGGAAGGATATAGTTCTCTTCGTTTCAGGATGTTGGGATGTCTGAGGCCACGTAGCAATGGCGAGATCGGACAATGAAGTGTGTGTGTGGTGAGCTTTTGTAGTGTGGGTTGATGAGGAGGTGATCAGGTGCAGGTGTGTGTGATTAGAACTCCGGGGATGCGGGCGATCTGGGTTGGCGGTGTGGAACTCCTCGAGTAGAGTTGGGTCTAAGATGTCATCTCTGGCTACCCAAGAGCGTTCCTCAGGGCCGTAGCCCTCCCAGTCCACGAGGTATTCCAATTTACCACCACGACACCGGGATTCCAGGATCTCCTTAACTTGATATACCGCACCTTCGTCTAGGATTTGTGGGAGAGGGGTCTCTTCGTCCAAATCAGGCCCTGTGGTGAGAGGTGGAGAGAAGGGTTTTAGTATTGAGACATGGAACGTGGGGTGAATTCTGTAGTGTTGTGGTAATTCGAGTTTTATGTGACAGGGTTGACACGTTCCAGTATGGTGAAGGGGCCAACGAATCTGGGACTAAGTTTCTTACAGGGCAGGCGCAGACGGATGTCCCTGGTCGACAGCCAGACCTTTTCCCCTGGTTGGTAGTTCAGGTTCTCTGATCTGCGGGCGTCGGCTGTCACTCTTTGTCTGCGCACTGCCTGTTGGAGTTGATGGTGTGCTGCGTCCCAGACTCTCTCGCTCTCCCGGAACCAGTGATCGATGGAAGGGACATTGGATGGTTCACCTGACCAGGGAAACAGGGGAGGCTGGAAACCGAGTACGCACTGGAATGGGGTAAGTCCAGTGGATTGTTGTCGTAAGGAGTTTTGGGCGTACTCGGCCCAGCCTATGAACTGGTTCCAGGAGTTCTGGCGGCTATGGCAGAAGGTTCTCAGGAATCGCCCTATCTCCTGGATTTTGCGTTCGGTCTGCCCATTAGACTGTGGATGATAACCGGATGAGAGACTGATGGTCACACCTAGGAGGGAGAAGAAGGCTTTCCAGACTTGGGAGATGAATTGGGGACCTCTATCGGATACGATGTCTTCGGGGATGCCAAAATATCGAAATACGTGATTGAATAGGAGTTCAGCTGTTTGGAGAGCTGTTGGGAGACCGGTGAGGGGAATGAGACGACAGGACTTGGAGAATCGGTCTATGATGACTAGTATGCATGTATTTCCATTGGATGGTGGTAAGTCGGTGATGAAATCAACTCCTAGGTGTGACCACGGACGTTGAGGTATGGGTAAAGGATGTAGTTTGCCTGCTGGGAGATGACGGGAGCTCTTGGAGATGGCACAGTCCGGGCAGCCTCGCACAAACCTTCTGACGTCCCTGGCCATGTTGGGCCACCAGAAGCGGTCTCGTAGCAGCGAGAGAGTTGCGTTGGCCCCTGGGTGGCCAGTACCAAGTGAGGCGTGGGTGGAGTGGATTAAGGGAGTCCGTTGGTTCCTAGGTACATACTGGTGGTTTGGTGGACAGCCCGGCGGATTGGCGGGAGGTGTGGAGGAGGCGACTGGTGGAGAGGTCCATTGTATTGGACTGGTGATGATAGTTGTTGGGAGGATATTTTCGGGTTCTTGGTCGTCATCTTCGGGAGTATGGATTCTGGATAGGGCATCAGCCTTAATATTCTTGGTTCCGGGTCGGTAGGAGATCGTGAATTGGAAACGAGTGAAGAATAATGCCCATCTGGCCTGTCTGGGATTGAGTCGTTTGGCTTCTCGGATGTATTGCAAGTTTTTATGGTCAGTCAGAACAAGGAAGGGGTGCTTTGCCCCCTCCAACCAGTGCCTCCACTCCTCAAGGGCTAACTTAACCGCCAATAACTCCCGATTCCCGATATCATAATTCCGTTCCACCGGGCTGAGTTTTTTGGAGAAATAGGCGCATGGATGGAGTCTGGGAGGCTTCCCCTGCTGCTGAGAAAGGACGGCTCCTACGCCTGTGGTGGATGCGTCTACTTCAACAATGAACGGTGTTTCGGGGTCTGGGTGCATAAGGAGTGGTGCGTTGGTGAATACTTGTTTGAGATCTTCAAAAGCTTTTTGGGCTTTCGGGTTCCAGGTGAGAATCTTGGTTTTTCCTTTCAACAGGTCGGTGAGTGGGCTGGTGGTGGTGCTATAGTTGGGAATGAATCGACGATAGAAGTTCTTTAATGTTGGTGGGGACTGGCCAGGATGTGACTGCTTCCACCTTCCCCTTGTCCATGCGGACGCCACGATGGTCTATAATGTAACCGAGGAAGTGTACTGAGGGTTGGTGGAAGGTGTATTTTTCGGCTTTGAGATAGAGGTGAAACTGACGGAGTTTGTGGAGGACCTCCGCAACGTGGTGGCGATGGTCGGCCAGGCTCCGGGAGTAGATAAGGATGTCGTCTATGTACACAATAACGAAGCGATTTAGGAACTCCCGGAGCACCTCGTGCATAAAGGCCTGGAAGACTGAGGGGGCGTTGACAAGCCCATACGGCATTACCCGGTATTCGTAGTGACCAGTAGGGGTGATGAAGGCGGTCCTCCACTCATCTCCCTTTCGTATGCGGATGAGGTTGTAGGCGCTGCCGAGGTCCAATTTTGTGAAGATGGTGGAGCTGCGCAGTTGTTCAAGGGCTGCTGGAACAAGAGGAAGGGGATACCGGAATTTGACTGATTTTGTTGAGTTTACGGTAATCAATGCAGGGGCGTAGGCCGCCGTCCTTCTTTGCCACGAAGAAAAAGCTGGAAGCAGCAGGGGAGGTAGATGGTACAATGTATCCTTGGTGTAATGCCTCCTCAATATACTCCTCCATGGCCTTCTGTTCCGGTGGTGAAAGTGGATACATTTTTCCTTGTGGTACTGGCTCACCCGGAAGGAGATCAATCGCACAGTCCCATGGACGATGTGGGGGTAGCTGGGCAGCCCTCTTCGGACAGAAGACGTCACTAAAGTGGGAGTAGCATGAAGGGATGTCGACTGACAGGTTTTCTTGAGGACTTTCTATGGATGTGGTGCCGATAGTTATTTGAGGTCTCTCCTGTTGCCTTGGTTGAGGTAAGTTGGGAAAACAGCGAGGGAAGCATTTCTCACCCCACTTTAGGACCTCTCCTGTCCTCCAAGACAGATGTGGATCGTGCTGCACCAGCCACGGTCGACCCAAAATGATGTCCACTGTCGAACCCTCCAGAACCAGCAATTGAAGGTCTTCCCTGTGTAGTTGCCCAATCTGTAGTTGAACTGGCTCGGTGCATAGATGGATGGTCCTCTTGGTGAGTGATTGGCCCGTTATGGATTGTGCCTCGGGGTGTCGAAAATGGGGATGTGGAGCTGTTGGATGAGTTTCCCCGAGATGAAGTTCCCCGCGGAACCAGAGTCGAGGAGGACGGTGACTGCAAATACATCAGAGCAGGCAGTAAGCAAAGCACGAGTGGAGAGGGGCTTAAGCTTGGGAAGAGGAGCGAGGACAGAACTCACCAAGACCCTTTGTGGTCGCAAGGGACACTCCAACACTCGGTGTCCATCGTCTCCGCAGTAGAGGCACAATCTTTGAGAAATGCGTCGTTGTCGTTCTGTTAGTGGTAAACGGGTAGTATTAGTTTGCATGGGTTCTGGAGGGTCATCCTTCTTTGGTCGGCGAGGTGGAGGAGTAGCGATGGCGATGGCAGGATCCGGAGAACAGGACTGGATGCGATTAGAACAACGAATAGCGAGTTGAATACATTTTTCCAGACCGTAGTTATCGTCGTAGGCACTGAGGTGGAGGCGGAGGCGAGGTTGAGTCCTTGTCGGAAAGCTGTGATGAGTGAAGGTTCGTTCCAACCACTGGCGGCTGCCAGGGTTCGAAATTGTAAGGCGACAGGTGGATGGTGTTGGTACCTTGACGGAGTTGATACAGTTGTTCACCAACAGTGGACTCTCCAGGCGATACGCTAAACACTTCTTTGACGTGATGGATGAAATTGTTGAAGCTGTGGGTAGCGGGTCCAGCCTGGTTCAAAATGGTCTCTGCCCATCTCAGAGCAGGACCGGTGAGTGAGGTGACGATGTATGCAATTTTTGACTGATCTGTGGTGAAAACGTGTGGGTGGAGGTTTATGTTCAAGGTGCTTTGGAGAATGAAGCCATCGCATTCCTCCGCCGAACCAGAGAAGGGCGCTGGTCTGGCCACAGGACTGGCGAAAACGATCGGTGAAGGAGTGCTCGTAGTGGGGTTAGGCGGTGATTGTGGTGGTGGAGCTGGTGGTGCCGTTGGTGCGGGCGGTTGAGATAGCAACTTCTTGAGAGTATCCACCAGCTCTTGAAAGGGGTCCGGCGTGCTCATCCTGTAGTGACGGTGTCGGTACGATCTTCTGTTATGGACGGACTCGGACACAAAGGTGATGGGTGAGTATGAGGTGGTTTATTAAAACAGGTTCAGCACACAGGTGAATCGAGAGGTCTTGAGAGGTGAGTAGATGTCTTGTAAACAGCAATACTAGTGAGGATGATAAGGTGGTGATAACCCTTTTCTTCTTCCAGGAATACAGGTAGACGAGACAGGTTGAATCCAGGGAGTGACACACACACACTTCGTGCTGGGACTTCTGCAGAGAGAGAGGGCGACACAAGGAGGAGGAACACAGGAGGTAAGTTATACAAGGTAAACGGTCTTAGAATATAGGAAGGATATAGTTCTCTTCGTTTCAGGATGTTGGGATGTCTGAGTCCACGTAGCAATGACGAGATCGGACAATGAAGTGTGTGTGTGGTGAGCTTTTGTAGTGTGGGTTGATGAGGAGGTGATCAGGTGCAGGTGTGTGTGATTAGAACTCCGGGGATGTGGAACGTTGTGATTGGTGGAGTGAAGGGCCTGACTGGTCTGTGACAGTTATTTTATTTAAACGAATTTGTTTAACATTTTGCTGCCAACACAGTAGAAAAAAAAAAGTGTCACAGAGAAGATAAAAATGTACAAAAATTGTATTCCTTATTTTTATTCGTCTTGTCAGGATACAATTTGTTTAACCTTTACAGCACAATAGGAACAAGTGTCGCAGAGGGGGAAAAAAATTTAGGTTGTACAAAAATGGCCTATTCGTCTTGTCAAAATACTAAATTCGTTTAACATCTTGCTGTAAACACAGTAGCCTAGGAAAAGTGTCATGGAAGAAAAATAAATAAATAAATAAATCAATTCGACATCTGTCATTTAAAATAGGCTAAGCAAAATATAAAAAAAAAACGAGTTGAGTGTTCTTCAAGGACACACTTTGCTCCATCTTTATTCTGCTCTGTCACTCATCGACAACCTGCCTGTTCTGTCTGCGGGCCGCATATTCACCACTGGTAGGCTAGCCTGCTCTGAGCATCGTTATGCACATGCTGTGCACAGATCTCACAAATAAAATGAAGCACTGGTTCATGCGTGCAGCGCGTGCATAACAGTCGAGTGCAGGCTGTACCGGTGCTTGAATAAAGCGCAGATATGCTGTTCTGAAAAGAAGTCGGGAACGGTATATTGTTAGACCGCCCGCTTCCGTTCAAATTGTTTTATTCGGGAATTTAATCCCGCGTCGCAAGAAATCTGGTCGGGTGCAGACCTCTACGCAGGGCCCTATAGTTTTTCTAAGGATTATTATTATTACTATTTTTATTTATTTTAATTTTTTTATTGCGACTATCCAGGGGTTTTGGGGGGCCTTAACGTGCTCAAAAACTCTTGAAAAGAGGATAACGTGACCCTTCGGCGGCAATGCACGCATAGTCCTTCGCTCTGCTCACTTTGTCAGAAATTGTATATATCCTGTCAGTAAATTTTGAACCACTCTTTATTTAGCTCACTATGAGAACCCCAGCAGTCAAGGACAGCCAGAAAAGAGAGAGTGGACAATCGCCAATAAAGAAACAATTCAAAGATTCCACCATCTCCAGAGAGGATCTCGACGCTGCTATAGCTAACGGTATCAAGCTAGCGGTTAAAGAGCAACAAAGTACTCTCGATTCGGTAGTTGTTTCGACTGTACGAGAAGCGATAGACTCTGTACTGACCACAACACTCCGTGATCTACATTTGGATATACAGACGACCAACAATTCTGTAAAAGAGCTAAAAGCAGAAGTTGAAAAGCTAGCCATCACGGCGAAACAGACATGTGACCGGGTTGATTCTGTTCAAGCAGCTGCACGTGAGGATAGGAGGACACTCACAAACTTAAGAAGTCAGCTTGAGCAACTCACAGAAAAAATGACGAACACTGAAGATAGGAGCAGGATAAATAACGTGCGCCTGGTGGGGTTGCCGGAGGGGGCGGAAGGCTCTGATGCAGCTGGCTTCCTCAGAGCTAATCTTTCCAAGTGGATCCCTTCACTGAAAGGCCGTGACATCAAGATTGACCAGGCCCATCATGTGTATGACGGAAGGAAAACTCAGATCGGCCGCGTCTCTCATCTTCCATGTACTGAGATGGCATGACAGATTGGTGATCCTGAAAGGTGCTCGGCAGGCATATCCGGTGAAGTATACGCAGGACAATGCCACGCTACAATTTTTTCCCGACTTTAGTCCAGCCACAGCTACCAAGAGAAAGAGCTTTAATCCAGACTTGAAGAAGATGACAACACTTGCTCTCCAGCTCTTTCTCACCTATCCGGCGGTAATTAAACTACGGCACAAAGATGAGCAGATGATGTTCGACTCTCCCCAAAAGGCAGAGGATTTTGTTACTTCACTGTCACTGAAGACATATTCTGCAGCTCTACAAAGCAGCGGGAAGGCATTGGCTACCGTCTCCATCCTCTCAGCTCAACGAGGGAAAATTAACGATGAGGTCTGTGGTGATCCTAACTGTCCTGAAGAGGACAATAACAAGGTATCCATGTACACTTGTTCATTTCTTTTTGGAATCTTGCCATCAAGGAATATTGAATCAATATTTTCTTTATTATTATTATTATTATTATTCTTCGGGCTGATGGAGAACAGGTTCAATCACTCTCAGTAATGTGCGGTCTGCTTTGGTTTTTATACACAGTAGTTTGTCGTTCCTTGTTTTTGCTTTTTTCTATGCTCTTCAACAGACTTCAATACTTTTATTTATTCTTATTTTCTTTTAAAATAACTATGCATTTAGGTGGATTGGTATCTAGGAGACATACTAATGTTTACATGTCACTGGCAGTATGGCATTGCTTTTGTTTCTCTTCACTTAGACAGAATCTTGGCATTGCGAGCACACAATGCATGTTCTGAATATCTTATCATTGAATGTGAATGGCCTAAATTCTCCTATTAAGCATACCCGGATATTAGAATATCTGCACCATAAATCAATTTCATGTGCCCTGATACAAGAGTCTCAGTTAAAACAATGCTATGTGGCACGTTTTCAGAAAAAGTATTACAAACTGGCAGCCTTCTCTTGTGCCCCTAATAAAACGGAGCACACGCAGATAATTAACACGGCCAATTCATCATCAGTAATCACACCATCTATCCAATCAGCACGAGAGAGAACCCCTATAAATAATCAAGCAGTCATCTTCATCATCTCTAGTCTTTCAGCATTCGGTTCGCTCCTTTGCCATTATATCACAGACCCAATTTTTCCCCATCCAAACACGAGTCCTATACCCGAGATTTTTGGATCTTCTGGAGCAATCCGCCAGCCCCAGGATCACTCCTTCTCCGCCAGTCATCGCCGCCGAGCCCCAGGCTCCATCGTGGCCGCCGCTCTGCTCGACCTGCCACATGATTTACCCGAAGCCGAGGCTTAACCTCGTCTCCACTGCCGAAACTTTACACTTCCCCGGCATTCCTTGTATCATTCGCAAGTGCTTAGAATACAGACTGAAATCACTCAAACTTTCTATTTTTCACCAGCATTTTACCTGTATTTAATTAACTCATTGCATTTCGATAAATGGATAGATAAGTCGGATAAGATTAATTTTTGTTTCGTAGTTAAGATCAACATTGGAAGAGAAGTTTCACTGTTGATCACAGTGGACCAACAGTAAATGATTAACAATCATAAGTTAAAACTTATGACGTATCATAAATAAACAATTATTGAACAACCTGCAACTTAATTCATATCTGAAGTGCATACTGCTGGGCACCTCTCAAAGTATCTTAACGTCACCAGTCGATGTGCCGCTTGGCTGGCTAGCTGTTTCAATACTTTCTTCCTTTGTGGTTAAGAGAAAAATGCATGTCTTTTATCATTTTTATTACTTTAAAGGTTGCCAAATAATTTTTTTAAATGGCTACATTTGTTGATAGTTGCTTTGAAAAACAAGTCGCTAGGGTAGTCTGAGAAATTGCTAAATCTAGTAACAAAATTGCTAAGTTGGCAACACTGCAGGCTACCCTGACATTTCAGCATATCTCACCAAAGTCACAAACCACTCCCCTTTTTTCCAAAGTCTACTGCTACAGCAGCAGAAGCCAGCGTGTGGCTTGCTCCGCTTACAATGCAGGCCCTCACATCTCAGACTCTCCTTCTACTTCCCCTAACTCCTTTCCTTTTCAGCGGCCTCCAGCTCCCTTAACAGACACTAGCACGAGACTGTCTCTGCTAGCAGTGCAACCTGCACAGGCTCTAGATTTTTTTTCCCCGAATGTCACAAACCCTGTGGCCTGCAGCTGAAGCACCACCATGGTTGACCCACCATAGCCATCCCTTTTAACACCACCAAATCCACCCATAGCGGCCCATCTCCACTTCAACCATCCCAGCAGCACCCCACTCCCGCAGGAGCCTTATTTGGAGGAGCTTTGCAAATTTTGGGGGGTTATCAACGCACCTCTCTAGCTGCTGTCCCACGCTTATTTGCATTTTGGGGGGAAAGCTTTGGGTCCCGGCTAAATACCGAGCTCAGACCCCTCTCCCCAGACAGGGGGAATACCCTGGGCTCGGGAGTAATTACCGAACTCGAAGCCCTCTCCCTGGACAGCACTCCAAATTCACATAACCTTTACTCAGTTTATTATATGTTAATGTGAACTCGTGAAACGCTGTAAAATACATAATGACAGGTTAGCACTGGTCTCCATTTACTGCCTAAATGAGACAGACAGTGCATTTTTCAAGGATATTTCCAATATATTACTTGAGTAGATTGATTGTCCTTTAGTGATGGGTGGTGATTTTAATGCTGTTTTAAATCCTGCACTGGATAAATCTCATCCTGATACTACAACTAACCCATCCTCTAAGTTATTTAATAAATTTATCACTGAACTTAATGTACGCGATCTTTGGAGAGTCCAGAATACTATATCTAAGGACTTTTTTTTTTTTTCTAAAAAGGGTGGAACGTCTGATGGGAGGACCTTTCAAATTTTGTAACAACACACCCTTATGGCACAACTTTAGTTTGTTATGTTGAAATCGGTCATTTGTCCAGCCCTCTTGGTCTACATTGGGAAGAAACACATGCGGTGACTTATATGATAACCAGGGACTCTGCTCACTTCAAGAACTAAGAACTAAGTTTTGTTTACCAGCATCATCATATTTTGTCTTTTTTCAGTTACGTTCTGCTCTCAAGGCCTATGGAGTTCTCTGGGCATCCCCTATTTTCTCTCATCCTATATGGGATTGAATCGCACCACCCTCTGGTCGGCCATCTGTTTCTTTAATATAGTAAACTTGATCACACTGCAAAGTCTCTTTCTGTTAAATCTATCTGGAATTGTGAATTAACAGATGATTTATCGGTCGACTGGGAGAGGGTGTGGTCTAATCTAATCTTAAATTTCTAAAAACTTGGTTCATCGTCTTATCCATTTCAAAGTCATCCATTGAGCATACATAACTCCTTACAAGAGGTTTAAAATGAAACTGCAATCAACCTATAACGGTCATGTCTGTAACACTATATAAGCAGTTACTTTTCTCCACATGTTTTGGGAATGTTCAATTGTTGTTGGTCTGTGGATTCTGTTTTGTCCTTTTTGCTGCAAAATTTAAATTTAAATTGTCATGGTGTGTCTGTTGGTTTCCCCCTCCCTGTTGTTTGTTTGTGTGGATGTTGTTTTGTTGATTTAAAAAATAAATAAATACAAAGTTGATCACACACACACACACAAAAAAAAAAACCTCGGGCATGGTACAGGGGCTCTACGGCGCCCCCTGGAACACAGTCAGAAAACTTGATGTATAGCTCACACATACTTGCATGTATTCATATGAAACTTGGTACACATATAGATCTCATTGAGCCGAACAACTCACGCTGAATGTCATAGGCTCCGCCCAACAAGAAGTCAGCTATTTAGGGCTGTTTAAAAAGCACATGCTCTGGAATTTGATATACTCCTCTGAGGAATTCAAACCAGTTGCCACCAAACTCAGTGAACATAATCTCAAGACACTGGGGATGCTAAATTGGGAAGGGATTTTTGATATCTCGAATGGTTTGCCCGTGGCGAGGCGATGAAGTTATGGCGAGAAATGAGAAACAGGAAGTGTCTAATAACATCCACATACATTATTTGATTTTGATCAAATTTCAGTTGTTTGTTCGTTGTATGATGCCGATCGCATAGATGTGACTATTAGGAGTCAAAGTTATAGCGCCACCAACTGGAAGCAGGAAGTGTGTCATTTTCAAAATGCTTTGAATTCAGCATCTTATATTTACCCAATTTGCTTCAAACTTCATCAGAATAATGTCAAAACACGGCCAATGTAAAACTGTTGAGGGGATATTGATATCTAAAATATTGTTATCATGGCAACGTGTCAAACTTGAGTATTCTTTTCTGGTGATTTTGAGGCAGATAACATGCTTAAAATCCCATGAAACTCAACACACATATCAGTATTAATGATAGATAGACACTGGCAAAAGCTCATAAAAGGGCATGGAAGAGGAACTCTATAGCACCACCTTTTGACAAAACTTGGGGGGTTAGTTTTAGCTACAGTCACCAAACTTGGTACATACAGTGGGTACGGAAAGTATTCAGACCCCCTTAAATTTTTCACTCTTTTTTATATTGCAGCCATTTGCTAAAATCATTTAAGTTCATTTTTTTCCTCATTAATGTACACACAGCACCCCATATTGACAGAAAAACACAGAATTGTTGACATTTTTGCAGATTTATTAAAAAAGAAAAACTGAAATAGCACATGGTCCTAAGTATTCAGACCCTTTGCTCAGAATTTAGTAGAAGCACCCTTTTGATCTAATACAGCCATGAGTCTTTTTGGGAATGATGCAACAAGTTTTTCACACCTGGATTTGGGGATCCTCTGCCATTCCTCTTTGCAGATCCTCTCCAGTTCTGTCAGGTTGGATGGTAAACGTTGGTGGACAGCCATTTTTAGGTCTCTCCAGAGATGCTCAATTGGGTTTAAGTCAGGGCTCTGGCTGGGCCATTCAAGAACAGTCACAGAGTTGTTGTGAAGCCACTCCTTCGTTATTTTAGCTGTGTGCTTAGGGTCATTGTCTTGTTGGAAGGTAAACCTTCGGCCCAGTCTGAAGTCCTGAGCACTCTGGAGAAGGTTTTCTTCCAGGTATCCCTGTACTTGGCCGCATTCATCTTTCCCTCGATTGCAACCAGTCGTCCTGTCCCTGCAGCTGAAAAACACCCCCACAGCATGATGCTGCCACCACCATGCTTCACTGTTGGGACTGTATTGGACAGGTGATGAGCAGTGCCTGGTTTTCTCCACACATACCGCTTAGAATTAAGACCAAAAAGTTCTATATTGGTCTCATCAGACCAGAGAATCTTATTTCTCACCATCTTGGAGTCCTCCATGCGGACTTTCATGTGTCTTGCACTGAGGAGAGGCTTCCGTCGGGCCACTCTGCCATAAAGCCCCGACTGGTGGAGGGCTGCAGTGATGGTTGACTTTCTACAACTTTCTCCCATCTCCCGACTGCATCTCTGGAGCTCAGCCACAGTGATCTTTGGGTTCTTCTTTACCTCTCTCACCAAGGCTCTTCTCCCCCGATAGCTCAGTTTGGTCGGACGGCCAGCTCTAGGAAGGGTTCTGGTCGTCCCAAACATCTTCCATTTAAGGATTATGGAGGCCACTGTGCTCTTAGGAACCTTAAGTGCAGCAGACATTTTTTTGTAACCATGGCCAGATCTGTGCCTTGCCACAATTCTGTCTCTGAGCTCTTCAGGCAGTTCCTTTGACCTCATGACATGCACTGTGAGCTGTAAGGTCTTATATAGACAGGTGTGTGGCTTTCCTAATCAAGTCCAATCAGTATAATCAAACACAGCTGGACTCAAATGAAGGTGTAGAACCATCTCAAGGATGATCAGAAGAAATGGACAGCACCTGAGTTAAATATATGAGTGTCACAGCAAAGGGTCTGAATACTTAGGACCATGTGATATTTCAGTTTTTCTTTTTTAATAAATCTGCAAAAATGTCTTTTTTGCAGATTTATCTTTTTTGCAGAAAACACAAAAATGTGTTTTTCTGTCAATATGGGGTGTTGTGTGTACATTAATGAGGAAAAAAAATGAACTTAAATGATTTTAGAAAATGACTGCAATATAACAAAGAGTGAAAAATTTAAGGGGGTCTGAATACTTTCCGTACCCACTGTATATTGTTCTTATCAAGCAGGACAACTTTCTAATTTACAGTCATTAGCTACGACCAACAGGAAGTCGGCTATTTTGATTTGATGGATTTTTTCAAAAATATGGCTGAGAATTAATGCATACTCCTCAGAGGATAATTACACTATACACGCCAAACTTTGTCTACATGATGCCAAAACATTGAAGAACTTAAATTGCAGACGGATTTTGGATAGTTTGAACAGTGTTTCCATGGTGATTTATTAAATTAACAGTAAAAAAGGAAACAATAATTGTCTTATATTTTTTTAAAGTGCATTATGCAAACTCTTCAAAACCTTTTACTTACAGAGAAACAGTCATTCTGAGGAAACATGTTTAGTTTAAAAAATGTATCATGCTCAGGGGCCTCAAAAAATTTAAACTATCACTGATAATAGGTAAAAAGTGAAGACTGTGATACCAAGAATGAACACCTGATGGAGTCGTTACCTTAATCCTGATGAGCTACCTGATCTGCATCTCTGTGTATAAGAATAAAAAATAATGCATAGAATCAGTTGAAATGTTCTGTACTGTCAGTATACTTTTACATAATTATTGTAGAAATGCCTATAGAGCATTAAAATCATTTTTAAAAATCTTTAAAGGAAAAATCATTACAACTTTTATGTATCCTAGCCTCTCACTGATAGGATAAGAAATATTTTAAGTCTGACCCTTTACTGCTCAGTTCAATTAAATAGAATAAGAAACATATACATAAAATAAGTTAATATGTATTTTACTGCTAATATAGTTTTATATAACTGTTTCACAAATGCTTATAGATAATTACAATTTTATAATGGTTATAGATCATAAAACTGTTGGCAAAAATTTCCAATAAGGTCATTATTTTTTATTTTTTTTATTTTTTTTAATAGTTACAGATCATAAAAA
This sequence comes from Onychostoma macrolepis, assembly GCF_012432095.1. NCBI lineage: Eukaryota > Metazoa > Chordata > Actinopteri > Cypriniformes > Cyprinidae > Onychostoma > Onychostoma macrolepis. The sequence goes on along the minus strand of NC_081165.1, from coordinate 1,250,433 downwards.
GTGTTGGCAACAATTTACAATAAGGTCTCTTTGATTAACATTAGTTAATGCATTAACTAACATGAACTAAAAAGGAACAATATATTTTTAAATAATTGATTAATCTTTTTTAATGTTAGTTAATACTAACATTAAACATATTCACTTTATGTTAATTCACAGTACATGAACTAATGTTAAGATAAAACTTTAAATTTTAATAATGTATTAATAATTTTTAACTTAACATTAATAAATGTTATATAATTATTGTTCATGTTAAGTTGTATTGTTCAATAATATAGTTTTTAACATTAGTTAATTCAAAACTAACTAAGTATGAACAACATATTTTTACTGTATTTATTTGTGTTAGTAAAACATTGTTTATGTTAGTTCATGGTACAGTAACTGATGTACATTAACTAGATATTTTCATTAATAATGTAGTACCGGTAGTCAATTTTGAACAATTTTAACTAAGATTCACAAATGCTATAAAAATGTTGTTCATGTTAACTTATATAATGTTAAAAACTAAAACCTTATTGAAAAGTGTTACAAAAGTTTTATATATTGTTCTCTTTGTGTGTGTGTGTGTGTGTGTGTGAGAGAGAGAGAGAAAGAGAGAGAGTTAGGGAACAAACAAACAGAAATTTTCTCTCGATGAGTTAGACAAGGTTGCCCATTGAGCCCCACTCTGTTTAACATTTATATAAATGAATTAGCCAAAGAATTAAACAATTCGACTGCCCCCGGCCCAACCCTAACTGAATCAGAAATCAAATGTCTCCTCTTTGCAGATGATTTAGTCATTCTGTCAAAAACAAAAGAGGAACTACAACAGCTCCTTGACATCATAGAGACATTCAGTCAAACATGGGCTCTTAAAATGAATCTAAAATAAATAAATAAATGAATAATGATTTTTCAAAAGAGACCAAGGTGTAAGGAAAATAAATACACATTCAGAGCAGGAAACCAGGTCCTCTAACACACCCATGAATACACCTATCTGGGACTAAAAATCAGCTCAACAGGAAACTTCAATCTGACTGTAAATGCAGTGAAAGCAAAGGCACGGAGAGTCTTCTACATGATCAAAAATACAATTCAGTATGAAATTCCAATTCAAACCTGGCTAAAAATCCTAAAAGCAATAATCAAACCAATTGCACTATATGGCAGTGAGATATGGGGACCTCTAAAAACCCAAGATTTCTCTAAATGGGAAAAAGAAGAAATTGAAATAATGCACACCCAAATTTGTAAAAACATCTTAAAAGTTAACAGAGTAACCCCAAACAACTTGTGCAGAGCTGAATTAGGACAATACCCACTATTAATTAATATTCAAAAGAGAGCTGTGAAATTCCACCAGCACCTGAAATGCAGTGATCCAAGCTCTTATCAGGCTGAAGCCCTTCAGGAGCAGAACCTGCAGAAGAGTGCACTTTTACAGCTGGTTCTCAAACTACACCCAAACCAGCACTGCACAGTCCGGCCCAGCCAAATCACACAGTTACAAAAACAAAACTACACTGCCTATTGGAAAGATGCCACTAAAATACAAAAGAAGATGGAGCTGTATTTACACCTGAAAATAGACTACAAACCAGCAGAATACCTGAGCTGTGTATTAAGAAAGACACTAACGAAGTACAGACTAAGTGATCACTGTCTGGCTATAGAGAGAGGACGGCACAGACAAAGATGCCAGCCATGAGAACAGAGATTGTGTTCACTGTGCTCGCAGAAAGAGGTGGAGACAGAGGAACATTTCTTACTGCACTGTGATTACTATCACAACATAAGAGCTGCATATTTCCCCAAATTCCAACAAATTAAACCAAATTTTATGGCATTACAAAATGCAGAAAAATTAAGTCACATTTTAGGGGAAAATTCCAAAATGATCACAACAGCACTTCTAATAATTATTTATTTATTTTATTTATTTTAACAATGTCTTAAATATTTTTCTTGTTTTTGGAAAAAAAAAAAGTATACATGTACATATTTACTTAATTATTTTACAGATCTATTCTTGTTCTATGTATTATATAATTGCTTGTTCCTTATTCATGTAATGGACAATGCTTTGGCAATACTGTGCAAGTCATGCCAATAAAGCTCATTTGAATTTGAATTTGAGAGAGAGCGAGAGAGAGAGAGAGAGAGAGAGAGACTAACATTAATAAATGCTATATTATTATTGTTCATGTTAATTAATATAATGTTATTAACTGAAACCTTATTGAAATTGTTACCAAAGTTTAATATATTGTTGTGTGTGTCTTGATGGTTCGGATGAACCCTTTCAATGCTGTATCTCTTAAATACAAACTGCTAGAGCGTTACTGTAATGCAGTTTTCCTGATGCCACCGAGGTGGAGTTTGCACTAATGGCTTGGGCCCGCCATCGCTGCTTACAGCTATATTTAGCCTGTGTCCCAATGTGCATACTATCCATCCTAAATTCTATGTGACATTAGTAATTAATAATTTTCAAGGGAATGCAAGTACAATGCCTGGTAGAAGGGCACAAAGACTTGCAAATTACATAATTTCAGCAAAGATGGGGTGACACAAAATGCTGAGGCATATCAGAGGAAGATGTACAGGTCTGATGTATGGAAGATTCAAACTGCATATGACAGGCGTAATGCACCACGTGTGTTTACCCTCACAAGGTCTTAATTAAAGCGATAAAGCTCTGATTAAAAGACAGCTGGCTTTTTATGTGGCACGTTTGGAGTAGATGTTGGTCATTAACTGTCTCTATTTCTATCTCTATCTCCTCTCTCTCTTTCTCTCTTTTATCTAGAGAAGTATCAATGCCTAGCAAGTACCAATATCAATACAATTTTTCTTTGTTTGATGACTGAAGGACACAAACACAAAGGCATCAGATGTTTGAAAAGACCACACACACACACACACATCCTGGGATTTCAAAATAGACTGATTTGAAACTGTGTGACACAGTATGGACTGGACAAAATAAATAAATAAAAAATAAAACTTATATCAAGCTGCAGGCATCTCCTATAAACTTTGATTTGTTCATTACAGATCTGTTGAATTTCACCTTGAAAGCAAACATGAGAAAAACGTCACAGTTCACGGTGATAAGTGAATTTGATATCTTTTTTTTTTAAGAATCACCTGCAATCATGATCCTTTAGAGAAAAAGATAAATGTTTGCAAATGTGTGACTGCGGAAACATCATTAAAATGTTTTCTCTAAGTGGAAAGTTTGCAGATAAAGCCTCTAATCTCAGAGGACACACAGTTGCTCCATCACGGGCAGTACTGAAAAACTCACTGAAGAGAATAAGTAGGAAAAATGCAAACTGCTACATGATCCCAATATTGCACACGAAGATAACTCCAAGAATGATCACCAAGGCAACTAATTACCATCCGCTCAGAGATAGATTTATGCTTGCTGTTTTAATTGCTGCCGAGCGTTTTAATGAGTGTCTCAACAATGAATAAATAAATCCTGACAAGAGAAGGAACAATATTAATTTATTCTCATTCACCGGTCTCAGATTCATTTAGTCCACATAGAAGCTTGTGGAAACCCCTGCTGTTATAGACACTGTGTCGTTAAACTAGATGAGGAACCTTTAATGTTTTGCTGTAACTCACATAAGATGAACTGCACCCATTACGGACCAAATGTTCGTGGGAAATTATCTCGGGACAAGATTTTGGCTGATGCTTGTGAAAACAGTACAAAAAACCTATTATAGACTTTATAAGAAAACTTCAGCCTAAAATATGTGCAGAAAAAAGTGAACTTTCAACATCTGCCTGATGTTCTGCTTTCAGTGTGAATGGTAAGAAACAATCGTTCATTAAATTAACTTCATCACGAAATCACATTTTGAGGAAAGCAAACATTAGTTGTCAGTGTACACTGAAATGTGGTGCATAAAGACACTTCACACGTGTTTGACTTCAGTGATAAAAAACATAATTTGTTTACACGTCAAACCTGCCATGATATGTTTTGACAAAAATGTTGACTTAAATATTTATTAAAAAGACTTAGAACATGACACATCATGGGTTTTCAGATATTTTGATTCAAAGATGATCCTGTGGCAAAGAACCCTCTTCATAAAATGTTGGCCACTATATGTTGTTGTTTACAAAACAACATAGGCTCATTGGAAATATGTGCCTCTACCTACATTTCTGCAAAACTGAAATAAAAACAAGGTACCTATACATGCGAATCACTGCATTTTCCAGTTGAAATTAACACTAGAAGCAGTTTTTATTCCTTTTTACACAAAGTATCATTTACAGGTCCACAGTTTCGATAAATAAAACCTAATTTCTGCATAATTACTTGAGCAATATTATGTTATGAATTCAAAATTTTAACATGCTGCGAGATTTGAAAACCGATACTTTTGAACGTGTTGTCACATATCCAGCTTCATATGCGTGAATTTTCTAACTCAGCAGGTTTACTTGGTAGCTCACCTGAAGACGTTGATGAGTGATGAAGAGCTCCGGTTCGAACCCCCGTGAAACTACGGTTCGAACAAAACAGCTCAAATCCACATAAATAAGTTAAAATAGCATGGCTGCATCAACAAATGCATTTTTATATCACTTTTGCATTTGTTAACACGATCGATTAGGTGTTGGGTTGGGTTTGGTGTAGGGGATATTTCCAACACGATAAGAGTATTAACTTTTAGTGACACTACTCGGATATTTGAATTATGAACCACCGCAATACTTACCTGAAGCAACATAATACAAACACAGCAATATGTGCTTATATCGACGTAACAAATAAATGCCAGGGTAACGTACTGAGCCTGCGTTTTATCGCCACTCACTGGACTTTGAAATTGCCTCAAAACATGCAGTAAGGTACATAATAACGAGGCACGTATAAGGAGAATTGGTGATGAAGCAATTTCACAATCAATTACAAAGAAAGACAAGTAAAACTGTTTTTTTTTGTTTTTGTTTTTTTATGTAGAATTTTTAAGAAACTGATAAAAATCTGGAATTTACAAAATTCTAATTGTAATTGCATGCATATTTATATATAGTAAATATAAAAATATCCATTTATTTATTTATTATTATTTTTATTTACATTTATTTATTTATCCAGTCTGCATTCACCATTTCATTATATGGAAAACAACTACTGAACACCTCCTCTTTTTTCTTTCACAGAAGAAAGAAAATCATACAGGTTTTGAATAACATGAGGGAGAGTAAAGGATGACGGTGTTACGGAGTGATCAGAACATGAGACGTGCGGATCCATCTGCAGGGCTTTATTCATAGACATGGTCATACACAGGCAGGGTCGAAAAATGGCATATAGAGGGCAAGTCACAAGAGCAGTCCAGTAAACACGCGTGGGTCGATCGACGGCAGACGTAATCCAGGGGGCAAAACAAAGAGAGATAATCCAGGTACACAAGCAAAGGTCCAGGCAGGAGCAAACAGAGTCCAAACGACAAGACAAAGGGGAAATCCGAAATGCACAGGTAAAAATCAGAACACAGGAAAACAGGCAAGGCAAGACTATGACAAAACTATGGCAGTAGAACTGGTTCCGTAGAGTAGCTATTGCTAAACAATACTCGGCAACTTGAGCAGAATCTGAGTGGGTGTTACTGTATATAGTGTGTGCAATAGCTTTCAGGTGAGCGTGTGATTGGTTACAGCTGTGTGTGCTCAGTGCAATGGATGATGGGAAACAGTCAGTGTGGTGTGAAAGTCAATATGATAGGAGGGCGACCTCTGGTGGTAATCAGACGGAAAGCCAAGGACCAGATTCGTGACAGACAGGATTTTCATTTGAACTGGATGGACTATTAATTTAAAATGTTTCTGAACACAATCTAAAAGAAATCACAGAGGCTTATCCTCAATATTTTGAAATACAACAAGAAATACACGCAATATTGTATTACACAAGATTTCTCAGCAATATTTGTCTAGTCTGCTGATCTAAAACACTCTTTTAGCTTACGTAACTTATGAATATTCTCACACTGCTGCATCTGGAGGCAGGAAAATGGATCATCCCTCTGATATTTCTGTAAAATGTTTTAGAGACCGGCCTCCCAATAGTGTCTCAGCTCCTCGTCGCCTGAGGGGACGGCCCTATGTGTGAGGGATGAGTGAGCATTTGCTGCACGCTAAAATGGCTTTTATGCTACAATCTGTGTTTTTAATTGCCCTTGCGCTGAAGACCCGGGGGCCTGGGAGAATTCACCCTGACTTTTATCTAATGTCCCATTAGAGCTAATGAACCTGCCGTTAACAGAGAGACAGCATACTGTGAAATCGCCTCCACCTCCAACCCCGCAGCTCACACCGGTAACATCCGGAACATGTGCTTATCTGCCAGCAGACGTACTGTCCATCTGAGCCTCTGCTAACTGTGTGAATTATAGCCTCAAAGAAGGGGAGGATGAGGGGAGAATATGGGGAGAATACAGTAGGTGGCAAGGCACAGTTCCTTAATGTGTTTCTGGGGGAACCTTGAGGGTGGTAGATTTTAGAACACACCAAGGCCTATTACACATTTTAAATACATTTTAATCAACTTTATGTACAAAAGTAATTAAGTGATGACTTCACAGCACACAGGAGAGCCTGTGCTATTTCACTTTAAGGAAGAAAGTATTGTTCATTATCACTTGTACTTCTTATACTGCTATGTGCAATTATATGTGTGAATACTGTATGTAGAAAATATCAAATATAATTATATGTACTAATTATTTGGTCAAAAATAAAAAAATACAGTAGATATTGTGAAATTTAATTGAGATTTAAAATATCAGTTTTCTATGTAAATAAACTGTAAAATGTAATTTATTTCTTGATGCAAAGCATATATGTATATACATAAATACAGCATGCATTTTGATTTATATCTATTACAGTAGGTCCATTTGTCTGTTCCGTAAGTTTGTGCACATACACACTGAAAAAAAAAAAAAAAAAACTGAGTACCACCCTTTAGCACTAATGGATAGCTGGATGAGCTAACCATGACCTTTGCACTCTCTTAAAACTTTTGGTGTCATTTAAACCCCTAAACCGGCCACAGTGCCAATACTGGAGACATGCTTTCCTGTCTAATGAGGAAACTCTTCTGCTATTGCATAATCCATTAAGAGGTGCCTCTGACCTGAAACTACATCTCCCACGCTCCTTTGCTCTTTTCTGTCCCACAGAGGTCAGGGCTATGTGGGTGTTAACACCACAACAAAAGACAGAAGCTAGTGTAGATAACAAGCAGAATTTAATAGAAATGCATTGCTTTTCTCTGACAGCTGAGCAACAGAAATCCATGTGTTATGAGGGTCAATGACAAATAAGAGTGCTCATGATAAAGAAAAAAAAAAAAAAATCTTGTTTACTTTCTTAGAAATGCACTGTAGACTTTCTATCTTTTAGTCTATCTTTTATCTTTTCTATCTTTTAGACTTTTATATCTAGACTTTCTTATAAATGCACTCTTATGTTTCTTTTTTTTTTCTTCTTACATTAGTTTTACACGGTTGTGAAATTTTCTATAATTGTAGCTAATTCCTGATTATTTGACACAAATTGTAGTTAACATATTAGTAACACAATCCATTACATTACTCACTTTAGGTAATCAGACTACTTTTTGATTAATTTTAGATTTCTTGGGGCCGTTTATCACATTTATTTAAATATTTTACCATATACTGTTAGAGACTGCTAGAGATCGCCAAACAGTCAATCCAATTAATAATCCATATGACAGGACTTTGTGAGGTGGGTGATTTTATTTTTCAAGTGCAGGGGTGAAATCCAAACAAATGAATGGAAAATAATAATGGAAAATAAACACTGAAACCAAAAACAGAAAACAAAACTGCACCACATCTACAGCACTAGTACTCACTGCAATTATGAAGTCATTAAAAAGGCCAAAGCCACACGTACCACTCACACACAACTCTCCTATTGAGCTCTGGTAGCCATTTTATAGTCATAGCTCCTCCCCTTCCTGGATCATACCAAAAATTGTCAAGTTAAATCATTTCTATGCTATTCCAATACACAAAAACATAATACTGTACTGGACCATAATACTGGTATTATTATCATCATGCCACTTTGGCTATATGGGGGTGCTCAGTGTCTGATTTCACATCGAACTACCGGTTTCCTCCCAATAAGTTAATATACAGCCTATTATGATAATGCTGTATATAAGAATCTTAAAAGAAAGAAGATTTAAATAACAATTGTAATGTGCGTGAACAGGGCTGGACTGGAACAAAAAATCAGCCCTGGCATTTTTGGGTCCTGGTGGCCCACCACCATATATATATATATATATATATATATATATATTTTAAAAATACAATTAAATATATATTCCATTTGTTGTTTTATTATAAAGATGAAGTGCATTAACCATTACATTATGTCAATGTTTCTTAAACTGGGGTTCATGGAGGAACTACAGGGGGTTTGTGAGTTTAATGAAAAGCTAATAATTAATTAATTCATAATGTAAAATTTAGATAAATCATTTTAAAAATGACAACAATGACAACACTTAAAAAAAAATATGTAATTATTAATTTGTTTAACCAACATCAGGGAACCATGAACATGCAAATGGGTTATCAACTTATTACCTTAAAATCTCAGGGGTACTTCAAGTAAATATATTAGGTGAAAGAGGTTAGGCTGGCAAAAAAAAAAAAAAAAAAAAAGTTAAAGAATCTCTCCATTATATGTAAATAAGAAATTAATGTGTGCATTTTAATGTGTTTGAAAGACAAAAGCCTTCTTGTGTGAATAATATGTAATCGTAATCAATAAAAATACTGTTGTTTTAAAATACAATATCATTTTAATACAAATAATATTTTTTTTTTTTTGGAATCTGATTATGTAATCCAGATTACATGTAATCAGTTTGTAACGAGGCTGACGAGACGTGAGACATTCGGATCCAAGTGCAAGCTTTTATTGATAGGCATGGTCATAAATACAGGCAGGGTCGAGCAATGGCAAACAGGTATGGCAGGGACAAGACAAAGAGTAATCCTAGGGCAAGCAAAGGTCGATGATCGGCGAACAGTATCCAGTGGGCAAGGCAGAGAGAATAATCCAGGGAACACGGGCTACAAATCAAACACGGGAAAACACAATCCAAGACAGGCAGGGGAAACTAGGAAAACTAACAAGGGCTCTGAGAGTTGCTACAGCTAGGGGAGCGGTAAACGCAAACAATACTCAGCAGTGAGGCAGAGAAAGTCCAAGGCTTATAAAGCGTGTGTGATCAGTGCAATCAGCTGTGTGTGCAATCAGTGCAATGGGTGATGGGAAATTGAGTCCAGTGTGATGTGTGCTACCGTAGTGTAGTGCAACAGTCAATGTGGTGAGCGAGTGACCTCTGGTGGTGGATGAACGGAAGTTAATAGGCCGGATTCGTGACACAGTTACTACCCAGCACTGTATATGGACCTGGTTTCTCTTTTGTAGCGCCACCAATCACAGCAAAACTAACTCATAATTAGACTACGGGGTTGCTGAATGCTTGAATGTATGGTGGCCGAGAGAGCTCAAAGCGCTGCAACTTCAGAAAACACATGCAAATAGAAAAAGCACCAGCAAATCAAGAAAACATCTTCATCAGTTTGACAACACACGCGATGCAAATGCTCACAACACAAACAAATAAAGAAACGCACTACAAATGTTCACAACACAACCAAATAAATAATTTTATTTGCAGCGCGTTTCTTTGTTTGGTTGTGTTGTGAGTATTTGTATTGCGTTTCTTTATTTGGTTGTGTTGTGAGCATTTGTAGCGCATGTGTTGAAAAATTGACAAAGTTGTTTTCTTAATTTGCAGGTATTTTTTCTATTTGCAGCGCGTTGAGCTCTCTCGGCCACCATATGAATCTGATTGGCTGACGAACATTCTAAGGTGTGCAATTATTTTCAGGGAAACGCACGACGAATGTAGTTCCAGGCAGCTCTTGACCGTATTACATGTTCACTTCGCCAAATGATTTCAGTTATTTTAAAGGTCTTACAACAGCAAAATAACCAAAACCCACAACGACACTGGTCAAACAAATAAATATAGTAAGCAATATGAAAAAAACGACATATCATTTCCATGTTTTTGCCACAAAATTACATTTTATTATGTACGGAAAACACAAACTCTGTCTCTCCCGCTCGCTCTCCCTCACACACGCACAAACATACAGTTTGCACACACGCGAACATACACGCTAATGTTGTAAGCGCCACTCTGACAATTTTATCAGTAACAGTATGTTTAACAACAAACTATGATTACTCACAAGCGATGTAACAACGGCGCTGTTTGTAAAGAAAATTCACTTAAAATTTCATTATTAGTAACGTTAGAGGCATTAGCCGAACACTTTTGAGAGACGTACAGACTCAGAGGTAATTCACATGCTCTCTCGCTCTCTCTCTCTGATAACTTAGTTATTAACTGCAATAAGCTGCCATCAACGTCTCAAGCGTCGTTACTAGGTTTAAAATGACGTTTTCAAATTAGCAAGGGAGGCGTTGGATGAGATGCGGAAGAAATTAATCCTACTCACAATAGCGTTTTAAGTACAAAAACCGGACAAATTCCTTGAAATATATCATCTGATCGATGTCTTGAGGTGTGGCAACTGTAGAATAATTATTAGAAAAATAATGCAGATCGGTGAATGAACCGATCTCCGCTTTGCATCATGCCGCATCACCACTTTTTTCTTTGCTTGGCCCAGCACCCGAGTGATTGTGCAGCACAATGGCTAATACCATGAAAAATAGGTCAGTTCATGCGTCCTCCTGCCGAGCGGACGCCATGATGGAACCATCATGAAGATGGAGATTATACACTCAGAGGGAGAGAGAGTGGCTCCCCGGCGCTGTTGGTACATTGCCAGATTAAAACTGCCCAGCAAGGTGCGGCAAAGTCATCTAAAAGGGGCAAATCAATAATAATCTCTGCAGACAGTGGCAGGGAAAAGATCGGTTTCAGTTCACTCCTAGCCCCAGGTGAAAAGGCTTAGTCTTTTTCAATTGTGGATATATGGCTATAGACAGCATGAGACTGTTTTTTCATCTCATAATAGTCATACCGGCCCGCCGAGGTGCAGATGCGAGGATGACTTGGTTTAGAGCAACTGAGTCACGGAGATATATGTAAAACCGTGACTTTTCTGCAGGAGAGCTGCATTCGCCCCCCTTCAATCACAACAGAGAGGCTAATAAAATGGAACAGCCCAAGGCAGGAGTTTCTGGCTTTAATGGCTCGCCTTTCAAACTTGTTTTCGATGCACCGTGGCACGCCAGCATTTAGCGTAAATGTCAAGTGGCTGGAAACAAGAGCTGACTAGAAAGGTGCCATAGCATGCCGCCAAACGAGAGCTTCGAGCAGAACAAAGCGAAGATCAGAACGAATTTGAAAGAAACAGGTGCCATGACATGGGTTGAGGCATCAGGGTATTAGCGCCTGAGTCAGTGCAAGTTGCGCATCGAAAGGGCGTTCCTGTGCCGAGAACAGACATTTAAACGTGGCTGAAAACAGACTAGGTTGGAAGCAGTCAAAAAGAGCACCGCCAGTGTTTCCAGAGAACAGTGAGATCAGGGTACGCTGTTTGACGGAGATAACATTTCAGCTTCCCAAGCTCCAAATATGGCTAAATGTCAGTGTTACTGTATGTCTTCTGCTTTTTATTCAAGCTCCCACCAAACGGCATCAGATGAAACAGCTTTTTTTATTCCAAACGAAGCGAGAGAGGACTAAAATACACAAGAAACTTAGCGGGGAAGGAAATCGGAGGTGCACTTCACTCACTTCCCACTTTATGGATTTATTGAAATGTATCACCTCTCCACTAAAGCCCCTCTAGCTCAGCCTCATATTCCTACACGGCTCTCAGATACATATCTTCATAAACGTAATGGAGTACGGGGGCCGGGCCCTCGGTGGGGGTGGCGAGCTGGAGACATTATTCACATCTCACAGCAGGTGATTTCGCAAGCGCGCGCAGAAAGCGGCCGACCGCGTGTCTCTCATGTAGATGAGTAGGGCTGCTACAGGAGGGGTTTTTGAAGTGTTTTGATTTCTTTCCCCCCACATATTTTTCATTTTTGCATAATCTTTTTTTTTCTAAACTATCAATTTACCACTCACTGGGTCTTCATTTGCTTTGTGTAATCAGACCGAAAGTTATATTAATGGATTTTAAGCCGGTGCGGATCAGCGTGGCGTGCCGTGGCCAGATGATTTTTCAAGGGATTGAAGTCGTAAGGCTTTGAAAAACCAGCTGCCAGGCACTAGTGATGATCACAAAGATAGAATTTTGAGTCCGTCCACACCTTTAAGACTTGATTAATTCTTCGAGATCAAGATTTGAGGACTTAGACACATTTCTAATGAATTTTAGGATGATGAACATCTTCTGAGAGCCATGAAATTTGTGATTTGGCCGGATATCAATACACAATTTATTCAGCGGCAAGGCTGATAGACTCATCTGCTATCTGCAGATGATTAATATCTAAAAAGCTAAAATCAGAGATGCAAATGTGTAAAAAATCCGGCTAGATGCAGAATACATCCTTTCAATTGGAAATTGAAAAGCTTGATTTAGCTGGATAAATGAGTTCATTCACCGATCTCCTCCGCTACCCGCAGTGAGACTGCCAACGTTCATTTATGCCAATTTCACAATCACAAAAGGCGAGGAATTGCGTGGCCTTTTTAATAAGCCTGTAATTTCAGATAACATCTCTAATGGCTTCCATGGCTCCGGGGGAAAAAAAAAAATAAGGATGAATTAAAGGTTAAGATTTGAGTATGTCACCACAACCATGTTTCCCACCATGAAGATTCCAGCAGAATGACGGCGTCTGCCAGACAGAACTAATCGATGAACACAATTCACGGTGTTCAAACCGCAAGCTGAATGTGTGACACTGTGAATACACTGGAACGCAGATCATTCCTCAATGGCTGTTTTGTCAAAATGTGACTCACATAACAGTAAAATGAAGAAAAATCAGTGTCCTCACATGGGGTTTTCTTTCTTTAACATTCTAGACACATGGCCAGACACCCGTATGCCTCTTCCATCTTTCAGGATTTGCAGTCAGATGCTAAAGTGATGTTGCCATCAGCTACAAATGACTTGGAAGTTCTGTTTGACCGCAAACAGGATGCCTCCCATAATGCCGCACTGGCATTCATCCTCAGCACCAGCAGTCATTAGCAAACTGTCAGCTGCATTCACAATGAGAAACACTGGCTGGACAATCTGAAACTACACACACTCATTCTGACTGTGCAGTAGCATTTTCATTTTCTCTACCAGAATTAAGTGAATGGGGATAATTTTAAATAACGTTTGCTATGTCTAAATCATTTTAGACATACCTCTAAAAATTATGAATTAAAAATATTTTTTTTTAATGTAATTAAATTTTTTAATTAAATTAATAAAAAATAAAAAAAATAAAATAAAAAAAGGCAATTTAGGAATATGCCAGCTGTGTCTTCATTTTATTCTTTCTGCTGAAATGTTTTAAACTAAAAATTTTTCTTTGGAATATTGTTTTAGGGTCAATGACATAAGAGTCCACAATATATAGCAGGACATATAATTTAAATAATTAAAACATGTCAAGTGTTTAGAAATGCACTTTTTCTATTCATGTTTATAGCCATCAAAGCAAGAAGTAATTGCACAGTTTCATTAGACCCAGAATATGAATGTAAACATATTAATTAACATGCTTATAATAAAATAATAGATAGGAAAAAAAACGTGTCATGTCATTAAGCCAATTAATTCATAGGTGCTCATGTTTCTTGTCTTCTTATAATTCATACTGTACAGCTAACAATAATTTCATAACATACAAAAACTAAAATAAGAATAAAGATGGTTAAAATTCCTATTGGCACCTTCATGTAAGTTAACAATGTTAGTAATCATTAACTTTGTCTCTTTATTTATATTATCTTATTCATTATCTGGCAACTTTTAAATATCAGTGTTATAAAGTATAAGGAACTGAATACGTGATTTTTAAGTATAACAATAATAAATATATATATATATATATATATTTATATATATATATATATATATATATACTGTATAAGCTTGACATATTTTTGAAACAGAGATAAAAACATATTGCACAAGCATATTAATTTATTAAAAGATACAGTTTCAAATGAACAGTATAAAAGGGATATCCCTCAGCACTTCTGCCAATCTAAACCTGTATAGTTCTGAGGAAAAATCAAAACAAACACAAACAATAAAAAGCAAGAGAATTTCCTATGCATCTGTTTGCCAACATGCCTGTCTTTGTCAGCTTCTATTAAACCTAGCCACACATGAATAAATACAGGAAACTGATGATTTAGTTTTATAATTGTACTTAACTGTCCTTTCAGATGACCTGCCTCATCTCCTCATTATTGCTTATGACAGATATCAGAGTTCAGTTTCTGTCGCATTGCTGCGTGCGCTCCAGCCAACTGCCAACATATAATTGGTAAATGACAATGACAGGGGCCCAACCTTGTTCTGATGGGCAAATGACCTGAAATCTCGGCCCTTCTGCTATAATGAAATGTTCTGGCCAAACAAATGTACTGCAATAATAGAAATTTGCAACCTGCTTATTAATATGATGAAATTTAAGACCCTGTTGACGATCAGTCCCCATTCATTATTATTAGGTTTGTTATGCAAATAACACAGGGACCAATTAAACTGGCTCATTTCCATGAAAATTCTCTCCCATGCAGCTATAACAGGAGATTGCTGTGGACAAGGCTGAGTAAATACATAACCACTCAGACAGCTGTCAGAACAGATGAATATGCACTGCTAAAAAATAAGCCCTTGAGGAAGAAAGGGGAATTATAATGACTTAACAGAGAGGTCTAGTGAATGTGTTCTGTACAACATGTAAGCAGTCCACATGGCCCATAAATACAGTGTGTGAGGTACTTATAAAAAAGTGCGGTAACACTTAAGATTAGGGAACATATTAAATAGTTGCTTCTTAGCATGCATATTACTAGCATACTGACTCTTTATTAGTACTTATACTAGGGGCTGATGAATTATTGAATCTGATTGGCTAACGATTCGAAGGTTCTAAAGTGTGCAATTATTTTCAGGGAAATGCACGGTTAAGGTAGTTCCAGGCAAGTCTTGACCGCATTACATGTCCATATCACTTCGCCAAACAATTTCAGTTTTTTCAACGATTTTTACAGCTTACAACAGCAAAAGAACCAAAACCCACAACAACATTGACCAAGAAAATAAATATAGTAAACAACAAGAAAAAAAAAAACACAATTTTTTTTTTTTATGTTTTAATATGTGTGGAAAGCATACTCTCTTTCTCCCACTCTCTCTCCCATACAAATGCACACACATACATTACGGACACACACGTGAGCGCTGCTCAGGTGATTTTTATCAGTAAAATAGTTTAGCAACTAAAAGCCGCAAAACACTTCTCACAAGCAGCGTTGTTCTTGAAGAAGATGAACTTACAGTTTCGTTATTAGTAGAAACGCTGCCTAACACTGTTGAGCGACGCACAGACTCAGGTAGTTCACACGCTTAATATCTCTATAGCTTCATTATTAAATGCATTAGTCTGCTGTCAATGGCTCAAGCCTTCTATGTTTTCTAAGTTATTAGAAAATTACACTTGGGATTAGAAGCGTAAATTAATCCTACACACAAGAGCATTTTAAGGTCAAAAACCTGACAAATGTATTGAAATGCAACAATATTTGAGGTGTGGTAACCATAGTATGAGTGGAATAATTTACTCAGGTCCATTGAATCATTAGAAAATAATGCACACCTGAAGTGGTGATGCGGCCACAATGTGAAGTACCCCATTGTAAATTATTCCTTACTTATAAAGCACATATTAGTGCCTTAGTCTGCAAGACCATATAAATCCCTTAATCATACCTAGGCATAACTACAACTAAGCAGTAATTAGATAACTTTAGTTCATAGTGAATATGTGTTCCTTAATCTGAAGTCAAAAATGCCACTGACTGTTTACTGTTGAAAAAAAAAATAAAAAATGGAGTGTCTATTAACACTTAGTACATACAAATAGCCCACCTTGTTGGCAGAGGCTATTTACACTAACTCTGCCCACCAACGTGTGATTGGGATAGTCAACATTATAAAAACGGCTTAGAATCATCAGCTCTAGTGGCGCAGATGGTAAAGTGTGTGCTGTGGTCTTCTTGACGCGATCGACCTAGGTTTGAACCCATCTTTCACTGAACATTTTTGTTTTCTCCCTTTTCAAATCTCATATCACATTGGAAAGGCATTTATTTTTAAGGAAATAACCAAAAGGTTGAAAATAAAGTATCGGGTAGGGTTAGGTGTAGGAAGGGCTTTATTGTAGCAATGGCATCCATTTAATAATTTGAATTAAAATTATAATTTACACTCAATATGTTATTATTGCATACTGTTTTATAATGTAATACAATACTGAAGTGCAGATAATGGCCACTATTTGCAACAAGTATAAATAGCAGAAAATCCTGCTATTTTAACAGTGTAAATAGAATCTCATCCATCGCTAAGAAAATATGCTATTTTCACTTAGTGTAAATAGCCTCTATCGCTATTTACACTTAGTGAAAATAGCCGTTGACAAAAACAAAAACAAAAACAAAAAGCAGTCTAAATTAACCTAAATAAGATGATTTGCTATTCTAAGTTGGCTTAAGATAGTATGGTTATACTCCAAGCCTAGCCAAGATGGTGTTTAGCTGGTTGGTTAGCTGTCTGACAAGCTGAAAAGTGTAAAATCATCAATACAGAACAGTCTGACAGGATGGGAGACCAGCTAACCAAAGCTGTGGTCACATTTACCATTGCCGCACATGAAGTCATTTCAAGAATATCGCAAGAGGGCAAACAGTATTCCACATGGATTTCACAATGGGTTCAAGATGGTTACACAAATTCACATCAATGCCATACAGAAAGCTACTTGGTTTGAAAGTGATTTCTGTGTGAGCTATGCTTTATTGATAACAGCCTTTTTTATTGGACCTTTTACCTATAAAATTTTATCCTGAAATGTGACCACATCTTAAGATGTTCTTATTTCTTGGAATGCCATTTGGAATTGGAACACTCTACATAGGCAGCAACATCAGATGCCACACAAACACCACTCCAATTGGGAGAGTTTGGCTTTAGCATCTTGCTAAGCTAACCACACAACACTCTAAACTGCACAAATATTAGTGAAATACACTTTAAATAGACTGAACTACTTCTATCCATACATTTCAGTGTTGAATAAAATATATGGGACATGTCTCTCACCATCTTGGATTGATTTTTCCCCTGAGCATTCTGGGATTGCCACAACTGTGATGCCTTAGGGGTAATTTACAAAGAACACATTTTTCCAACACAAAACACATTTTGTGTGAACAGCAGTGGAATGGGAAAATAAGATGCATTATTTTAACTTTAGCTCTGCAGTTTTAGAACGTCGTGTCACACACAAGATGCTGCAGAAGACAGGAGCGCAGTAGTCAAAGACGACCATCTAGTGCATGTTTACATATATTCTATAGAAGAAAAACATGGAAAAGCAGCACATGAGAATACAAAAATACATGCTGTGTGAGTGGCCCAATAGTTTAGCCAAAACAAGGTGTCTCAGAAGACATAATGTTATATTTGAGAACAGCCTTTTCTCCAAAATTCACCTACACTGTGCTTTAAAATACTGACTAGTTAAGAAGCTCAGGTTTTGGAGTCACTCTTCCTCTCTCTCTCTCCCACACATATTACTGTAGGCAGAATGGACCCTCCATAAAAGCAAAATTATCTCCTACCTCTTTGCTAAAAATGGCATAGGACACAACATATCATAGGTGAAGTAGGCTACACTGCCAGCACATTTTGAATAATTATTTTAAGTGGTTTCATAAGAAAAAAAAAAACAACAACAAAAAAACTACCACTTACATTCTCTTAAAAATTATTACACAAAGGTCAGGAAGAAACTGGACTAAGACCTTCAAAAAAAGATAATAATAATATTATTAATAACACAGAGGTACTCCAGGAAGTTTGAACTGTATCCCGTTGAAAAGCACGGCTTTGGAAAAGGAGTTGTGCATTATAGTCAGTGGGGGAGGCCTCATTTGCTGAACAGCCCAGAAGAGGCCACCAGGGCTAATGGCAGAAGAGTGGGCCATTTCTTGCAATCAACCAATTTCACACCTGGAGTGGAGTCCAACCTGTCAAGAGCTCTGTTTGGGGTAGAAAAAGGTGCCAAATGTACATCAAACATGCAGTCTCTACAAATAGCATTTAATGAATCTTTTTAGAACAATGTGCTTTTTTTTTTTTTTTTTAGAACCCAGATTTTGCAATGGCCATTATGCGGTGATTACACTGTTTCATAAGTGTAAAGTGTATCTTACCAACCCATAACATTTGAACGGCACCGTTTGGGGTTGGTAAGATTCTTATCAGTAAAAGTCTTTTAAGGCTCAATTTATTTAGAAAATACAGTAAAACTGTAATATTGTAAAATATAACTGCTATTAAAATAACAGTTTTCTATTTAAATATATTGTAAATGTTATATATTTTTGTAATGGCAAAGCTGAATTTTCAGCATCATCACTCCAGTCTTCAGTGTCACATAATCCTTCAGAAAGCATTCAAATATGCTGATTTAATAGGCCTATGCAAGAAACAGTTCTGATGATTGTTGAAAAATTTTACTTTTTTATTTTTTTGTGCAAACAATAAAATGTTCATAGGAAAATCATTTATTTGAAATAAATTGTAACTCTGTAAACATGTATTACAAATGTATACACACAGGCATTTTATTTTATTTTATTTTTTATTTTTTGATCCAGCTGAGAACAAGTGCACTTTATGCATTAAAAAAAAGAAGAAAAAACACTTACAAAAATTGAAAGAAACAGAGAGCAAAATGAGTTAGACTGTGTTACTCCATGTTTAGCTGTTTAGTTTTAAGTCAAACTGTTTGACAAACTGAAAAACTGATATTTTTATTTACTTGGAATGACAGAGATTTTAATTTTCACTTACATAAATACATCTTGCAAGAGCACCTCAGAGTTGGTGGCAACATAAACTGTGAGTTTAAGAATGTAATGAGTTCATTTCTGATTTGATTTATGTAAAGCAGAGACACATATTCACAATGAATCTAACCTGAAATGACAACTCATCTTAATTGGAGGTGTGAAGTGTGCATAGCAAGAGATTGATTATAATATATAAAAAAAGAAACAATACTTGTGGTTGGTGGATTGTTTTTATCCTGTTGTCTGATCTGCATGAGGGCAGACACACAGCGGGACTCATGCTCGAGCATATCTCAAGATGCTCCAACAAAGATCAGTACAGGCACTTGAAATAGAACCGCACAACACATGAACACCTGACTCCAAGCAGCCTTGTGGTCAAAATCAATTCTGGCATGTATGACAGAGATAAAGTCTCTGTAGAAAAGTGAGGAGATACAAATGACAAGTGACGAGCAAGCTTCTGTCTGGACATGACAGATGACTTAACGGCAAGAGACCTCCCTGACAGCTTCTCTCAAACACGTCAAAGATGGAAAACCACCCGGGAATAAGACGGCTGGACCCACGGATAGATTGAGTTGGCCTTTGACATTAAAGACAGAAGACAAGTCCTAAAAAGGAATTAAAGAACAAAGAAAAAAATGTTCAAATGACTCAAGTAAGACAGTAAGCTTTATAAAAATAAAATAAAAAAATAAGACTTCAACAATCAATGGTGTCCCTTGGTGATATGTTAAGTAGGACATTGAGTTTGAAAAATAAATCCCTCTAGTTCCTCTGACTGTATTTAGACTGTTGCTACTGACATGAAGTTGTGCAGACAGATGGGAAAGAAATTATTCACAATGCTAGTGTGAACTCCAGACAGACTCCAAATAAATAGCATGATGTCATTAACAACGTTGTGAAGTAACTAAAAGAAGTGATGCAATTAGCTTAACTAAATTTGTCAGCAGCATGACAGTAGCTTAACTGTTTGGAAAACATTGTAGCTTTTCCTGTAACAAGGTACTTTTTTCCCCATGTGGCTAGATAGATAGATAGATAGATAGATTTAGGCATTTTAACCAATTCACAGCCAGTGTTCACACTGTCATATAAATTTTTGCGATGCCAAAGTAATATGAATTGTTTCACACAGCTCTTTATATATATATATATATATATATATACACACAGATTAAATTACAATAATTCTACAAAGACAAATAGTGTTTTTAGAATGGCTGTTGTTAGAAAAACAAACAAAAAAAAACACCTTTATCAATGCCATTTTCTACATTTATTGCTGTAGAAACTTCATGTGAACTGAAGCATGAAGTTGAAGTTCATAAGACCACAAACAAAACAATAAATATTTTTCTATACTTTTCTCAATCTTTTCAAACTCCCTCTTTATTTCATTTTGTCTTTATGACTGACGCACGGTAGCTCCCACACAGTAGCGATGATGGGCAAATACCAACACCCAGCAATGAGAGTGCCATCAGTTTTACTCATTTTATTTGGTGCTTTCTCAAAGCTTAAAAGGATTAAACTTTCAGCCCAAGGAATAGAGTGTGTGCACAGCGTTGTGAAGTGGCAATCTGTCTGAAGTAGTTTACTGGTGCATCTCCATGCACTGTTTTCTATTCTGCTTGATGGAGTCTGGAAGAACACAACAATCCAGCCCAAACTCTAAAAGGGTGATTATCTTTAATGCCTATATAAAGACAACAGCAAAACGGCTGTCCAAACTCAGAAGGTTATCAGGGTCCAGCAGTGGTTTTACCTAGAATGCAAAGTTCACATTTGAAATTTCTTAAGCCTAATTTATTAGCATCTGCCTTCATAGATTTAGTGTTTGTTATCAGTAAATTACTGGCTAAGTTAACATAAATATGCTATTGGAACATCTTATTGTTTATGGCTTTTGGGCACACCATAAACACTTTTATAAATGTATTTTGCATAAAATGCAGATGTTGAGAGTATTGGTCTCCCCAGAGGTCAGGTGAGGCCAGACAATTTGTATGCAAATGCATAAAACTGCAGCAGCTGAGAGCTTCAACATCAACATCTAGAGATAGTACTGTTACTCATGCATATGAGTAACTCAGTTGAATATACAATAATTATGTAAACTGCAGCTTCCAAAGAGATTATCATTTGGTATTTTATTTTTTGATCAAGTAAATAATGCTGAAAATATCACCAGCTGTACAAACAATTATGATTGCATTTCCATTTGCCTACTATTGTTGCTCACTGTTCTTGGTGATGTTGTCTTATGTGGTGACTTGATTTGTTATGTCTGGTTGAAGGCTGTGTTTTATTGTATATTTTGTTAAACCTTTTTTTTTTTTTGCATCATGAATGTTCATGTTACTGTTTCTCAATGGTTTAAGACATATGCTCTTTATGATGTTTATTTAACATTTAATATTTCATTTAATGTTCGACATTTAATGTTCATTTAACATGCAATTTAAAACCATGTGAGCAAAACATATTTATTTTTTTAAGAAATAGGCCGTCGCTGTTCTAACAATTGTTTAGGTATGTCACTTACTCAACACATTGACGTAATGAATTTGAATAATAAGCTAGTTATTTATATGAGCTAAACTATATAAAAAAATAATAATAAATAAATTCACTGATATCTTCATTTTAAAGTAAATTTAGAAGTATTCCTTTGTAAGAAAATACTATCTAATGATCAAAAATCTCAATAGATTAGCAATGTTAGAAAAAGTTTAAACTGAAATCACTTATCCAATGCACTCCTCAGATGCTAATGCATACAGAAAGGGGGCCAGTTTAGTCTCTATTTTGGGCCAGGGCACCAGGTGGTTTAGGTTCGAGAGGCCTTCAATGTTTGTGCAAAAAGTATAATAATCTATCTGTGTCAGCTGCCATTTTGATTCCAAGAGCAGCAAATACATGACTGCAGTCCAGCTTAATGGGCATAATGCTCCACCGCTTTGCAAATTCATGAAACTCTATCCCAGGAAAAAATGTGATAGACTCTTGGGACACTGCTAGAAAAGAGGCACATTTTTTCTTTTTATTGCTGCTGCGCTCAGTGCAAAGATGGAGGTCAATGGAAGTGAATATAGCAGATTCACTTTGCATGCTGATTTAGGTGGCTCCCCCGCCGCGGGGCCTTAGCGGTGCCTTCCCCATAAAAGATTTCAATTTGTGGAGCGAGAGACGACGGGGGCCTAAAATAATCACGCTTGTTCCGAAGCCCTTAAGCTCATGTTATGACGAAGGCAAACTGTCAACTGCTAAATAGAAAAACATTATAGTCTTTCTCTTCGGAAAATGCACTTGTCATTTCATATAGGGGACACACGTATCTCCCAGCCGGCCACAAAACACTATCTGTCACTTTCGCTTTGCTAGCACATATCTCTTAAAGTATAGAGAAATAAGGCGCTATATTGGCTGCTATTCGGGTCATGGCTCGACGCCGGCAGGGATTCTGTTCAACCCCTCCAACCTCAATTTTTTTTTTTTTTTTTCGGCGAGAGCATGGAGGTTTGAGCACAATCCGTGATTACAAGGATTAGATTGGTTTAAAACCAAGGGTGCCCAAACACTTTACTCTGAAGGGCAACATTCATGCAATTTCAAATCTCACTGGAACGTGGGGGGACGAAGGGCTTTGAAATAGCGTGCTTGAAAGGGGCCTGGTGCACAAGGGGGCGCTGGCAGGGGGGGCAAGGGGGGGCAAGGGGAGACCTGGCACTGACGCCGTAGTGATTTCACCGTGAGCACAGCCAAGTCAACTGTGAATAATGTCATTTGGAAGTCCGGGGTGACGCAGGGTTCTGGAGAGCTGCCGAGAGCCTTGCTCTGCGAGCCCCAGATGAACTTTCAAAAACTCACTGAAGTCAACGATGCATTTCAGCTCTTAATTAAAGGAAAGCACACACTTCTAATTAGTCTAATTCTGGGTACTAATTTGAGGGGTCATTAAGGCGCAGGAAACTAATCTCTATCAAAACCTGGCAAAGCCGTTTAGAGCGACTGGTTACGGGTGCTAGACATGAATGCTTATAAGGAGTCTGAGCCGACTAAAGGGCTGGATTACCACTCTGACAGATAGTGATACAGCAACGTGGTATCACCACAAGGCACAGATGAGCATTTAGCCCAGGCTGCCATGAATTTTTATGCCTATGTCTTCATGAGAACCACATTTATATGGTTAGAATACAGTTAGACTCGCTGAAGTTTTGCCACTTTTTCAATAAAAAAGTACAACTTATAAATAAATAATAATTAAATACACTCACATTCGAAAGTTTAAGGTTTTTAAAGTGTAAATAATTTATTTTAAGTATTTGAAAATGGTCTATTTTGCTCAACAATGCATCTTTTAAAAAATATAGCAAAAACAGTAATGTTGTGAAATATTGTTTAAAATGTGGTGTATTCCTGTGATGCAAAGCTGAATTTTAAGCATCATTTCTCCTGTTTAGTGTCACATGAACCTTCAGACATATGCTGATTTAGTGCTCAAGAAATATTTATTATTATTATTGTTGAAAACGGTTGTGCTGTTTTTTTTCTTTTCTTTTTTTCAAGATTCTATGATGAACAGAAAGAGAACAGAAGAACATTTATTTGACAATGTTATTTTTTTGTAACGTTGTAAATGTCTTTACTGTCAATTTTGATCAATTTAAACATCCTATTTTACCTAGAAAAACATCACACTTGAAAAGTACTGTAAATAGGGCACAAAATGCAATTTCATATTAACTTTAAGTGCCTTAGTGAAGAGCATAATGGTGATGCTTTTCTTTTCTTTTTCTTTTCTTTTCTTTTCTGGAGATTGTATCAGCAACATTTTACTTAGTGTTATTTCTGTTTGGAATTCACTTTCATACTGCCGTTCATTTGGCAATACAGAAATCAGAATGAAGCTATTATGATGTATTTTAAATGTCATCTCCTAGTCAATAACTCCAGCTAAATTCCCCTTGCTTAAAATCTGCTTCCCCAGCTTTCAAGCCATGGGCTGGTACATCAGAACCACATGGCTCTCAGAAAAGAAAAAAAACAACCCCCCCCCCCAAAAAAAAACAAAACAAAACTACAGTCTGAAGATAATAGCCAAACCAAACACGTCTGGTATTCAAAAGGGCAAACCCCCCATCAGAATGAGTGTCCAGCCATTGGTTGCGCCTCAAGCCCATCTTTCCACTGCAAGGCCCTTTGTAATCGCCATCATTAGTGGAGCTCACCTGTTATGTTCCCCATGCCAACCTTGATTAAGACCCAGCGAGTGGCTGAAAGTGGGTGTATGCGCCAGGATGTAGGGGCTATTCATAACAAATGGGGAGACTTGGACCAATTCGCAGCCATCCTGCTTCTCTAACAGACGGGAAGAGACGGACCAGCCTTGTGTTGTGTAGAGTGAGAATTGGGGACGATCCATCTCTTCCAGCTGAGCCAATGAAATGTAGAAACCAAACCAAAAATGGACAGGATTGAATGTATTGGGGTAGGTAATGAGAGCCTGCAGCTACTCACCAACATTTGAAAGAGAATTGTTCATTACTTCATTTTAAAAACAGAAATAGTATGTTAGTACTTATATAAGCAACTATCCTGAGCAGTAATATAAAAGGCGGTATAGATAGGTAAACAGTTCAGTCCATTTCACATCTTTAAAGGTGTGGTCACATTTACTGTTGCTCTGGGAAATTTAGTGGGTGAACTTGAGACATTTCCATAATTTTTTTGCGAGAATTTTGTTGATGGCGAAAAAGTCATACACTGATCATTCTGCGCAGCGCCGCTTCAAGTCGAACACACCTGATGATTCTATGCTTCGATAGGAGGAGCCCGATTCCACTACCAATCTCACAGTCGAATATTCGCTGGGTGTTATGATCATGCCATTTTGGCTATATGGGGGTGCTCAGTGTCTGATTTCACATAGAACTACTGGTTTTCTCCCAATAAGTTAATATACAGCCTATTAAGATAATGTTGTAAATAAGAATATGAAAAGAAAGAAGCTTTTAATAAATATTTTTAACGTGCGTGAATAAATCCAACCACCCCTTCACTTAATCCAACATCTTGGCGGCAAAGATTTAACAAGACAGAATGAAAGACTGTATTTATTCGATCAGGTAGGGTATAAGTGATTTCAAAATATTTCAGCCGGTTTATATATATCGTGTATATATTATTTATCTGGTATAAAATGCATTTGAGTTAAGCTGCAGTAAGCGCTTCATTGTAGTACTAAGGTGATTATCTCTTCAGTGCGCAGCGCGACCAGGAAACAATTCAGAATATTAATAACTATGACTGGGACTGTCATATACATAACATTATAATAAGAACACTATTATAACAAAACACTGTGAATTTTTAGAGTTTAGTTGCCGCGTTTCTGTGCGTTGTTGCGTGAAGAACGCTTCCACAAAAGGAGCTCATTCAGAGCCGCGCAGACACGTTCATGACATTTGCATTCGGGACATTTTTTTGCAGATAGCCTATAAGTGTTAATATTGACGTTATGTTGTATACATAACGAACCGTATTCTATTTGAGATAAATGATGAGTTAAATCCCATTGATTAAAAACCTGCAATCAAATGTTCATCTTCAGCGCGCGCACAGCTCAATTGCAGAACATTAATAAACTGTCATATAAATAACGTTATAATGAGAGCAATGTTGTAATAAATGTTGTGAATTCTTAGGGTTTCACTGACGTTTAATGTTAATATTTTAATTAAAACATAAAACATTATTTTTGAATCTGCGAGGCGTCCGTAACACATTTTCCCTGTGTTAATGTAAATAATTATGACTGTCCAATGTCTGACTTGACTCTTGGTAGTGTATTTTGCCCCAACACCAAACATATGATTCGACTATCAGTCGACTATCGGTAAGATTCGAAAATTCCAATTCGACTATGAAAATCACACCCCTACACTAGACAATGGACAACTGAGCGTTTTCGTTCATAAAATTGAGTTAGTGTGACCACACATTAAAAAATGCTACAGGTAAAGTGTCTACGATATTTGCAATATGTTGTTCGCAAAAATCTTATTTCATCAAATTATATAGTCTTCTAAATGGTCACCATTAAGACAGATGCCTTTTTTTTTTTTTGTCAGAATAATGGTGTAGTTATGGTATCTACCAGCAGGAGCTAAATGGCTGATGCTAACTAGCCAAACATTGCCCCCATGAACAGAAGTAAGCCAGAACAGACTGTCACCTCTTCCTATTTTAGTATGATAAAGTAATTAGGGAAGTAGAGAAAACAGGGGCCTTTTGCTCTGCATGGTGACAGAAGGACCATGACCATGATAATGAGTTTTTGCATTATTAGGCAGTAATGAATGGGACACACTGATTCGCCTCCATGTTAGCCTCAGGCAAAACAGCTGGATCTGTCAGTCACACCGATGGGGAGTCAATCGAGGCTTATAACCTCAAATATTCCCTCTTTTTTGTGATGGAGGCTTTTTTATTTTTTTTATTTTCAAGCATCTTTGAAAAGCATACTTGCTGAATTGCATTGATTATAGTAGCAAATGAGTCCACAAGCAAATAAATAAACAAGGAAGCATAAATGTAGATTTAACCCCCGTGGGTTGGAACATATTTAGTGTGCTAAAAATTATTTTCATCCACTGGTTGCATTATTTATTTGCATCTTGTGAGTCTGAATGATAGCTTAAGAAAGGATGCAGCAGACTACTACTATCTGGTATAGTGAGATGGAATTTGAATTAGAGTGTTCACTTCTACAGGGAATTGAATTAGATTGAAAGGAAGATGAATTTACTCAAATTGAATTCAATGATGTTCACAGGTACTGCATTCTGGTAAGTTAAGTGTTCTTCCATCACGGTCCACAAATGTAAATTTATGAAAAAATGATGAAATATATAAACTAATTAAAAACATGTACATTCAAACGTGTTTTCTTTCAAACATTTATGGTCTGTCTTGAATTCCTTTCAATTATACTTACAGTTCAAATTTTAACTACAATTCTGTATCCTATTTGCTACATCAATTCAACTCAGCAATGGAATTGGGATTTATACAATTTATAATTACATTCTAAATGGGGCACAACCTTGAAATCTACATAAACATTTGATATAAATGACCAGATTTTTCATTGTGGCAGCCAAATAGTGTTTATTTCTGTTAATAAGGCATAATTAGCTTAATTTAAAACAAAGGGGAAACATTACAATGACTTTATTTAATTAAATTGCAGCACTATTTTAGCATTTAGTGCCTTGGTAAACTGGATTGCATGTGGTTAATAAATAAAATACCATTTTTTCTACTGCATGAAATGAAAAAAAAAAAAATTCAATAAATCTGAACTTTTTTTCCCCAAACTTCTCCTCTAGCTGTTTTGAATTGATGCCCCTAAATTATTGTTTGAGCTGATGTCTGTAAATTCTGCCTTTGTCTCTGCATTCTTGCATCATTCAAAGGCATCAATCATTTGCACTCATCCCTTTCTCTCAGCTTTCGCTCTCTCTCTCACTTCCCATCAACGACTGGCAGACATCAAAAGAGAACGCTAATGACTGAGAGAACTGGAGGATGGAGGAAACAGCTGAAGGGGACAGCAGATGGATGGAGAGGTGTCAAACGTGATGAGCAAGGTGCAGCTGTGGTCCTCCTCTTTTCCCAGCTGCTTGGCGTCGTGGGGTGAGGCTTAGGTGACCCCTGAAATATCGCCCATCTGACACCATGACCTAAATCTGTCCTGACTGGCTTTATCTCGACAAGTTACTAGAAGGTTTTGACATGCACTGAGACACAACTCAGCAGTTAGGACACTGATATGACTGATAATACGACACTTGTCTCTGTCTACAGAGATGCATCTATTACACTGGCAGCGGTTAGATACTGAAAGTAAAGGCAGCTTGAGTGGCACACACAAATAAATGGAATGGTGGAAATGCCAAAATATTCAGCAAAATTCTATTTAATAGACCTTAGTCACAGTAGATTAATTAATTAATTAATTAATTAATTCATTCATTCATTCATTCATTGTCCCAGCAGATATTAACCAGTATGTAAAACAGCTGAGAAGCATTGAGCCAAGAAAAGATCAAAACGGGTTGCTAATTTAGTTTTTTATGTACACAACAGAACAGTTTTAAAAAGTCTGATATTTCAAAATTGCTTAAAATAGTCTAGTGAAGGACGGATTATAATATCTATGATCACCAACACAACACTAAAAAAATTGTGCAGCATCATATGCAGACCGTAGATTAATGCATGAATGGGGAGCCCTATCTAATCATTAATGTGAAGTTGAACTCCATCCTCCGCTCCTTTATTTTGGAAAAAAAAATATATATATATATATTTTGTTGACACATTCTTGTCATACACATACATTGTCATGTTTGTAATTAATTAGTCTTTTGGTTAAATCCAGGCTAGATGACATAGGATAGATGTCATACTCAAAGCTGACAAATGATTTAAATAGTTACCTTTGACAATGATTGGTTATATATGTAGAAAAAATTATTTTGCCTGACTTGTGAATTTTGCTCATTTTGCCCTTTATTCTTTCAGATTACTGTACCAGTTGTGAAGTGATGAAAACTCACCTAGGCTACGACGTTATGAAAGAAAAACGTTATTTATTTATTTATTTAATTTTTGTTGTTGTTGTTGTTTTTTTGTTTTTTTTTGTTAACAACTCTTTACAAAATGTTCTTCTGGGAACAGTAGTATAAAGCAAAAAGCAACTGTGCGAATTTAGAACCCACCCCCTGGTAGACTTAAAAATAAAAATAAATAAATAAATAAATAAATAAAAAATATAAAACAAAAGAATAAATAAATAAATAAATAAATAAAAATAAAATGAATAAATAATAATAATAATAATAATAATAATAATAAATTAATTAATTGATTAATATTAATAGATAAATAAATAATAAAATAATTTTTACAAAGATTTTAGAAAAGATGACACAACATTAAATGCTGAATGCCATAAATTTACAGTTTTCACAGTAGTTCCATGTATATGAGAAGTTGAGAGTTCCATCGAGATGATGTCCAACAAATACACAGTCCAGGTTAAAGAAAAACGTTTTTAACTTCATATGCATCAATGAGTATCATTCTGTGAGGGGTAGGGTTAGGTTATGAGTTAGGATTAGTTTATAAAATCTATAACTATCTGTATATAAAAACAATAGAGGTCGAATGTCTCCATTTAGATTGTGTGTGAGATATCAAATCTCTTCTTCAAAAGTAAGTTAGTGGTCTGGTTTGCTGTCTATAATACTATAATATGGGATACGAAAAAAAGGAGAAAATTGTCAAATAGATGTTTTGCAGGAATATACAGGAACTTTGCAAAATAGTTGGCTATACTCACTTAACAGATTTCACATGTAATGCATTACACCCAATGCTGATCTACAGTAATACAGTATTGTATGTGGGCCCAGCGTCACATTCAGATCCTAATTTCAACCTCATTATCTGCACTCTTAACAAATTTTGAAGTGACAGCTCAATATGCCTACATACTCTGTCACTCGCTGGAGGAGCTGTCAACAAAACCCTCTGACACTTTATCTTATTTAAGTAAGCTTTATTTTGGCAGCATTTGAGGAGTTCAGTTTGAAAACCCCCTTCAGGTCTGTGAGTTTTTTTTTTTTAATGAAGGCAATTTGCCAGATGTTTCTTCTTCCTGTCATTAAAGGTGAGGGCTCATTTACCCTTCATGATCCACTGAGAAATCTGATTTATTATAAATGTACCCGTACAGGTCTCAGGTCACACCCATTTTAAGGATCAGACTACAGTAAGTGTTCAAGATTTGACTGGATAGCCTGGGCAGTAGTGTGGTGTAAAATATATTTTATAGATTATATAGATTTCAGACTTAGTTGTTGGCTGTTTGAAAGTTTATTATTGAGGTAAGTCCACTTTTCCCGTTTCTTCTCTGGTGGTCCTTCATTTTTGCAGCAACAAACTAAAAGAGGCAAAACATCAACTAGCATTGCTGATATTAGCATCAGTTCACTCCTGCAGGTGCTGATAGCAAGAACATGACAAATTCACTCTGTCTCCAAGAGAGGTAAGATTGTCCCAGATGAGGAAGAGCAATGTTTTTCTCCACCCTGACGTCAAGCAGCCTGGTTCCTTATGCACACGCCATTTATATCTGCAAGTCATTATCATTTATCTGTCTTGTAATATCAACACATTTATTCTGTGTTACATCAAAATCACATCGCAAGGGGCTGTAATCTGTTTTACACGGGGTCGGATGATGGTGGCTGCCACCGAAGCAGTCCATTAGGAAAGAAGTATATTTCGACCATGTCACATCTTCAGATTGAAAAGGTCCAGCTGTCACTTTCTTTCACAGCAATTATCGCAAGTCATGCATTTTCATTTCCATCGCTGGAGTAATTTCTCTCTTTTTCCAAAATTACCGGTGGTTAATTTTGCACCCCCCCACCCCTGTTAGCCCCCTTTTAGCTCGTGAGGTACAGTCAGTCAGGCAACTTGCAAAGTTAAGGCTTAAGTCTTGTCTCTTCCAAGACATGAAATAAGTGAGTGAAAAAGCCCTGTCACTGTAATGGATTTCAGAAACATTTTCTCTGAGAGTGATGTCCTTTCTGCTGTGTGTGCGCAGGAGCAAAGAGAATAAACATATTTTGGGATGGGTTGCCTCTGGAAAGTGTTTGACAGCCATGAATAATATCATGATGCACAGCTCAGTATAAAAACATTTCCATCCAGAAGCTAACTGGATGAAATGTATCTCGAATGCTAATGTTCAACCATTATTCGCTCCCAGGGGTGCAACTATCCATTTGTTAAGGTGCATGCAACAGCAACACTGGCACCCTCCATATAACAATTAATGTGGCATTTATTATGAGGCATTTTGGCCCTTTCCATATAAATCAATTTAGAAAACTATGTATATATATATATATATATATATATATATATATATATAGATAGATAGATAGATATATAGATATATAGATATATACACATATGTATACATACATACATATGTATACATACATACACATATGTATACATACATATGTATGTATTCAACCAAGTCTCTGCCTCTCTCACACAGAACAACCTCCTGGACAGCACCAATCTGGCTTCAGAAGTGGACACTCGACCTTGCTCTCAGTTGTTTAAGCCCTAAGACTTGCAAGAGTAGCTTCCAAGTCTTCATTGCTTATCTTGCTGGATCTGTCCGCTGCTTTCGATATGGTCAACCACCAGCTCCTCCTGTCAACCCTATTGGGAAAGGGCATCTCAGGAACCACACTTCAGTGGTTTGAGTCTTACCTCTCAAATAAGTCCTTCAAGGTATCTTGGAGAGGTGAGGTATCCAAGTCGCAACATCTAGCTACTGGGGTGCCTCAGGGCTCAGTTCTTGGGCCACTTCTCTTCTCTGTCTACATGGCATCACTAGGTTCTGTCATTCAGAAACATGGCTTTTCATATCACTGCTATGCGGATGACACTCCACTCTACCTCTCATTCCATCCTGATGATCCAAAGATAGCTGCTCGTGTCTCAGCATGTCTAACAGACATTTCTTGCTGGATGAAGGACCAACACCTTCAACTCAACCTGGGTAAGACAGAACTGCTTGTGGTTTCAACAAACCCATCACTTCATCACAATTCCACCTTCCAGTTAGGCTCATCAACCATAACTCCTTCAAAAACAACCAGAAACCTTGGAGTTGTGATTGATGAGCCCTGCCTCACACCCCGCCAATATTTTGGTTAATGTATTTGTCAATCAGGGTGTGTAGGGTGAAGATGTGGTCTGTTGTTCTATAATTTGGTAAGAATCCAATTTGACTTTTGCTGAGGACATTGTGCTCTGTAAGGAAGTGTACAAGTCTTGTGCTGATGATATTGCAGAACAATTTTGCACAACTCTCTCTCTCTCTCTCTGACTTATTGCTTACTGCTTACTGACAATCATAATTTCACAGGATGTCTATTTTACCATAGTCTTTAAACCAGGGAGATTTTGATGTTATAAATACATGCATACCTGTAATATGTTTACATCCATGCATTTTATTTATGCTTGGTAATAAAATGTCTCCATGCATGACGGTTCACCATGCTCTTTCTGTTTTTCTTGAACATTATGTCAGGACTGACATAGAATTGATCTTCTCTGGTCCCTAGATCCTCAGGAATAAATTGTGTTATGTTTAATTACTCCAATGGCATTTTAAAAATAATGCAATAACAAAAGAAAAGAAAATCAGATGCAAAGATTTCACCCTGACTCATCTCTATTTAATTAAACATTAACATACACTGAACCTTTCAGCCTTCATGCTCAAGTGATTAAAAGTTCCAAATCACATTTTCTTTATAGAGCACTATGGCATATTTATTATTTATTATTTACATATAAACTATTTAATACATCTTTCTACTTTCTACTTTATTTCAAACTTTATATTAATTCATTATATTCATTAAAGGGGTGGTTTACTGCTTTTTTTCTTTGCTTGATTGTGTTTATGGGGTGCAATATAACATGTCTTCGTGTTTCGTTTGTTAAAAAACGCCTTATTTTTCATATATTTCACCTTTATTGTAAGCCGCTTTCTCCTCTGTCATTTGAACGACCGGTTGACTTCCTGATTGTATGAAACCACTCCCTCAGAAACAGGCAGTGGGCTCAGATTGGTTAGTTGGGCCGGTGTGTTGTGATTGGCTAAACTGCGTACTGCACATTGTCCGGAAACTTCACGCCCATTACCTTCATGGGCGACCACTGCATGTGCTCCAGTCAAATGTAAATAATGGTGTCTGTCACGGGATGGGTCAAGAGATGAGGCGAGGACTCAAGTGCAGGAGAAAATGGGTCTTTTTAATAAAAAAGGAGAAACAAAAATGAACAAAAACCACCCTGAAGGGGAAAAACAGGCAGGCAGGCAGAGAGCTGCAATACATTTAAACGAACTCACACACGACATCAAACATCCAACATTAACAACGACACAGCACAGGACTGCAGACACCAGGAGACTATATGGGGAGCCAAACGAGGAGGACACAGGTGAAGGAACTGAAACAATAATGAGATAACAAGGAGGGCGGGGTCAGACAATAGACAGGAGAGCACATGGCACAAACAACAAACAATAAGCCATGTGCTGACACACACAGTGACATCTGGTGGCCAACCGGGGCACACCAGCAGGGCCGTGACACAACCCCCCCTTTAAGGAGCGGATTCCAGACGCTCCACACACTAAAACAACAACCAAAAATGTCTGGGAGGGAGGGCGGAGGCGGATCAGGGGAGAGATGGTGGGCCAGGCCCATGTGGCGGCAGAGGGGACCTGGGCACTGAGGCAGCGCCCGGCGGGATGGGGACAGGGCAGAACCAGCGGCCACCACAGCAGTGTGTGTGGAGCTGCCACCCTGAAACAGGCAATGACAGGCTCTGCCATTTCGGGAGCCTTGTGTGCGGGCACCGCCGCCTCGGGAGGAATGCGAGCGGAAACCGCCGCTTCGGGAGCTTTGTGTGTAGGCACCGCCGCCTCGGAGGAACTGTGAGCGGAAACCGCCGCCTCGAGAGCCTTGTGTGCGGGCACCGCCGCCTCGGGAGGAATGTGGCGAACACCGCCGCCTCGGGAGAATGTGGCGGAAACCGCCGCCTCGAGAGCCTTGTGTGCGGGCACCGCCGCCTCGGGAGGAATGTGAGCGAACACCGCCGCCTCGGGAGGAATGTGAGCGGAAACCGCCGCCTCGAGAGCCTTGTGTGCGGGCACCGCCGCCTCGGGAGGAATGTGAGCGAACACCGCCGCCTCGGGAGGAATGTGCGGTCACCGCCGCCTCGGGAGGAATGTGAGCGGAAACCGCCGCCTCGAGAGCCCCGTGTGCGGGCACCGCCGCCTCGGGAGGAATGTGAGCGAACACCGCCGCCTCGGGAGGAATGTGTGCGGGCACCGCCGCCTCGGGAGGAATGTGGCGGGCACCGCCGCCTCGGGAGAATGTGGCGGAAACCGCCGCCTCGAGGGCCTTGTGTGCGGGCACCGCCGCCTCGGGAGGAACGTGTGCGGAAACCGCCGCCTCGGGAGGAATGTGAGCGGAAACCGCCGCCTCGGGAGGAATGTGAGCGGAAACCGCCGCCTCGAGAGCCTTGTGTGCGGGCACCGCCGCCTCGGGAGGAACGTGTGCGGAAACCGCCGCCTCGGGAGGAATGTGAGCGAACACCGCCGCCTCGGGAGGAATGTGAGCGGAAACCGCCGCCTCGAGAGCCTTGTGTGCGGGCACCGCCGCCTCGGGAGGAATGTGTGCGAACACCGCCGCCTCGGGAGGAATGTGAGCGGAAACCGCCGCCTCGGGAGGAATGTGAGCGGAAACCGCCGCCTCGGGAGGAATGTGTGCGGGCACCTCGCCTCGGGAGGAATGTGTGCGAACACCGCCGCCTCGAGAGCCTTGTGGCGGGCACCGCCGCCTCGGGAGGAATGTGGCGGAAACCGCCGCCTCGGGAGGAATGTGGCGGGCACCGCCGCCTCGAGAAACCTTGTGGCGGAAACCGCCGCCTCGGGAGGAATGCGGCGGGCACCGCCGCCTCGAGCCTTGTGAGCGGAAACCGCCGCCTCGGGAGGAATGTGGCGGAAACCGCCGCCTCGGGAGAATGCGGCGGGCACCGCCGCCTCGAGAGCCTTGTGAGCGGAAACCGCCGCCTCGAGAGCCTTGTGGCGGAAACCGCCGCCTCGGGAGGAATGTGGCGGAAACCGCCGCCTCGGGAGGTTCGTGGCGGGCACCGCCGCCTCGAGCGATCCTGAGCAGCTACCGCCGCCTCGAGCGATCCTGAGCGGCTACCGCCGCCTCGGGAACCTTGTGCGGACACCGCCGCGCCGGGGATCCTGTGAGGATCGTGAGCAGCCACCGCCGCTTGAGGATCCTGTGAGATCGTGAGCAGCCACCGCCGCCTCGGGAACCTTGTGTGCGGACACCGCCGCCTCGGGAACCTTGTGTGCGGACACCGCCGCTTGAGCGATCGTGAGCAACTACCGCCGCTTGGGGCGATCGTGAACGGCTACCGCCGCCGGGGCGATCGTGCGGACACCGCCGCTTCGGGGCGATCGTGCGGACACCGCCGCTTGGGGCGATCGTGTGCGGACACCGCCGCGGGGCGATCGTGTGCGGACACCGCCGCCGCTTGGGGCGATCGTGTGCGGACACCGCCGCTTGAAGCGATCGTGGCGGAACACCGCCGCTTGAGATCCTGTGAGATCGTGGCCGGACACCGCCGCCGCCGGGGCGATCGTGTGCGGACACCGCCGCTTCGGGGCGATCGTGTGCGGACACCGCCGCCGGGGCGATCGTGTGCGGACACCGCCGCCGGGACGATCGTGTGCGGACACCGCCGCGGGGCGATCGTGTGCGGACACCGCCGCTTGAGATCCTGTGAGATCGTGGCGGACACCGCCGCGCCGGGGATCCTGTGAGGATCGTGGCGGACACCGCCGCCGCCGGGGCGATCGTGGCGGGCACCGCCGCTTGAGGATCCTGTGAGGATCGTGTGCGGACACCGCCGCCTCGGGAACCCTGTGCGGACACCGCCGCTTGGGGCCTTGAGCCGACCACGCTGCTCGCATTGACATCAGTGGGGTTCCTGCACGCCGTATCAGCCGGGGCGCTCTGGGAGGCGGGCTGGAGGTACTGGGTGCGGCAGGCGAGGCCTCTGGCGCCCCTTTGATTGTCGCCGGGCGCTGCAGCCGTCGGCCGCCACTGGGGCGCTGCGGCTTCTGCAGCTTTGTCAGCCACCACTGGAGGCGCTGCAGCCGGCGAGCACTGCCTGAGGCCCTCCAGCCACCCTAGCTGGGGAACGTGCCAGGAACTCCACAAATTCCCCAAACGTCAGGTGGTCCAGCCCCTCATCCTCCACCATTTGAGGGGCTCCTCAAGGCGCTATTGAAAAGGTCCTTGAGGGCCGCATCGTGTACCCCAAACCCTCTGCTGCACCACAGAACCTCAGGGCAAATTTCCTCACGTCAGTATCCTGCTGACGGAGGGAGCTCAGGGCCTGGAACTGGAGGATGCGTTGGTAGAGGGGGCTGCTGACGTTAGCGGCTGGTGGATGGTGTGAGCCCATTCTCCGCTGAGTCCTCATTTCGGCTGTGTCGTTCTGTCACGGGATGGGTCGAGAGATGAGGCGAGGACTCAAGTGCAGGAGAAAATGGGTCTTTTAATAAAAAGGAGAAACAAAATGAACAAAACCACCCGAAGGGGAAAAACGAGCAGGCAGGCAGAGAGCTGCAATACATTTAAACGAACTCACACACGACATCAAACATCCAACATTAACAACGACACAGCACAGGACTGCAGACACCAGGAGACTATATGGGGAGCCAAACGAGGAGGACACAGGTGAAGGAACTGAAACAATAATGAGATAACAAGGAGGGCGGGGTCAGACAATAGACAGGAGAGCACATGGCACAAACAACAAACAATAAGCCATGTGCTGACACACACAGTGACATCTGGTGGCCAACCGGGGCACACCAGCAGGGCCGTGACAGGTGTCAATATTGCCGTATCAGTTTGAGCCAGAATCGGACCCAGAAAGCGGTAATGAAGAGAGTCAAGCAGAACTTCCGCAAGCACGGCTCTTACAAACGTTTCTGAATGGAAGTTTGCTGTTGTGATTACATATCAATTTTTGAAGTTTGTACACGTTTGTCTTATACACACAAAATAGCATCGAACTAACTGGCTATTATAACCAAACGTTGGCTTGTGTTTACGTTCTTGATCAAATCGAAAAATTACGTCATAAAGTATACATGGAAAATACATTTACAAAATTAGTACATAATTACAAATTCGGGTCCAAAATGTTTGTACGCGTTTATCAAAGACACACGAAATAGCATTTAACTAACTGGCTAAAGCCAGCATTGGCATTTGTTTACGTCCTTGATAAAACTAAAACATTACGTCTGAAATTATACATGCAAATACATTTAAAATTATGAAATCTTACTTACAGGTTGTGGCCCAACAACTGCTGCCTCTGGTTTTAAAGTTGTAACTGCTCCATGTTTTAGTAATAGTTTCTGTGTGAATCCGGCATTGAACTCGTGTAGATTCTGGAAGCTGTCTTCCGTAAAATGCGCGGCACAGAGAGCTAAATTACGATTGTAATTGTCAGGAACATAATCAAACATAAATTTTAAACATTGTTGACGAACTACAGCATCCGTAGGAAGCCCGAACACAGAAGACCTGACAGCTGGGTGAAAATAACACCGTTTCGACGGCATGACTACAACTCCCCACTATAACTCTTCTTCTTCGACACAGCCGCAAAACATGGCCTTGCCCCCTTTTTTGCATGTTCCGGAGGGAGGGGTTTGATGGGTTTTTTACGTATGCAATCCGGGAAGTATCTCGTTGTAGTCCCATAGGAGTCGTTTTTGTAGGCATTAAACTTCCTGATTTTTAAAAGACGATATCTCCGCTTACGTTGAACTTTCAAGCGCCTCAACTTTGCAGATACTGTTCATGCACCAACAGCAACATTACACACTATTTAAAATGAAAAAAAAGAAATCGCAGTAAACCACCCCTTTAATAATAATTAAAAAAATAAAATAAAAAAATGTATTGCACTTTCTACAAATAATATTATGCAACACAACTGTTGTCAACTTAATAAAAATTAGAAATGTTTCTTGAGCACCAAATCAGTATATTAGGGTATGTGGCATGAATCCGGTCCGTGGCTTTCCGTCCGATTGCCACCAGAGGTCGCCTTCCATCACATTGACTCTCACA
This sequence comes from Onychostoma macrolepis, assembly GCF_012432095.1. Taxonomy (NCBI): domain Eukaryota; kingdom Metazoa; phylum Chordata; class Actinopteri; order Cypriniformes; family Cyprinidae; genus Onychostoma; species Onychostoma macrolepis. Next base: position 1,212,375 of record NC_081165.1, on the reverse strand, counting down.
CTGCATAGACTGTTATATTATATCCTGGACTACATTTCCCATCATCCATTGCACTGATTACAGACACAGCTGTAACCAATCAAACACTTTATAAGCCATGGGCTTCCTCTTTCAGATTGCTAAGTATTGTTTAGCGTTTATCGCATTCCCAGTGATAGTTACATTACAGAGCCATTCCAAGTTTTTTTTTAGTCTAAAAAAAGTGTAGTTTAATCCTGAGTCATTTGTGTCATGATCCTAGCCTGTGTATCTCATTTCTTGTCTGATCTCTGCCTGCCCTGAAGTTTATAGACTGCCTTGGATATCTCTCTCGTCTTGTCGTTTGGACTCTGTTTGCCCCTGCCTGGACTATTATCATGTACCTGGATTATCTCTCTTTGTTTTGCTCCGTGGATCACATTCGACGCCGATCGACCCTGTCTGTTCACTGCACTGTTCTTGTGACTTGCCCGTGCCATATCTGTTTGCTGGTGTTCAACCCTGCCTGTGTTTTGACCATGCTTATTAATAAAAGCTTGCATATGGATGCGCACGCCTCATGCCTCATGCCTCATGCCTCTGTAACAGAACAGAATACAGAATACTTGGCCACACAAGGATCCAGCAGCTATTCATGTGGAGATTGGCCAGGTATGGACACTGCAAGACTGTCATTAACCCTTGAGCAGGGCTTGCGATCGCTCGAGGATTATGTACAAGAGTATTTAGATCTCACATATTTTTTCTGATCTGCCGGGCTGTGTGCTCATATACTTCTTTTGTGAAGCATTAATCAGCTGCTTAAATCACAACTAATCTGTGAGGGTTCATCTCTCAGTCAGTTTATAAACTATGCTTTGTTGACTGTTGGTTCAGCATTCACTGTGGGTGTCGCGGAGGAACGCGACATCGTGTCCGCTTGTGTAATGGTGGCCACGGAGCAAACTCACAAAATGGCGGTGACATCAAAGTACTGTGTTGACACTACCGTCGTATCCTAAACATGTCGCGGTTGTTATTTTGGACTCCATTCACACCGCAACTGCCACATCAAAACCCATTAACATTGCAGCTGCCGCATCAGAGCCTTTGTATGTCTCGTGTGATCGTTCAGAGTCTCATCACGTCCCAGCTATTTTCCCAGAGTCATGTCACGTCTCAGCTGACCCGCTAGAGTCTCGTCACGTCTCAGCTGATCTCCCAGGGTCTCGTCACGTCACAGCTGATTGTCCAGAGTCTTGTCACGTCCTGTCTGTTGCACCCAGATCTTCATGGTCAGTCCTTCGGTATCCCAGTCTGGTATCCAGTGTGAGGGATGCACCTCTGGTGTCTGCACGCACAGCTGGTATCTGCACGCACAGCTGGTATCCCCAAACCTACTCACTTGAGCTCCAGGTCTTGAACTGATTCCCCTGTCTGCAGCATTTCCCATATGGGGGATTGCTTTATGGTGTGTTTGGGCTGCATACACCACCACTGAAATCTAAAAACGGCAGCGCCCACTATGATGTCTCCAGAGGTGGAGGCTGACGCTGCAGAACCTCCCGAGGTAATGGCACTCGCTGCTGTTTCCCTCGAGGTGAGGGCGCCTGCTGCAGCTTCTCCAGAGGTGGCGGCATATGCTGCAGAACCTCCTGAGGCGGCAGCACTCTCTTCAGCTCCTTGCACGGTGGTGGCGCCCAGTAATGCACCCTCAGCCTGTCATGTCGCGGTCGAAGGTACCGTTGCTGAACTCTCTGCATTTGTTGAAACTCCTGATGGTACTCTAGAGGTGGCGACCTCCACTGCAGAACCTCCAGAGGTATCAGTGGTATCCACTTGCGAACTCTCTGCCTGTCCTGTCACGGCTATGGAGGCTGTCTGTGATCTCTCTGCCTGTCCTGTCATGGCTATGGAGGCCGTTTGTGATCTCTCTGCCTGTCCTGTCACAGCTATGGAGGCCGTTTACGAACTATTGTCTCGTGCTGATCTGGCCAAAGAGACCGTCAGTGAACTATTGTCCTGTCTCAACCCAGCCGAAGAAGCTGTTTTTGAACTCTCAGCCTTGTCTGTCACACCCAAGGATGCTGTCTGTGAACTTCCTGACTGTTCTGCTGTGGCTACAAGGGCCTTTCAGAAACTCACATCCCTACATGTCACTGCCATGGAAACCTTAAATTAACTTTCTGTATGCCCTGTTAACCCCATCATTGCCAAAGAGACCACTAGTGAACAGTCTATCTGTCCATTTCCAGTCAATGAGTTTTATCCTGAGTTATCTGTGTGTCCACTTTCAACCAATAAGCCTGAGAATGAGCCAGTTGTCTGTTCTATTTCAAGCGATATAATTGTTAGCAAATTTCCCGTCAGCCTAGTGTCTGTCAATGAACTATCTGGCTGTCCAGTTCCAACCAAGGAGTCAGAGTAGGAGCAGTTTGGTTATCACATTTCTGTCAATGAGTTAGATTCTCAGGTGTGTGTCTGTCCGGTTTCAACCTATGAGTCTGACAGTGAATTGTCTGCCAGTTTAGTTTTCCTCACTGAAATGTCTACTAGTCTAGTGTCAGTCGATGTACCTGGTTATGAACAATCTGTCTGTACGAATGTAGCTGTTGAATCTGACTTTGAACTGTCTGCTGATCTTGTTTCTGTTAACGCCAAGTCTAATATCAAACCATCTGTCTATCCCATGTTAATTAATGAGCCTGAGTATGATTTATCTTCCTGTCCAATTTCTGGTTCTTTGCTCTGCCCTGGCTACCTGCTTCGCCAGTTCCGCCTGGGTGCCCTGCTCTGCCTCAGTCCCCGGTCTTTCCACTTCCACGTGGACCTGGCCCTTCATCCCTCCTCCTGTTCCGCCTCCGCTCCACTGCCCTCCTGGATTATGTTGAGATAGGAGCGTCTGGAAGCCACTCCTTGTGGGGTGGGGCTCTGTCACAAATCCGGTCTGTGGATTTTTGTCTGATTCAGTGTTAATTTCGTCGACGAAGACGAAAAATATTCGTCAACGAACCTTTTTTCTGTGACTAAGACGAGACGTTGACGAGCTAAAATTAATATCTGATGATAAAAACTATGACGAAATTTATGCAGCGTCTTCATTAATAAGACGAGATGGGACTAAAATGTTATTTGAGGACTACCGGACATTCAAAATACATCCTATAGGCTAAGTTAACTGTATTGTCTTTCAAAATGTGCGTCTCTGTCATTGGATTGCAATCAGATGAGGAGCGTTTATATAGTCTCAGTATGGCAGCCGCAGCAGACGGATAGGCTACCAAAACGCGGACTAGCGATCTGAAACAATGGCCTCAGCACCTGAAGGTTTTTTTTTAGGGATAGAGTGACCAGACGTCCCGTTTTTCCCGGGAGTCACAGTTCGTTATCGATAAACTTAAAGTTAGTGACGGCGGGATAGGCGGAGTCGCGCTGATAGAAGCGCTCTCTCTCGCGCACGCTCCACTTCTTCAGTTCTCAGCGCTCAAATACACACACAGCAGTCCTGTGTCTATCGTGTAGAGTCAGAGTATCTCACATAAATACAGTCGGTTATGACTTAAGTGAGCGTAAACAGGTGGGTGAAAACTGAATGTGTGTCAGTATTACATGCATGCCTTCCGTCTTAAAGGGACAGCATTCCTATCCGTGTCATAAATGTTAACCAACAAAAAATGTTAAATAAATGTATAATTAAGTAAAGCTACTGTATCTGAAAAATGAGTTTAATTTGTATCTCTACCAAAAAATGAAAATGTATTCCAGTTTTTCCAAATTCAATCCTTGATTCAAATTTCTCATAAGCTTAATTGATTTGGTCTAAAGAGAGAAGAATTGATGCCTATTTTTGTTTGAATACTACATATAAAATAGCTACCAAAATAAATGTTGTTAACGGGACTCTGACTAAAAGTAATGACTAAAAGTTGACAAAAATACAATGAATTTTCGTCGACTAAAACTATGAAAGACTCAAATGACTAAAATGTGACTAAGACTATTAAGCATTTTCGTCTCAAGATAAAGACTAAGACTAAATCAAAAATGCCTGCCAAAATGAACACTGGTCTGATTGCCACCAGAGGTCGCCCTTCTATCATATTGACTCCCACACTGCACATACTGTTATACTATACCCTGGACTACATTTCCCATCATCCATTGCACTGATTACACATACAGCTGTAACCAATCAAACACTTTATAAACATGGACTTTCTCTTTCAGGGGCCTGTACCATGATGGCAGATGAACAAATTCAGAGTTATAGGATAAGTTTTGACTTGACAAATGCAAACCACTCCAATCTGGCTTTGTTGGTACCATGAAGCTGATCATCAACTTTCTCTGTCAACTCAGGCTTGATCCTGAGTTAATGGAGCACGTGCACATGAATGTGTGACATCAGCGGCGAACAGCCAATCACAACACAGATCAAGCGTGATTCACTTCGCGAGAGAGTCAGCGAGATACAAAACTCTTTTGTTAAAGGTTAAGAGATTAAAGAATATGAGGAATTTAAATGCATTTCCACTGAATTACTTGTCCATGAAAGAGGACAAAAAGGAAATTATCTTGCTCTATCAGTGCAGTCACAAGTGAAACTTGTAAAGTTAGTTTATATAGTTGATAATATATAACGATAGAGACTCAAACATGTAAGGTCACATGTAGCCATTTTTAAAGTGTTATCTATTAATTCTACCACTTATTTATATTACATATGATCTGTATATATTAATATTCATTTAAAATAAATGCTTTATAATAATTGTTAAACTAAAAGTGCTTGTGTAATGGAGTAATAATAATATAAATCATATTAAAATTATATAAATCATATGTAAATTGTAATTATCATATAAAGCCAGACAATTTTGTTATTGTTGTTTTTTTTTTTTAAGGTACTTCATAGTGACCTTTAATTTGTAGGAAGAGAAACTGGGGGAGTGACTTTTGTTTGTGTCAGACGTGTGTCACTTTGCTCACATCCGATTGGTCCAATTTCAGTTTGCGATCTCTAACTCAGAACATAACCTACCCCGGTGCAGGTTAGCTGTGCAGTGTAAGTTACTATGGTAATGAACGCAGCTAAAAGCCAAGCCACTTTTATGGTACCTAAAACCCAGGATTGGTGCAAACTAAACTGAAACTTACCTGGCTAGCCAGCTAATCCGGCTTCATGGTACAGGCCCCAGGTCGCCTCATAACAGTATGTTTCCAAGACAGTGATGTGCTAAAATGGAAATGTTTTTCCTTTACCATTTTGTTTTATTTTATTATTATTTTTTTTTTTTACTGATGACACCAATGTCAAAATGTTCCTTGTTCACTCAGATCCACAAAAACAGTTTAAAATGCTGAATTATGCATGCCAGGCCAGTAGTTGGTGATATCAATTGGTAAATATACACTAAGCAAACACATAATATGCATGAGCAATTATAACGGTATTGTTATCAAAACATTTTGTACTTTGAAACACATTTTCAGGCGCCCAAGACACTGTTGTTGTGTAAACACCCCTTTAGAGTAACTTTTGTAGGATAATGTGTAATGGAGTAATGGCTGCTGAAACTTCAGCTTCATCATCACAAGATAACATTTTATTTTATATACAGGAATTAAACATTTAATAATATTTCACAAAAACAATGTTTTGACTTAATTTGTGATCCAAAATAAAAGTGTATGTTTACATAATATATGTATATATTAAAAAATAAATAAATTAAAAAAAATAATAATAATAATAATGTTTATATACTAAATATATTTATATATATAATATAAATTATATGAATATAAATACAGGTATATACATGTACATATTTTCAAAATATAAACTATGTGTGTATATATATATATAGAGAGAGAGAGAGAGAGAGAGAAAGAGAATAAATATACACAGTACACATACAACAATGTGTTGTGTAACAATGTAAACAAAATATTGTATATTTGATGTGGTTAATCACAATTCATCAGTTTGACAAAACTAATGCAGCCTTGGTGAGCAGATACTGTATACTGTAATACTGTAATTTTGAAAAAAAGAACTTCAAGAACTCCATAGGCTAAAATTGTTAGGTGCAAGGTCAATGTTTGGTGATTTTCACTCTCACTCTACCAGATGATTCTAATTCTGTAGATCACTTTGTCTGCATGGCATCAGTATGTCCATCCATGTTCATCACACTCAAGAGACCTTGGCCTTCAGTTCTTTTTTCACATTCCTCATTCCTCCATCATCCACTCCATACTCAGAAAGCACTCAGAGAGAGACCTCATTCATCCAGAGAAGAATAACCTACATCAGCTCCATCACAGTCTATGGTCTCTCCACAATTCACTTCTGTAGCTTAATCACAGGTTACGGTGGATGTTAGTTCAGCAGCTCTCTCCACCACAAAATGAAATCTTGTGACCTGCCATTCTTAAGCCATGTGGCTTTTAGCTGCTGCGATACTGACCTTTAGTCTGACAGGATTCACACAAATGTTGAATAGGCAGAGAGGAAGTTGGAAAATTACTTCTTTATGATCTCCTGCTCTGCCAGGTTATGAAAAAAAAAAAAAAGAAAAAAAAATCATTAATCAAACACTGACAACCGCTTTGTTCTCATTAGTGTAGTGCAGAAATAAAGTGATTCCACATGCACTGTTTATAATCCCAAAAGGTCATTTTTAAATCTTAGCGACTCGCTGCGGGCCAGAAAGGACTGATCTGTGGGCGAGGGGTGGGGGAGCTCCATAACAGCCCTTAATGAATACATTTCACGGACAATGCACAGTCCTCCAGGAGTCCTTACGTACGGTTACTATACGCCCCCAACACGAATGTATCGATTTGGGTCCAGTACATTCATTGTTACGCACACTCAAAGAAACATTATATTATGGATAGCAGATCGTGTCGGGGGACGAAAACATAAAACAGGCTTAGGAAATTTGAGCTTCAACTGGTATTGATTGCATGGGGTTGGAGAGAAGAGATGTGAGGGAATGAGGATTGACAAGGGACGCTGTGTTGTTTACGTGGTGAACACTGAGATATGACAGTGCGTCATATTGTCTTTGAGCTTCATTATTCTTTTGCAAGGTTTTTGAGGATCAGGTCATGTTACATAACCTGACAATGTTGGCATCTGGGTCAATGGCATGACACTCTATTTTTATGTCCTATTAAGTTATTTAAAAAATGCTTTAAAAATGAATAGATGCTGTGATTCTTATTAACATGGTTTAAAGTTCTGTATTTACTATCAATCAATCAATCAATAACTGTGTCAAGGGCAATAAGATTTCAAAAATACTTTTTGTATGTGTCCTTGTAACGAATCCGGTCCGTGGTTTTCCGTCCAATTGCCACCAGAGGTCGCTCTACCATTATACTGACTCTCACACCACACAGATTGTTACACATCACCCTGGACTACATTTCCCATTGTACTGACTGGATCCACCTGCAACCAATCACACGCTCACCTGAAAGCTATTTCACACACTATATAACACCCACACAGATCCTGCTCAAGTCGCAGAGTATTGTCTGGTGCAGTGTTTCTCAACTGGTGGCTTGCGACCCAAAAGGGTTGCGAAACCGTTCTGAGTGGGTGGCGGAATGTGCGGCCAAAAAAATGACTTCAACAACAAAAAAACGTAATTCTAAATGTTTTTCTGATGCAAGACTTTTATTTTAAAAGATGTGCATGAAAGCTGTTGACTCTTCTGTCAGATGCAGTTTAAGTAAAGAGTGCCCAAGAAAAACGTGCTGTCCCGATTGTATCTGCGGTCAGATGAGATGTTGACAGGTTTATTGTCAGTGTCATTATTCTATCGTTATTTTCGTAACTCGTTAGGAAATAAAAAATATCTCACCTCAGAAAAGCAAACTATCCTGTCCTGCCAGATGTACCGTGTTCATAGCGCACACTCTTCTATAGCAAACGCGAATGTGGTGCCGCGCTGTACATCCCTTCACTAAAGCGCAGAAGCTACGAGCATGTAACGCGTAAAATAAAAGTACAATACCAATAAATAACGTAACTGGTACGGAGTGTGTTGACTGGGAGGGATTTGCAGAAGGTATGACATTCATTCTATTCAGGAGCAGTTTCCACGTTTCATTAGCAGTTCATGTTAGTTTTGTATATTCACCATGGTAACTGTTGTTTCCATAAACCAAAAATACCATGTTATTTTTGTCACGATTACCCACATAAGGGCCATTGGCTGTCCCCTGATCCTTCCTGGAGGCCTCCCCCATGTCTGTCCTAAGGCGCCTCCAGAGTGGCCACCCCAGAGTGGAGGAGTACTGTCAAACTTGTGTCCTGTCTTGTCTTGTGGTTTTACATCTCCGTGTTCCTCGTTCCTCTCTGCTGTGTGCACCGCGACAGTGTTCACTTTGTGTAATTTTGTATATGTTTAAATGACCGTGGTGGCTCATACCAACTTAGCTGTATTAACAAAAACTAGTTTGGGACTGCTATTTAATAGCCTTACCTTAGGCTGTAGGCTGTTTATTCAGTATTAGTCATATTCTCAACAGTCTTAACTTTTTTTTTGTGAAATAAATTTGCATTGTTTTTATTATATACTGTATATATATATATATATATATATATATATATATATAGCCTATATATATATATAAAAGTGGGTCGCAGCTTGATGACCATGGGAAAAAGTGGGTCCCAAGGCCAAACAAGTTGAGAACCACTGGTCTAGCGTATAGCGATAGCTACACTACGGAGCCATTCCACGTTTCTAGTCCTAGTCTAAGTCTAGTAATTTTGTGTTGCCTTGTTGTCTGTTTCCTGATCTTCTGCCTGTGTATCTTGTATTAACCCTTTGCCTGCTGTTTCGGACTCTGTTTGCACCTCACCTGGACTATTGCTCGTGTTATCGGATTACCCCTCTTGTCAAGCCCTCTGGATATTGTTCGCCGATCGAAGATCCACGCTTGCCCTAGGATTACTCTTGTGCCTTGCCCGTGCCATACTCCTTTGCTGTTGTTTGACCCTGCCTGTGTTTTTGACTGTTTTCTAATAAAAGCTTGCAATTGGATCCGCTCGCCTCACGTCTCGTCGGCTCCGTAACAGAATACTCATCCACACAAGGATCCAGCAGCTGTTCAAGTGGACACTGGCCAGGTATGGACACTACAAAAATATTAGTAGCTCTTAAACAAGGCACGCGATCATTGGAAAACCATATTCGAGAATTTTTAGCCATCGCTCACCGTTCAGATTTACCGGACATTATTTTGATAGAGATTTTCTGCGATGGCATAAACCCACCTCTCCAGTATAAGCTTAGACACGAGGGTCCGCATTCGTCACTCAGTCAGTTTTTGGACTATGCTCTGGTGTCAGTCGGTTCCTCATTCACTGTGGGTGTCGCGGAGGAGGAATGTGACATTGCGTCCGTGCCGATAATGGCGGCCGCGGCGTTTAGTCAATCGCCGGCTCTGGGACATTCGAGTATATTAATCGCTACTCTGGTGATTAAACCCACTCGTGAAATGGTGGCTGCACTTGAGCGCACTCGCATAATGGCGGCGACAGCGGAACCCGTTCACAAAATGGTGGCCACAACGACGCTCCGTCACGTCACAGCTGCCATTCATGAGTCAAGTCACATCACAGCTGCCATTCATGAGTCAAGTCACGTCAACGCTGATCTTCAAGAGTCAAGTCATGTCACCAAAGATCTTCATGAGTTAAGTCAAGTCACAGTTAATCTTCATGAGTCAAGTCAAGTCACAGCCGATTTTCCTGAGTCAAGTCACAGTTGATCGTCATGAGGCAAGTCAAGTCACGGTTGAGCGTCATGAGGCAAGTCAAGCTACAGTTGATCTTCATGAGTTAAGTCAAGTTACAGTTGATCTTCATGAGTTAAGTCAAGTCACAGTTGATTGTCATTAATCAAGTCAAGTCACAGTTGATCTTCATGAGCTAAGTCAAATCACAGTTGATTGTCATGAATCAAGTCAAGTCACAATTGATCATCATGAGTCCCGTCATGTCTCAGCTAATCATCCAGAGTCTCAACACATCACAGCTGATCGTCCACAGTCTCTTCACGTCACAGCTGATCGTCCAGAGTCTCATCACGTCATGTCTGTTCATCCAGAGACTCCCTGTCTGTTGCACCCAGATCATCGAAGTCAGTTCTTCAGTCTCCCAGACTGGCATCCAGCTTAGAGGACCTACCGCTGGTGTCAGCAAGTGCAGCTGGTATCCCTAAACCAGCACTCTTAAACCTTCCCGTTCCTGAACTGATTCCCCTCTCTGTAGCGCTTCCAACAATGGGGATCACTTTATGGTGTATTTGGACTGCATACACCATCACTGAACCTTTAGAAACGGTGGTGTCAACCGTGATGTCTCCAGAGGTGGCGGCTGACGTTGCAGAGCCTTCCGGTGTAGTGACACACACTACTGTGGTCCCCAAGGCGATGGCGCCCGCTGCAGTTTCTCCAGAGGTGGCGGCACATGTTGCAGAACCTCCCAAAGTGGAGGGCGCTCGTTTCAACTCCTTGTATGGTGGTGGCGCACAACAATGCAATCTCAGCCTGTGATGTCGCGGTCGAAGAGACCGTTACTGAACTCTCCCTGTGTCCTGAGGTTACTACTGTAGAACCTCCAGAGGTGGTGGCTACTGCTGTAGAACCTCCAGAGGTGGCGGCTACTGCTGCAGAACCTCCAGAGGTGTCAATGGTATCCATTTATCAGCTCTTGTCCTGTCCTGTCACGGCTATGGAGGCCGTCTGTGATCCATCTGCCTGTCCTGTCCCAGCCAATAAGCCTGTATGTGAACTTCCTGTTTGTTCTGTCAGGGCTATGGAGGCCGCTCATGAACTCTTGCCTTGTCCCGAACTGGCCACGGAGGACACTTATGAACTTTTGTCCTGCTCTGAACCGGCCGAGAAGGCCATTTCTGATCCATTCTCTCATCCTGTTCTGCACCAGCCATGGAGGCTGTTTGTGAACTGTCTGACCGTCTGGTCACAACTAATGAGTCTGATTTTGAACTGTCTGTCTCTGTGAATGCAGTCAATTAATCTGATTATGAACTGTCAGTCTATCCAGAATCAACACAGAAATCTGTTCTCCTCAAGGGGCCTGATGTTGAATTACCTGTCTGTTCTGATTCTATCAACAGTTCCGATTTAGTATTATCTTCCTGCCCAGCATCAGTCCATGAATTGTTTGTCAGTTCAGTTCCAGTCAATGCTTTTGGTTTTGAACAGTCTGTTCACCCTATCTCTGCCAACACACCCTGTTTTGAATCGTCTGCTTATCTGGTCTCAGTTAATAAACCTTCTGTCAGTCCAGATTCAGGTTCCCGGATCTGCTGGTCCTGCCTCAGTGTCAAGGTCCTACACCTCCACATGAACCTGGCCCTCCATCCCTCCCCCTGTACCGCCTCCGCTCCACCGCCCTCCTGGATTATATACTGTTTGGAGCGGCTGAACATTACGGTTGAACGACTGTCTTTACTACTTTTCTGGGTCTTTAACTTGGTAGTTCCGTTGCTATCTATTCAGGGTCAGAAAGCTCTCGGATTTTATCAAAAATATCTTAATTGGTATTCAGAAGATGAATGACGGTCTTGGAACAACATGAGGCACGTGTAATTAATGACAGATTTTTCATTTTTTGGTGAACTATTCAATTCAATTCAAGTTTATTTGTATAGTGCTTTTCACGGTGCAAATCATTGCAAAGCAGCTTTACAGAAAATTTAAGTTTCTGGTCCCACTTTATATTAGGTGGCCTTAACTACTATGTACTTACATTTAAATTAATAATTCGGTACAATGCACTTATTGTGTACATACATGTTTTTATATTGTACTTGTATTTTTAAAAATACCTATATGTAATTATATCTGTAATTATTTTCTGTAATTACATTTATAATTACACTGGTGACCAATCCCTTATACCTAAACCCACCCTTAAACCTACCCAGACCACCAAACCTGTCCCTAACCTTACCCGTACCCCACCTCAATAGCAGCAAAAGTGTTTTGCAATACAAAATGAACACAATAAGTACAATGTTCTTATTTTTTGATTTAAGTACGTAGTAGTAAGGCCACCTAATATAAAGTGCGACCAAGTTTCTGCATTATATTTAGTAATAGCTTATCAGTTGTGACTATTTCAAGTTGATGTCCATATGGCAGAAATGTACGGTAAAAATCAAGCAGTTAATGTAATTTAATGCAAAATTTGATAGTTTTGTATGTTGTCTGAGGGTTGGCATCATCTGAGGTGCTCTGGGAAGTTGGCATCATCTCTTCTCAGGTGTCCGGTCATCTCAGGTCTTTGTAAGGGCTGGATCCAGACTGAAGCTTGTGTAATTCCTAGTTACAGCAGAAACAGAGAAGGCAATAGAGAAAAATTTGGATAGCTGCTGTTCCAACTAAGCAAAAAATTGGGGCTTCAACCCAAGCAAAAGAATGAATATATGCATTTGATCAGATGTAACTGAAGTACAAGGTTATAATATGCATTATGTGAATGCTTGGCTAAAGAGATGTGCCTTTAATCTAGATTTAAACAGAGATAGTGTGTCTGAACTATACCTTTAAACCAGATTACCCCCCCCCCCCTTTTCTTTTATTGACTGGCATCAACATGGACATCGACACAACCTTTAATGTCAACAACAAACAATCTAAGAATGGTCTCTTATCACATCATATATCCAGTGGATGTTATATTAAGAACAACACAGATCACGTTGGGTGGACAAAAAAATAAAAAATAAATAAATAAATAAAAAACAAATAAAACGTATGTAGGAAATTAGAGATTTAATTTATATTGATTGCGTGGGGTGGAAAAGATATGAAGGAACGAGGAATGACATGGCCCGTGGTGTCGTTTATGCGCCGAGAGCGGGGATGAATGATAAATGCGGACCAGGACCCACGCTGGGAGAAGCTATCAGCCAAATGGAGCTGTCTGCCACAAACCACCATTTTGAAGAAAGAAGCATTTGCTTAACATATTACTACAGCTGCTGGTGGTGCAACTTACAGCCGTCAAAAAATAAAAAAGAGACGGGGGGTTACAAAATTACATATTGGCGTCTGTTATAGAGAGGATGCGTGGAATATATGCAGGCGCTGTGGAAATGATGTGCATGTGTAAAGTGAATATGTAAAGCAGGGTTTCTAAGTAGGGTTTGGGATAAATATCACATTTCTTTCTTTTTTTCTTCTCTCTATTATCACTCACACACACACACACACACACACACACACACACACACACACACACACACAGATACAGACACACCTGCCTGCCGTTATTGCATTTCATACTGTGTGTGTCAGTGTCAATGTTGTTTGGGAAGGCTGTGATGAATTCTGTCGCATAATGGATGCTGGGTCGCGTTTTTAGGAAGGACCTGTCAGAGCATTTGCTTTAGAGTGGGGGTGGACGCGTGGCGAAGTCTGGTTGTGAATCACCTGATGGATGTTTTGACTGTAAAATCAAGCCTTGCAGGAGAGACAAGACTAGACAAGAGAAGTATAGGAGAGAATGAGGTTAGTTAAAGCTATTGAACATTCCCACTGTTAGTTTAAAAAAAAAAGATGCAGTCATTATGACCTTCTGTTTTTATTTCTGTTTTTCAAATCATAGATTTACAGTGAAATATTGGTGCAAATACCAATAAACTGACTACCGCAAACCTTTAGTAAATAATCTTGCAGGATTAATTTAGATATTCTCTTTCCATATTTTTTTGCAAACTCCTACAAACACATATTCAATAAAGTTAGCCACAAAAATAAATAAATAAATAAAATAACCTTGTCCGTGCATTTTTATTGCAAATTGTTTACACTGCAGTGAGTATGTAAAATATTCTGCTGCATGAATAGGCATACATAAATCCCATAGCACATATAGACATGTGGAGCTGGGGGAGATGGAGGGTTTTAGAGGAACTCTGATACGATGGCGCCGGTGTACGTGGTGTACGTGGCATGCCGTCTCTCTGCTCTATCCTGGTTGCTTTTTATGACTGTTTTAGTAACACTGTTTATACATGATGCTACCTCCGCACTGATCTATGATCGCCATACACTTTTAAATATTCGAAGCTCATATGAGAAATTTTTTAAAGAAGGAAGAGGTGAGCTGCAACTCCCTACTACTAAGCCGCAGCTGATTATTCCCACCTGGCTGAAACACGAGCCCTGGCCTCCTGTGGAAAAGAAACGTCGTCGTCGCGGAAAGCGGGGAGGAAAGTTGGTGAAACTTAAAGCCTACCTGGTCTCTCTTCCGAGAACGCCTTGTCTAGTGGATGCGCTACTATGGGGATGGTGTGGCGGCCGGGTGTTATATCGGCGCTCGGAGAACGTGATGCCGCGGTGGGTTCAGCCAGTGGAACCGGCAGGCCCCGTGGTGACCTGTCTTCAGCGTACCCCGTATCTCCATTGGAATGGAGTTCATTTACAGAATCTTCGCCCTGTACCCTGTGGCTCGAAGCAGTTTCACGACGCCGTGGTGGATGATACGGGACCAGCGATCAGGTTGGCGCTGATTAACGTCCGTTCATTGAGAAACAAGACTTTCATCTTAAATGAGTTCATTAGAGCCCGTAATTTAGATTTTTTATTTATCACTGAAACATGGTTAAACGCTGGGGATATGTCTGTTTTTGGAGAAGTGGCGCCAAGTAACTTTGCAGTATTTAATACTCCCCGAGAAACGGGAAGGGGAGGTGGTGTGGCCTCTATTTTTAAGGATACTTATATTTGTACCAGACTCAAATTTGAGGTTTTCTCAAGTTTTGAACTCCAAGTTTTTGAAGTCCGCTGTCAGCTCCTGTGCTATGTGCTGTTGTCTATCGACCACCTGGATTTAATAAGAATTTTATTCCAGAGTTGTCTATGTTTTTAATGGACATTGTTGTGAGATATGACAAAATATTAATATTAGGGGACTTTAACATTCACATATGCTGTCCGACAAACTCCTTTTCAAAGGATTTTTTAAATCTCATTGATTCTGTTGGCCTTCAGCAAATGGTTAATGGTTCTACTCATACCTATGGTCACACGCTGGACTTGATTCTGTCACTTGGTTTATCAGTCAGTGACATTATCATAGATGATCTCCTGGTGGCTGATCACAATCCTGTTCTATTTACTGTCTTCCCTCGATGTCAGCTGAAGAAAGCTTGTGCCATAAAGAGGTTGGCTCGTTCGATAAAGCCAACTACATATGTGGACTTTAATGAAACTTTTATGGTTTCTCTGCAGAATGTAAAAATGGACCTCTTATCACATTACCTTAGCGTGGAGGAGGCGGTAAATAGTTTTAATTCTGTCTGCCTGGATACACTAGATCAAGTGGCGCCTCTAAGGCAGGTGCATAGAAAGCACAAGTCAGCTCCATGGTTAAATGAATATATCAGGTCCCTAAGAAGGGATTGTAGAAGATGTGAACGGAAATGGAAGAAAGATAAACTACAAATCTCTTATGAAATTCTGAAAGAATCGTTGTCTAAATTTCAACGGGCTGTGAAATCTGCTAGAACAAGCTATTTTGCAAATGTTATTGAGAAAAATCGCCAAAATCCAAGAGTTCTTTTCTCAACGATTGACTCTGTTTTGAACCCTAAATTAGAGGTGTCTGCCGATACGTCTGTGGAATTATGTGAAAGTTTTTTACAATTTTTTGTCAGTCGAATATCAGAGGTTCGAAATAATATTCAGCAGTGTACATATGTGCCTTTGAATGCACCAGAGACCCCTGCTATGCTATCTGAATTTGAGCCTATCTCCATATCTACTTTTAATGACATTATTTTTAAATTGAAAGCTACATCTGCCCCCCAAGACATTATTCCAACAACTTTGTTAAGGCAAATTATCGGCACGGTTGGTCCATATATAGTTTCTATAATAAATAAAAGCTTACTCCTAGGGATTGTTCCCGAGTACTGCAAACACGCTCTAGTTCAGCCTTTGTTGAAAAAATAAAATTTGGATAAGAGCGTTCTTTGCAATTATAGACCAATCTCTAAACTTCCATTTCTGGCTAAGATTTTAGAGAAAAGTGTTCTTATTCAACTGGAGTCATTTCTTGATGATAATGATATCTGTGAAGTGTTTCAGTCAGGTTTTAAAAAGCACCATAGCACAGAAACTGTATTATTAAAGGTTTTTAATGACATTTGTTTGGCAACCGATCAAGGCAATATGACAGCACTTTTGCTTTTAGACCTCACAGCAGCGTTTGACACAATTGACCATCATATTCTTATTTCCCGTCTTGAAACTTGGGCAGGCATCTCTGGAAATGCCTTAAACTGGTTTAAGTCCTATCTGTTAAATAGAAGTTTTTCTGTTTGTTTGGGTGAGTGTACATCAACTTCCTCACCTTTATCATGTGGTATTCCTCAAGGGTCTGTTTTAGCACCGCTCCTCTTCTCACTCTATATGCTCCCTTTAGGTTCGATCCTGCGTAAATACTGTGTGTCCTTTCACTGTTACGCAGACGATACTCAACTATATGTACCATTTAAGTCAAGTGATTACACTGCCATGGAAAGATTGCTGGCTTGTCTTGATGATGTCAAGGCATGGATGTCTATGAACTTTTTGAGCCTAAATGAATCGAAAACGGAATTGATTGTCTTTGGTCCCTCTGAACTTGATAATGCGTCTCAAACTAAGTTGGGTCCCTTGAGCCAAGTTAGGAAATATCATGTAAATAATTTGGGGATGATTTTTGATAGCGCACTTAAATTTGACAAGCAGATAAATGAAATCGTCAGAAAGAGTTTTTTTAAACTGAGGATGACTTCTAAGATTAAGCCTTTTTTATCCCAGAAAGATCTGGAAAAAGTTATTCATGCGTTCATCATCTCGAGATTAGATTATTGCAATTCATTATATTATGGTACTCAAAATAAAGTTTTAGACAGATTGCAGATGCAAGATTGCTCACAGGTACGCGTAAATTAGATCACATTACCCCGGTGTTAAAAGCATTGCATTGGTTGCCCATTTCTCTTAGGATTAACTATAAAATCTTATTATTTGTTTTTAAATCGCTACACGGTTTAGCTCCGTCTTATATTGCTGATCTAATCAAGGAACAAAGGACAACGAGATCCTTACGATCCCAATCACAGAAACTTCTTGTTGTTCCTCGGTCTAAGCTGAAATCTAGAGGGGATCGTGCGTTTGCGGTCGCCGCACCTAAATTATGGAACAGCTTGCCGCTTTATATTAGGGATGTACCGACACTTGGTCAGTTTAAGAGCCATTTAAAAACATACCTTTTTATGATAGCGTTCGATCTAAGATAAGTGCGAAGGTTGCTAGTGTTATATATGGTTTTTCTGATCTTATTTAAAATGTATTATGATTGTTTTAAGGTCTCTGCTATATTATTCATTTAGATGGATATGATCCCTTTTAAATGTTGTCTCCTGTTCATTGTGTTACTGTTTGTACAGCACTATGGTCAACCTTGTTGTTTTATTCAGTGCTTTAGAAATAAACTTGAATTTGAATTTGAATTTGATACCTCGAACACTGAACCAGACCATTTAAATATTGAGCTAGCAAGCTCATTGGCTGCAGAATCAGAAGAGGCCAATCAGTTTATGCCGTGTAAATGATGTAATTGCTTGTAGACTGATTGTAAAGGACCTATCAGAAATCTCAAGACTGATCTAGATATGTCAGTTCGTTTTCATTGAATATTTATATTTTATTTCAGCCCCGGATAGTAATGTGTCCATTACTTCAGAATCAGTAGGTCATCCCAGTACTTTTCATCTGTGTTTGATATGGAATTGATATGGATATGATTTTTTTTTTTTTTGTCATATTGCTAATTTTAAACTCACTTCTGCTAGTTAAAATGCAAACAGTGATGTGTTTATGTATAGCAGAATCACAGTAATGAAACATTCATTAATGTGATGATAAAATGTAAGATTCCCATCTTCTTTTTTAAGGCACGAATGTCATGAGCACTGTGAATGAAGCCAAGACAGACTGATTTTTAATTAACTGCATTTCACCTGTGCAAAGGAGGCTGGTACCGAAGATGCTAATCTACCTAACAGCTTCCCTTTCCCAGATCTTCATTTACTTCCTTTCTTTGATCTCTGTTATGATCCAAACTGAAATCACTATGAAAAGACAGGTGCCAATAGAGGCGACTGAAAATGCTTAAACTCTTTTGATTCTTGGCAACATTTACATATTTGTTTCTCAACGAATTCTATTCAATCTTTGTTTTTCAAAGCCCCAAATTACAGTACTTCACATGATTTCACCCGCATCGCAGAACGGCGTTTTCCACACTAAAATAAAAAAAACAAAAAAACACAGAATTGGCAAATTTTCTCTCCTGGTCTAATTTTTTGGAGAATCTGGCCCTATGAATAGGTGACATTGTCATGCAGCAGTCATCTTCACAGCGATCAATAGAGTACTCGAAAGCAGCCATTTGGAAGCCAAGCTTGCTTCCTCAGTAAACTCGGGCAAAGCGGAATGAATACCAATCTACGTGGTTGTTTATACATATAACTAAAAGCAGTAATCTGAGCCTCTATTCCCGTGTGCGAGAACTTTCTGGAATGCTAACAGAAATGAAGAGGCAATGGCAGAGAGCATTCATTTAACACAGACATGGAGCATAAATGTAATTAGAGATGATATTCAAGGAATGGAAAGAGGAAACGATCATATTTCCTTATTACTGGATGCCTCAAAGCAGTCAATTTAAAGATGAGTAATGAACACGCTATGTAAGTATGCAAAAACTCTGGAAGATGTTGAGAGGTGTGATTTATCAACTAGTTAGTTAGATGTGCATATATAACTTGTTTGGTAAAAGACAGGCAGAAGAAAATGAAACTTTCACAAGTGATTTGTTTCACTTTGAAAAAAAAAAAGTTATTAAGGACATTAATTTAATGGTAATAAGCATTACTAATATAGTGCTGATTTTAACAAACCCATAACCCTTGAACATTTTATGCACTTTTGAGGAAACTGGGGGTGTTAATTGAATCATTGTATCTGTACCTGTTGCAATGGAAACAATTATCTGCTTCTATAATTGTATAGTTCAATTTATTTGAACTGAATTTTATGTGGAACCAGAAATGTGCCATATCAAATATATTTTGCATAATTCATAAAATTTGCATTTATGTCAAATAAATTGAATGCATTTATGTAAAAAAAAAAAAAAAGGATAGAATACACTATGTAAAATAAATCTAATTTATGTGCTTGTAAAATATATTCTGTGTACAAGTAGGGATTTTGATTCATCTTAGGAAGTTGATTCCTTCCGGTCTCTTGACTCAAATTTGTTCACTGAATCTTTCTGCAGACTACATTGTTATGCCAGTAGGTGATGGCAAGTAACACAAAAATATCATCATAAGTCACTGAAGCATATACAACTGATTTGAAAAAAGGGGGAAAAGGGAAATAGAAACAAGTCTTTATATATATACATATATATATATATATATATATATATATATAATTCATATATATATAATTCATAACATTTCCTTGAATTGTAATTAATGAGGTCACTTAAACTGAGTTTCAATAACAGTGATTCATTCAAAAACACTACTGCTTCTGCAGTGGCATTTAGGTGTCTTTACACAGACTGTTTAATTTTGCTCAGAGGTGGCATGAATGCATTTACACAGCAATTGCACTGTAATACAGTACTTTGTTACTGAGATGGGTCAGAGCAGGCATAATGTAGTCTGGCTTTTATGAGCCATTGCGTTTTTAGACATAAATTTGAGCAGGCACAGAGCAGCATTAACTTGGCTATGTAAGACAGTCCCACTTTATATTAGGTGGCCTTAACTACTATGTACTTACATTTAAATTAATAATTTGATACAATGCACTTATTGTGTACATACATGTTTTTACATTGTACTTATATTTTTAAAAATACCTATATGTAATTACATCTGTAATTAATTTATGTAATTAAATTTATAATTACACTGTTGACCAATCCCTTACACCTTAACCCACCCTTAAACCTACCCATACCACCAACCCTGTCTCTAACCTTACCCGTATCCCACCTCAATACCAGCAAAAGTGTTTTGCAATACAATATGACCACAATGAGTACATTATACTTATTTTTTGATGTAAGCACATAGTAGTTAAGGCCATCTAATATAAAGTGTGAACAAGACACCTATAGTGAAGGACAGATTGGATAATTTTACCGACTCTCTCATTTGATCTCAAATCAACAAATCTTTTATACAGTTATTTTATTAATTTTGAAATTAAAATGTTAGAGTTTCACTAGCCATACACATTCACATACAATCTTTAATTTGATTTGAAAATTCTCATACAAAAGGTGTAGCCACGTCAGCAAAAAGGTCGCAGACAACAAAGGTTCATTGTGTCAATAGTGTAGCGATATATGAAAATAATTTTCTGTTGGTCAGTTACTGGAAGTGAATTCATGTGACCAACTTAAACCTGTTGTAAAATTTATGTGAAAAAATATTTCACCCTCACTTAAAGTTTTTGGAATAAAGACATTTATTTTGTAAAAATTCACAGAAGAATAATAAATGTGACCGCACTTTTGGGTCAGGGCTTATGAGAAACCACCTACAGTAGAAACATGCTGAAACAATACAACATGCAACACCCTCAGAGTCACGCACTCTATACTGTAGCACTGTGTCAATTTTTGTACCAACACTTGCATTACATTTAGAAAATGTAAAAAGTATAAAATCAGATGCCTTTCATAATCAATTTGGCAGGAAACTACACAATGCCAAAGCTATTTTAAACTGTTTTGTGTCCTAGATGTTCAAGCAGCAAAACATTTTTTTTTTTTTTTTTCATAGACACAATGGGCTCTCTCTTTAATGGACAGCTTTTGTTTCCATAGTAACCCTAGCACATTTATCAAAAGCAATGTTTTCAAATGCATGCGGGCCTGTGTTGCTGGTCCTTGTAAATGGAATTCTGTATGCCTTGTGTAACGTGTCTGCCTGTCCTAGTCCCCGTTTTCCTTATTTGGTTAGGTTCCGTTTCTTGTTAATTAATTACCTCTCGTTATCCCCACCTGTTTTGAATTACGTTGTTTGCTCTTTTGTTCCCTTTCCTTTAAAAGTCCTCAGTTCTCCCTTTGTGTTTGTCCGTTCTTATATGTTAATAAAAGAGAAAAGTGCGTTGAAACCGTTTCATTTTCTCGTAATTTATTTTGTTTTAAGTTTGCTTACGCCACAACCACAGACCCGTAACAGAAGAACGGACCGATAACAGAAGAATGGAGTTCGTGGAAGCTGTCGCCGCCCTAGCCCTCCTGGATCTCCCCTTTTATAAGTTCATTTGGGAATTCTGTGAACTCGCCGCGGCAGCGACGTTGCCGGACTCCATCATTGAGATGTTCCGGCTCGGGGCCACTTCCCACCGTCCCGTGGACCTCCCAGACACCACGGGATTGTGTTGGAGAGAGGCCATTCTTCGGTGTCTGGGAAGCGTCCGGGCCCGAGCCGGAACCAACTCGTCTGCCGCGGCCACCCCTCGTCAGCCATCATCCCCGAATCCTCCTCGTCCGCCGCCGTCCGCGGCCACGGCAAGCCCGCCGACAGAGAGTGCGGCGGCCCCGCCTAGAAATGCGGCAAGCCCGCCGACACGGAATGCGGCAAGCCCGCCTAGAAGTATGGCAAGCCCGCTGGTCCCGTCCAGCCCGCCTGTGCCTCCGCTGGTCCCATACAGCTCCGCGCTTCAAGAGCGCCCCCCTGTGCCTGCGCCACAAAGGCGCCTCCCTACCTCCACGCTTCCAGAGCGTATCCAAGAGTCCGCATTTCAAGAGGGGGCTATTTCCCCGATGAATTCTGCTCCGTCTTGGGCGCCCAAACTCCCGGATCCGCCATGGTCGTTCAAGCCTCCTGCTCCATCCTGGGCTCCTCAAGCTCCCTGCTCCGCCATGGCCTTCCGAGCCTCCTGACCCGCCATGGCCGCCGGAGTCCCCTGACCCGCCATGGCCTCTAAGAATCTCCTGTTCTGCCCTGGATGCCTCCTCTGTATCCCTGTCCTGCACCGGCGTCCAGGGTGCCCACCCCCCCCTCCCAGGTTGTACTGTACCTGGAGGGGGAGGTACTGTAACGTGTCTGCCTGTCCTAGTCCCCGTTTTCCTTATTTGGTTAGGTTCCGTTTCTTGTTAATTACCTCTCATTATCCCCACCTGTTTTGAATTACGTTGTTTGGTCTTTTGTTCCCTTTCCTTTAAAAGTCCTCAGTTCTCCCTTTGTGTTTGTCCGTTCTTATGTTAATAAAAGGGAAAAGTGCGTTGAAGCAGTTTCATTCTCTCATTTATTTTGATTTAAGTTTGTTCGCGCCACAACCACAGACCCGTAACGCTTTTTTTTTTTTTTTTTTTTAAGCTGGCCATGCTTCTGACATACAACAGCAGTGTTACACAAACTCTTGTCTAATGCTCTGCACTTATCAGTGAAACATGAAGTGAGGTTTTTTTTTTTTTTTATTCTGATACTTACACCTTTACCTGATTTCAAATCTAAGCGCTATTGGCTAACCAGCTGGTCTTGTACTGTATGTTTCTTTCGATTTTAATGCCACAGGGCAAAAATATCTAATGGTTTTAAAAGCTAATGCAGGAAACTATACTGTAAAAAGGCATATTTCTTTTTGCTGCTTGCTCTGATTTGCTTTTGCACGTTTATTCTTCCAGCAAAAAATTAAGAAAAAAAGTTGCTTCAAAGAGCTGCTACTGTGAAATGTTTCTGACACAAAAGCATATTTCTCAGAGGTTGTTCTTGTATAATTCAGGAGACTAAATATAGTTATTTATTATGTTTTCAGCGTCATCTCAGATGTTAATCATAACATGTTTAGGGGAAATAAAAATAGACGTAAACGTCTGAGGCAGTATTGAAACCTTTCTCTATTGTTTGTACACGTCTGAGTAAGGTTTAAGACATTATTGAGATTCTGAAATTCTAGAAGAGTCATATGAGATCACTGGTATTTTAACCTCTTTTCAATTTACCTCTTTTTTTTTTTTTTCAAGAAAATATGAAACTATGCAAGACTTTTATTTGTTCCCCCCCCATTTTTTCTCCATTTGTTTTCAGTTACTTTTTGCTTTATCTCTTAAAGATTATTTCTCAGATCCCAAGCAAATCTTAATTTCATATACACTTTATTTTAATAGGTTTGTTTTATCTTTTTCCTCTTTTTAAGCAGCTTTTAAAGCAGGCATTCAAGAGTCTAGAAGTCTACTGTCTACCTTATGCCAATAGATCCAATCACACACACACACACACACACACACACTCACACACTCACTCACTCACTCACTCACACTCTATGTTGGTCTCTCCCCTCTCTTTTTTTCCCAGAGTAATCTATTTTTGTCATGGCTGGACGATCAGACCCAACTTTCTCATTTAGAAGTGTATGCAGGCTGCCTCCCAGATGGACAGCCACAGAGCACAGCGACAGGAACCGCTGCTGTTTTTTTAGAGACGGGGCTATGTGCTACCACAGGCAAAGAATATTTTTAGACAAGAACACCACTATAGGCACAATGTGCCCCGGTGGATGATTTGTCATTTAAAATTTTGAGGTCTATCTATTGAGAACTGTAAACAACAAGTGCTAAGTACCGTTAAAGGGATAGTTCACTCAAAATTGAACAATCTGTGTATTCACTGGACCTTGTGTTGTTCTATACCTGTATAATCTTGCCATACAATGTTAATGTCTGTTCATTCACACACACAGGCACATCATATATACACATTATGATGGATAGATACTCTTTCTTTCTTTTCTGGAGAAAACATAAGAAGATATTTTGAAGAATGTTGGTAACCAGTTTTGTTTATGGCTGTATGCAGAGAAAGAGAGAGATAAAAAAAAAAAAAACCCTGAGAGTATCAAACCTGAGTATTTGAGGTAAACGATGACATAATTTTAATTTTAATTTAATTTTAATTTCTTTTAAGGTTTTATTTATAAAGAATGTCATCATTTTAATGAGGCTTTTAGTTCAAAAACGTCTTTTTTTTATTCATTATGACAACAACAGTTGTACCACACATATTTGTTGTTATTATTATTATTATTAGATGTCTAATAGTAATCTATGAATTTCATTATCAATGTTAATATATTATATATAATACAATGTTGGAATATATAATATATATATATATATAATGTTGGAATATATATATTCCTGTTGAAGTCTTCTAAAACCTTATGATGGTTTGTCATTATTGCTTTGTGTGAAGCACCAACCAAAATTTTGCCATTAAAATGCTTTTATTTTAGCACATTTATTTTGGTCCTTTTTTATGGTTCAGAATCCTTGGTCAGGTCACTATGAACTGCCATTCATCATACCACAATATCTGCCTAAAAGTTCTTCAAAAAATCCACTTTGGTGTTCCACCGAGAAAATAACAGCATGGTTGTGGAACAACATGAGAGTGTGTACTGTAAATAATGACAGTTTTCAACTGTTTCTTTATGGGTTCAGTGAGCCTCATGCTTTACCGCAGTAATCACTTGCCTGGATGATCATTATTTTCACAATCGTCATGTTGTTCCCAACACTCTTTGGCAATTGCGACTGTACATCAACGCATTTAACAGCTGGTCATTGTTCATTATAGCTCAGATGTTTAGTTCTTCTGTGGTTTCTCTCCTTCCGTTCAACGTTTCAGCTGCATCCTCAAATCACTTTACGAAGAGAGTTTAAGTGACTTGTAGCGTCACCTAAAGCAGATGGTCTAATCGCAGAGGGACCGTTTTAAGCTAAAAGTGAGAGACAGACAATTTATCTGTCATTCGGCAAGCTCCAGAGACACTGTTCGCACTTGCCAATTAAAAACTATTTACCCTTGTTTCTACAACGGGCTGTACTTGCATTTGTACATTGGTCGACACAGCACGAAAACGAGGTAAAAATGTTCCCATCCCGAGGACCCTAGAGAGAGTGCGAACAGCATGCAAGACGAGGTGATGTTTAGAAAGAACAAATTAACTCGCCTCACAGTAAACATTCATATGATTTGCGTGAATGCCTGGCTGCATTTGCGGTCAGGTGTTATTTGCTCAAACAAAATAAAACTGACAAGGCATATTACCTATGAGATCTGGATATATTACAAGGCTATTTACAGATACTTTAATGTACAGTACATACTATTTTGTTCTACTTTGTTTTAGATTGCTTTTGTAGATGTCTACATTAGTAGTCCTTGATATAAAGAAAATGTCCCGGGGTAATGCAATACTAGCCTATTGCAAGAGAGTGAAAATATGTTGAAAGTGAACACAAAACACAAAAGCAATGAAGTGTAATTTTTCCTTTCATCTCATATCTTTCCATGTCCCAGAAGGGGTTCTTACCCCTATAGTGTGAGAGTACTTAAAGTTCCTGCTATACCCCTGCTATACAGTAATCTTCACTGTAAGGACAAGGATTAATAATATTTTACCAGGGCTCATGTCCCAGTAAAAGGGGGCTAACAATGCCCCTGCTTTACAACTAAATAAGATTTTATATTTTATTTTGTGCCTGTTTAGTCAGACGCTTTTATTTTTTTTACTTTAAATATATGGGTGTTTTCTTCCGTTATTGGGACAGGACAGTAGAGAGCTGACAGGAAAGCATTGGAGAAAGAGGGGGGGCAGGATCGACAAAGGACATCAAGACGAGAATCGAACTCAGGTCACCACAGTTGCACTATAGGTCAGCACACTAACCACAAGGCTATTGGCACCAACTAGTCAGACGCTTTTAGTATGTTTTTCAGAATGCACATTTTCTGAGATGTTTTCTATTTATTCAAAGGCGGCCAATAAGACATTCAAGGCACCCTGCAGGGATTCAAGCAAGACTTTTACATCATAGGCATAGAGTATCCCATAGGGAAGTAATTCAAAAATAAGAGATTCATTTTAATGGTTTAATGTTAATTAATTCTAATTTTAGATTAATTGCCATAATCAGTTGCATAGTTTTTGTCATTTTTTTTTTTTTTTTTTAAGAAAAATATAGTTGAGATTTAATGATAATTAAATTCCAGCAAGCAAATGCAATTACTTTACTTGAAACACAACCATATTACTGTTAAATGTCTCAACTGTTATTTATTTATTTATTATTATTTTCTTTTAATAAATTTGCTGTCAGGACTCTCTCAGAGGCAATTTCTCTCTGATTGCCCCCAGAACTGTCAAAACTTGCGAAAGACAAACAAGCGTAAGTGTCTTAAGGGAGATTAAGTTATTTAGAGTCTTTTTTTTTTTTTTTTACCCATAGAATTGGTTGTTTATAGTTTTAAAGGTGAATTATTGTGAATAATGGCCAGCATAAAAATAATTATAATGCTAAATGGTATCCAGTTTTACTCAAAACTAGAGTATGCCACATGAAAAAAAAAAATAAATAAATAAATAATACAAATAAATAAAACAACCTTAGCAAACTCTCCTTTTGCGCTTCACACCTCTCCCAACTCAAACATCACAAACACAGCTATTACAGGTCTATAAAAGTGAAGGTATATCTCAAAAGGTAAAAGTAGCTTACTTTCAATTAAAGGTCCAACATATTAGGAATGTTTTCTGCTTTCCTGTTGAAAATAAACTCCTGAAAACATATTGATTGAAATACAAACATTCTATCACACTGCCCGTGTTTAAGTTTTTTATTTTATTTTAAGTTTTTTTTGGTCCCACTTTATATTAGGTGGCCTTAACTACTATGTACTTACATTTAAATTAATTATTTGGTGCAATGCACTTATTGTATACATACATGTTTTTACATTGTACTTATATTTTTAAAAATACCTATATGTAGTTACATCTGTAATTCATTTCTGTAATTACATTTATAATTACACTGTTGACTCATCACTTACACCTTAACCCACCCTTAAACCTACCCATACCATCAAACCTGTCTCTAACCTTACCCGTATCCCACCTCAATAGCAGCAAAAGTGTTTTGCAATACAATATGACCACAATAAGTACATTGTACTTATTGTTTGATGCAATACATAGTAGTTAAGGCCACCTAATATAAAGTGTGACCGTTTTTTTTTTTTTTTTACCCTGTTGTCTGTCTCTGTGTATTTTGGCAAGTCTATAAATTTGTCTTGCACTTCTGTAAGAGAATCTAATTTTAAATACCCTCTGGCTCTGCTACAGTAGCCATGCCCTAAACTCTCATTATTTGATTCATGGAGGTGTGCAAATACATAGGTTGACAGACAGGTAGGATGTCCGATGATATAGAGCACTTTAATTTAATTATTGATTGGGTTACACTTTATTTTGATAATCCACTTTAGACATTCTACTAACTATAAGTAACTTTGCAACTACATGTCAGCTAATTCTCATTAATTTGCAAATACATGTCTACTAGCACTCAGAGTAAACTATTAGGTTAGTTTTGGGGTTAGTAGAATAAGTTGACATATACTTGCAATGTTTCTCATATTCAGTACGTTGTATGTTGTGGACCCATCAAAATAAAGCGTTAGATGATATTAAACAGACAGTCTACTAATATTCTAATGACTGCTAGTTGACGTGTAGTTTTAAAGTTACATACTGTTAGTAGAATGTCTAAAGTGGAATTGCTATCAGACTGTAAAGAGACTTGAGCAAATTTTCAGCAAATCTTAATTTTTTGGTGAACTGTTATTTAATATTTAGAGACAAAGAACATTTTAATCCAAAAATTTAGTCTTGACCATACACCTAAACCTAACCTTAACCATGAGTAAACCCTAAAATCAGAGGAAATGATAGATGAATGACACTGATGTACAAGCACCAAACACTGATTGTAAGCTTAAACTTCACAAAAACTACAAACTGGTTCTTCAGATTTCATTGGTTAATCACAATGTTGTTCCAGGGTCAAAAAAAGATGTTGATCCAGGAGCATGTAACATTTGGTAAAATCCTACCTGGTCTCTCAGTTTCTGCAGCCATAAAAGTAATAAATCATTTGAAAGTTGATAGTTTTTGTTTGTTTGTTTGTTTGTTTGTTTGTTTTTGTTTGAGGTATCTGTTTCTGTTTGTGTATCTGTTTAAAGGGTGGTTGACTGTCTTTTTTTAAATTTTTTTATTTTTCTAGGCTTGATTATGTTTATGTGGTGCAGTCAAATGTGTTCATGTCGCATTATTTTTCACATAATTTACCTTTATTCCACACCTCTCTGTCCCTTCTCTGATAAACACCCCCATTATTTCCCGCCAATTACAGTATTAAGAACCGCTGCTTTAAAACATATGATTTTGAAACTTGTGAATCCATTAGAATCGTTAGAAGACAGATTCGTGATTCATATATGAATAGATCTTTACGTGCACCCCTAGTTTTCTCTTCCTCTTCTCTAAATCAGCGCAACATGGCCTCGCCCCTTTGCTGCGTGTTCCTGGGGGCGGGGTTTATGTAAAATTCTGGGTCCTTGGCGTAATGGACCCGGGAAGTAACTCATTGTAATCCCTTACCAGTCGTTTTTGTAGGCATTAAACTGCCAGAATTTTAAAAGACGGTATCTCCTTTTGCATTGAACTTTCATCTTCGTAACTTTGCAGATATTGTTTATGCTCAAACAGCAACATTACGCACTAACTAACATTAAAAAAGTGAAATCGCAATCAACCACCCCTTTAATGGAAAACCATTTTTTCCAAGAAAAACCTGTGTCATTATTTTCGTAACTCAATTTGAGGATGCTAGTGGTACAAAAATGACTAATTTCTCAGGAAATCCATAAAATATCCTGCACAACAGAAGAGGCGCCTATGAGCAATACAGTTTTCCTCTGAGGTCTCTCATGACCCTGATTACAGAAAAACGCTTCTTTGCATTTGTATGCATGTTTGTGATAGGTGAAACAAGGGATTGCAGGCTTTCTTTTGGAAGAATTCCCCTCAGGACGGCATGGAGTCAGGTGTATTGTTTATGAATTTCCATCTGTTCCTCTGACAGGTTCTGGGTTCACCTGTGAGACACAGCCACCTGTTGTTTTCCTGATTGCAGCGAGCAAGAATCAGACACAGGTCGCCACGGTTGCCGAACTGACAGCAGCGAGACCAAAAGCTATTGACACGCACCATTGGTGGAATAGTCCAATGTTCACTGGAACAATATTTTAGACAGATCATCACCCGTCTTATCCCCAACCTGCTAGCTGGGCCTCTCAGCTGTGTTATCTTTTTGTCAATGCTCCTATTTGATGGTTGTCACTGACGTCCCGTTGGCTGCAGAGAGGTGGTGAGTGGCTGAGGACACGCATCACAAACCGGAGGCAAATCTGAGGTACGTGTTCATGCATGTCCTTGAGCTGTGGAACACTGGCAGAAATACAGATAAATAAATAAAAAATTCAAAGGAAAGAGAAGTTCACCCGCTGAGAGCCTGGGAGGAAACTTCTGAGACAATCCGAGTCCAATCAATAAACTTGAGCTCATGAAAAACATCTAAATATGCACATAGTACGTACTGTGATGTTAATCAAATCAAATTAAAGCACCGCGCCACATTCCCTTCCATCAAGTTTAATTTGTAACACATTTTAAATTATGAATTCCACAGGGTTATAATTGGGATAACACTTTCTAAATTATGTTTTTTTATAGAAATGGGGATTTGGCTAACGACCTCTTACCACTTAAATTCAGAATATTAATCATAAGTTTTACAGCTCTCAACTGCCTCAGCGCACAACACATAACCAAACTGATTATTCTCTACACAACTTCTCAATTTAGTGTGTAATCTCCTGTGTGTAACAGGTTATTTTCTGCCGGTCATCGACTTTCCAATTTTCTTCACTTTTAAATCATAATAAAATTTTTTTTTTTTTTCTTTTTTCTTCTTCAATGTTATCATACAGTCTCTGGAAAATGACTCATTCTATTCACTGGACCACTTTTTAAACTCTGTAAGGATTTCTTTACAATATCATACCTTCAAACAGATGAAAGTTTTTTTTTGTTTTTTTGACCTGTGAATCAATCCATACAAGGCCTTGTGGTAAGCATGTGTTCAAACCAACGTGATCTCTGGTATCCGTGCTTCTAGCACATACTTTATTTCTGTTCTGGGTGATTTCTCATACGGTATCTAACTTCTTTTGAACAATTCATTCACTTTAACCCACACTTGAAAATTCAAATCAGACCATGAACGTGACCTGAAACAATGAGCTGAGTCATGCAACAAGATACAGCATGCACACTTCAATACCTCACAAAGTAACAAGGTAAATAAGAAGACTTAAATACAAGACTAGAATAATCACTTGACAAAAACAACCAATGCAGGGGCGGATCTACCGGGGTGGCAAGTGCCACCCTAAGAAAAAGCTGTGCCACCCCTGTGACACCCACAAAACCTTTACATTTGTTCGTGAATCAGATACTGCTTCTCGGTTTATTCAGAAGTCCTCTGAGAAATCTAATCCCGTCCGGATATGTCTGAGATTCATCCCGTAATTGTTTGGTGATCCGATTCTCCGACCGCACGAATAATATACATGGGTTTTATACTTACACATTCAGTATAATTACAGTACAGTACCAGTACATGATGGAAATTTCACTATTCTATATGTACAGTAAACTGTAGCGCATGTTGTACACCTTCAATTGTGTGACTGTCAAATTTGATTTGTAACCATCTTTTATGTGTACTGCATGTTTGCAGAACTGAGAAATGACTGCCTTGAGATATAGTCTTGTGTCAGGAGACCAGGAAACTGCTATAGTACTGTGGACACTGTAATGAAATTTGACCAAATGTGCAGAGGATGCTGAATTTACTTTTTTAAATTTTATTTTGTACTGTACTGTATTGTGGTGCATACCAAGTTCATATACAATTCTTTGGTATATGAACTTTTCTAGTGTTTTTCATCTACTGGAAGATTTCTTTCCAGTAGTAAAATGAAAATGATCTGTTCCCAAAAGTTAATTGCTGAATTATTATTATTATCTGTAATTTTATTTATGTTGTATACTGTAATAGACATGATTGAACTGCAAAAATAATTCCTGAATCCTAATAAGAGCTTTTTGTTAAGTGTTATTGATCTCATGAGTGTTCACTGGGCAGGAAAGTCGTCTGTGTATTTGAATTGTTTGTAAGCATTTAAGAATACCTGTAATAACTAGATTGAAAAGTTTGAAAGACAATTTTATGCTGGCTTGTCTTAAAGTCTTGTTTAAGAAACATAAATAGTTTATTCAGTCAGATGTTCTAGATGTTTGCTAAAGTGTTGCTAGTTGGTTGCTAGGATATTCTGGATGGTTGCTAGGCTTTTGCTATGCAGTTGCTGGGGTGTTGCTAGACTATTGATAGTGTTCTGGGTGATTACAGACATTCCCACCTCTGGTAATAACAGAATGTCTTCTTTAATGATACAAGCTCAGAAACATTTATAACCTCTTGAAGTTTTTCATATTGTGTATTGACTTGGTGTCATGATGGATATTGAAATGTTGTTATTTATTTTTCATTTTAAACAGTATAGATGATTACTTAATGGTAATGCAATATTTGTAAACATAACTGTGCACGTCAGACAATAAATCCCCAAAATCTATGCATGCTTGCTTTGGTGTTGCCACCCCTCATAGACCCCATGCCACCCCTTTGCCACCCTAAATATTATTTTCTAGATCCGCCCTTGAACCAATGACAAAACAGAAATAAGACAATGGACCCTTTTCACAAGACTGTGATGACGCGGTCATCATGCATTGTAAATCCTAGAAAGTTAGAATTTATTTATATATATATATATATGTATGTATAGACCTGCAGTGCTAATGCCTTCAAACAGAAAGTTATTTGCTTCATGATTAAAAAGGCTGGCAAATTAGCAAATCAAAAAAGCATATTAGTGTTATTATAAATGCTGGTCTACTGGTGAGATCGACGTTCTGGATCAATTCAGTCAAGTCAATAAGGAGCCTGATATGCTGCTGGGAGAGGGTTTGATTGGGACTGGACCTTGGTGGGTGGTCAGCCCTGAGCAGCAACCTGTACAAATCACTTTTGCTTCACTCAGCTCAGCAAGCCACCTGCTAACCTTCCCTCCCATTACCAGACAAGATGTGCTTTTGTGTAGCACCTCTTCATCAGCAGCAGAATGTTATTCTAGTGTGCTTATCATACATTTACAATGTATAAATTTTGCTAAAAAAAAAAAAAAAGACAACCAGCTAAAACTAGAGGAAGAAAACAATTTTCACAGATTTTCAGAGTGTTATCCAGAGAATCTGCTTTGTATGCAAGCGCATGATGTGACGTGCTCTTGCGTGCTGCATCCAGATCTATAGTTTTCACGCTTCTCTAAGGAGAAGCCTGGCTTGGAACTAAGGTGCAGGCCAGCATTCATCTTCATGATAACTGTGTCATTGGCCCTGCATGCTGGCTAAGCCTTCACACTCGCTACCTTAAACACGCTCAGCCCCCCCATATATATCCGTCACACCATGGACCCAAGCTCAGCTCGCTCAACGTGTCCGCATCACTCACAAACCCCCAAATGTTCCTCGATGCTGGCGTGCTGGTGCATGGTACGGAAACATTTTTTTCTCTCTCTCTCTTTCAAATCTCTCCAGATGAGCTGTCAATTGAGTTGTCAGATGAGTGAAATATGAATTCCCCCCTGTAATGATAGTTCCAGTTGGGAAGAGAGGCATTGTCATTAACAAAATTACACATACCAACTCGAAATGAGTTTCTGTGCCATTTTTTACTCCCCTGGCTAGCCTTCCGCACCAGTTTACGATTATAAATAATCATTTTTCATTGATGCGAGGTGATAGTTTGAATTGGTGTTGTCATGCAAAACAACGGCTAATTAAACTCTCAGGACATGAAAATCAAGAAAAGGAGTGTTGCTTTCAACAATAGTTAGCAAGTCATAATTCCCCAAACAAATTAACTGTGCTCTGTAAAGTTAAATCAATTAATAAATAAGAAAATGAAGGGGAGAAAATGTAGAAGAAAGTGGGTAAGATGTGTAAGAGAAGAGTGATAACCATTTACAAGTGATAATGAACTGGTACAGTAAATGTATGTATGTATTTATTTGTTTATTTGTTTGTTTGTTCATTCATTTATTCATCAAAGCCCACTGCATTCAATTAATGAATGAATGAATTTACACAACTGCTTGATAAAACAAGAATGCAACAAGAGTGAGATTTTGGTGGTACACGATGAGAATTACAACGGTATATTTGATTGCCTCATATTTGATGTCATAATGTTGTTAAATAATAAACATGTTTAGCCCTCGTGTACTCTCTTCTCCTAGGGTAATGGATAACGAGTCTTCCAAACACATAATCTTTCTCAAAAGACCTTTTCTTATTAATATAAATACCACCTGCGTGGCCCAGTGAATCAGATTTATCAGCCTCCTGATGGTACTGCCACCAATGCAAATGACAGCTAACAGTTTAAAGACAGCTGGCGGGTTTCTGTACTTTCCCTCTCTCCTCCTGAGGAGCTGGCAAAAGTATTGGCAAATCTATGAAACATAACTGATGCACAGACCGAGCTGTGATTGATTCTGCCAGAGCGGCAAGGCAGAGGAACGCCACTTCAAACACAACATTTCTGGCTTCCATAGCTCTTTGCGACAGAAAATCTATGCATGAAACGTGAGGAAATTTGTGAGAGAAAGTGCAAAAGGGCAGAGTAGGTCCTTAACAAGTATTCTTTATTAAAGCACAAGAACATTTCTCAACAAAGCACTCTCGTGTCTCTTTTGGCCTTTGTTTTTGTCTTTATAAACACAGAGGTGATGTTATCGTTCTGTTTCACGTTTATGCACATTAATCCAAATTTTAAGAGGGGGCATGAAGAGCACTGAATAAATGGCATGTTAAAAGTACTGCTCTTTCAAATATTAAAGCTGCAGTCCGTAAGTTTTGCCTCTTTGTCGCCATCTCTGTTTGAAAACCTGGAATTGCAGTTACTTGCAGAATTATCTTGCTTGTGTGGGATGTCCTCTGGCACGGCTGCAGTGCGGATGAATCTAATGTTTTGAGGAGTATATGTAGCTGTCAGTCACCGCACCGGTGTGAATGCTGTACTTAGGAATCAAAAATTCTAGCCTACATCTTGGAATATATGACCCAAATAAGATTTTTCACCGTATATTGTCATCTGAACAAGTAAGCAGTGGTGGAAAAAGTACTGAAAATTTGTACTCAAGTACAAGTACTGTTACACTGCTGAAATAATACTCAATTACAAGTAAAAGTACTGGTGCCAAAACAGTACTTAAGTAAAAGTACAAAGTACTCGTCTCAAAAACTACTCAGAGTACTAGTTACTAGTTACTTTTTAGTGTGTATCGGTGTATATACGGTAGATACTGTGGAGAATGAGTAATGGAACCGTGTCAGATAGTTAAATACCGGTATCAAAATATAGATATTTATGATAACGCTACCATGTAGTTTGTTTCTCCAAACTTTGAGTCCATAAATCACGCTGCGCTCCCTCACTGTCCGATCAGCTGCTCTTCACCTGCTGCAGCGATGGCTTTTCCAGGGACTCGGTTCAGTTATCAGGGCTTTTATTGGTCCGTTTACGATCGGATATCTTTATTGGCTACTGAAGTTTCGTGAAAGGTTTGAATATCAATTCAAATTGTGGGCGTACTCAGTAACGAACTATGATTTTAAAAGTAATGAAGTAGATTATTTTGCTCAATTTGTACTTAAGTACAAGTAAAAGTACAGCTTTAAAAATATACTCAAAAAAGTACAAGTACTTAATTACAGTAACGTGAGTAGTTGTAATTCGTTACCTCCACCACTGCAAGTAAGTAACAAATCTGCCTCGTATGTTCTGACCAACTGAGGAAAAAATAATTACAATAAATCGCGCTACCAAGTGTAACGATCGGTTTGCTCATATCACATCAAACCGTGCAAATTATTATTATTGTTACACTTTATTCTCAAATTATTAATGTTAACAACATCAGCATTGCGTGACTATGAGTATAGTGTGTATTAACGTGTCGATTTCAATTTCTGTACAGTGTAATCTAATTGTCATGCCATTCGAATTTCATGTTAAGAAATTATTTTAACCCAAAAAGCAAACATGCTCCCTTCGAGCTGGTTTTCTTTAAAATACAAATTGTGTGTAATCCCAGGCTATCTGTAATCAGAAGCACATTTAAAACTAGAATATAATTTAATTTCATAATTATTCTAGCTGCTGTGAGAAAAGGCTATAAACGATCCGTCACCTGCAGGATCCTCACATGTGATAGGCTACTAGCCGGAACAACTTCTTTATGTTTACAGACGTGACGTAATGATGCAGTGCCATGCTCGAATTTCCCACGAAAACCTACCCGTACCACTCAAATTAGAAAATATTATAAGCTAACCGTTGTGAATCGGGCTAAAATAAGGCGATAGTTTTGAACACTGGCAGGTTATGTGCTTGCTCAAATATTGAATTTGGATCATTTTTAACCAAAATAAGTTACGGACTGCAGCATTAAATAAAAGCTGCTATTGAATACAAAAACTTTCATAAGCTTAAAATTATTATTTTTTACTTATCTTTATTTATTTCCTTCTTTCTTTCAATCTTTCTTTCTTTATTATTTTTAAAGAATTCAAGAACCACACACAGCAAAAAAGTGTTTTGATAAGAAATAATTATTGCTAAAACTGCACACACACTTCCGTGCACACACACACACACACACATTAATTTATAAGAGGTATCATAGTTCTCTTTAGCAATGGCCTGCCATTAAAACAGCAGGGATCATTCCCCATTAGCGTCTGTCATGAGCTCAGTATGTCAGCAATATGGTTTATCATAACTGTGAGAGTCCATTTTTCCTATTTTTACCAGCCTTCTTCAATTAACCATAGCTCAGCATGAGCTGCCTGTTAATAACATGCCACCCATCCTCACAGTTAATGCGCCTGTCATTAGCTGATTAGCCAGCATGATAGAAAGATGCAATTGTTTGTCAGTTTTCTCTCTCTCTCTCTCTCTCTCTTTATTTATTTATTTATTTTATTAAGGACATGAACTGAATTGCAGTCCTGCAGCCCAATTGTTGGCCAACAGATAAATTCAGTTAAATATACACATGTCAGTTTTAAACACTGATGCCAAAACTGAAGTACATTCAATGCATGAGAAATACACTGGGGCACTTATGCAAAAGGCACATTTTGCAGAGACAAAAGCCAAGTGTAAATGGAAATAACAACTTTGGCTGGCTTGGAAATTGAAAATATCAAAAAAGCAATTTATTCTCTTGGCTATTGATAAATTAAATGTGGAATTTAACATGTGCTTCTGACCCTTATACCGCTTTGGGAAAAGGTTGAAGGAAACAGAATGCAGGGACATTAAATGAGATGGACCTCTTGCTATCACAGTAACTCAAGAAACATCTGCCTACAATTCTTCATTTGAACACCCCTAGAGGCAAATGCAGTTAAAAGGGTAGAAAAGATCACTTCATGTAATTTAAGAAGTACTAATATCATTTTTCTGACCTTTTCCTCATCTAGGCATGAAATACATTATGCCATATTGCATTAGCACTATCAGTCACAAGGGAAATACAGCCAGTGGTTATGATTTTGATAGCAAGAATAACTACAACCACTCTCAGCAGGTGTTAATGTTGAAATGTCGGAAGAAAGAAAAAAAAAAGAAAAAAAGAACAAATGAATGGACATTCTCTGAAGCAGCTTGTTGCTGAACTTCCTCATCCACATTTTACCTACACGTTATGCTATAAACATACTTTTAGTTAATTTATTTTCAAATACTTTGTTTCTCTGAAGTGAATGACACAAAAAGTGTACTTTGCCTTTTAAGAACCTGCAAAACAAGCATTACATAATAATAATAATAAGAAGAAGAAGAAGAAGAAGAAGAAGAAGAAGAAGAAGAAAAGAATACTAATAAGAAGTATAAGAAGAAGAATAAAAATAAGAATAATAGTTAACCTTACTATTTAATAGATTATACTTTCTTTAAACAATTGGTTTGTAAAATATGTTATAAATGTTTAGGCTGAGTTTTGTGCCATTTATAACATTTTAATCACCATTGGCTGCTAGCCTGTGGTGTTTTGAGCTGAATTATTTTATGAGGCGATTGGTTTAGTTGATTCAGAGTTTTGAAACGATTAGTTTGTGCAATCACATTTACTGCTGTTCATTTCAATAGGAATCGGTGCGATCTCAAATTTCGCTTGAGGGTGAAAGATTTCCTCTTGCAGATTTTGCAATGTTTTCAAGCTGTCAAGCATATTTGGGTGTTGACTTAAGTTGTGGCCACATTTATTGCTGTTTGGTGAATTTTCTCAGGTGAAATTCAGTCATTTCAGTAGGAATCCATGCAATTGGGAATTACATGTGAGGGTGAAATATGTCCTGACGGAAATTTCTCAACATTGCTGCACTGACCAACAAAAAGCTGCTTGATTTTAAAAGTGACTTCTGTGTGAACTGTGTTTTATACATCGCTGCATGTCTTACAATAGACAAATTGATCTCTTTTTTTAGAATATGTGACTCTCGTAAATAGTACACTTTAATAAGCTATTTTCTGTGACTGTGTGAGACTTTGGATTTA
This sequence comes from Onychostoma macrolepis, assembly GCF_012432095.1. Taxonomy (NCBI): domain Eukaryota; kingdom Metazoa; phylum Chordata; class Actinopteri; order Cypriniformes; family Cyprinidae; genus Onychostoma; species Onychostoma macrolepis. The sequence goes on along the minus strand of NC_081165.1, from coordinate 1,174,667 downwards.
TTGGCTGCCAATACATTGCAATGAATTAAAGTAATATGATAACAAAAACAGTCTGCATTATCAAGCATCATAACAGACTGTTTTCACATAGCAAAAAAAAAAATCTCGTGGGATATAGCACATGCGATGCATACAGTTTTATATGTTTATGTCATTCTTGCATTCTTTTGAAGCTTGAAAGCTCTAGTCCACATTCATTGTAGTTCAAGCTTTAAAATTTGTCATTTTGTGTTCCACAGAAGAAGAAAAAAATGTCATAGGGTTTTGGAGTGCCATAAAGTGGGTGAACTACTCCTGCTTAAACCTGGTAACAAAGATCACACCTCGCTGAAACTTTTCAACTTCTTGTGAATGTCGAACACACAGCCATGCTGACAATGCAGAGCACAAAACTGACTGATTGTCAGTGATTATGCATCATAAGAGCTAGTCCTTCTCCTCTGAACTGAACTACAGTATTTCAGTTCACATGCATGGCTTTGATCAGTGTCCCTGGAGACAGTGAGTCACACAACTTGCTCTCAGACTTAGAAGTATGACGATCTTTGAATATGATGCAATTTCTGAACATCTATTTCACTTTGATTAGCCACTCTCTGTGCCTGGGCCAGGAAACTGCACTTCAGGCTTTCTAACATTAACTCGGGGCACCATCCATCATTATAAAGTTCATTATCAAGATGTTTTTCTTTGCCGTCATTAATCTTGAGTAATCTGATTTGAGATTGATGTGCCCTCTCGCGGATGACACCACAGCTTGATTCCTGTCATTAATCTAGATTTTTGCTTTTGTCATCCTGGGCGCTTCCCCCTCACAGCCCGTAAGTAGTGTGCTGCCACTGTCGCAGCTGAGACTCAAAACGCTGATTCAACAGTGCAGGGAAGGGGGAAAAATAATATAAGGTTTTCACTACGCAGGTACAAAATTGGGCCTCCGTGTGTATCATATCTACTATGCTGCACATTTTAAACTCAATTTTAACAGAAATCATATTAGTACTTTTTTACTGCTGTATCACATAAGAACATGGTATATCATGGCACACTATATCACATAAGAAAACACTAAACTATACACACAAACATATTCATACATATATACATATAATATGTGTGTGTGTGTGTGTGTGTAGTTTAGTGTGTGTGTAGTTGTGTGTTTTAATTAGTTTGTTGTTCATGCTCTCTGACCCAATTAAGCAGACTTTTGTTTGTTTGTTTGTTTATTGAACTGTTTAAGATGTGTTGATGTAAATAAAATAGAGTAAACATATTAAACTTAAACATAAATGAGTATTAACTGTATTATTATTTCCATTTACCATTGTCAATCAGGGTGGGCTAACTTGTTACAGTTCTTTTTTTTTTTTGCTTACAATTTCAAAACTTTACACACAAATCCAAGAATTGCCATAATATTATATTTTTGGATATATCATATACACACAGTTATTCAAAACCTAAAGCTCTTCTTTCATGATCTCCTATGTAGATTTCTGTACAAGATTGAAGGTAATTGGCAGAGAGATGTTGAAAAATTCACGATAAACACGAAAGCAAGATTGAAACCAAACTTTTTTTGTTTTTCTTTTTTTTTGTAAGCATTTGTGGTTGTGAATATAGTATTACACAGTACAAAAGAAAATAAATACATCAAACACGTGCAGTTGTGTAGATGTGTATTTGTATGCCTATTCTAAAGCCATAGGCCTATTCCTTTTAAGAAAAGAAAAATACTCATTGTGTGTAAATATTGTTTTAGCTGTAGAGTCGTCATTGGAAGTAGTTATAATGTATTACAGCGGAGTGGAACAGGAGTGGTCTGCCTGTCTGCACTGTATGTGGTGGCAAAAACACATTGTGGATTCGTCAATGGATTCATAACAGTTGTCAGTCTACGATGTGTGTGTGCGTCAGTTGGAAATGAGGCCCCCGACATGCAGCTCTGACTGAGCTGTTAATAAAGTGTGATGATGCTTGTCAGGTGAATATTCAATTCTGCAAAAGCAGGTCTGATCTAAATTGCTAATAGAGAAAGTTTACCGATTTAGAGGCATATTCCTTCGAGAAATTAATCACGATTCTCTCATATGACTGAGGCGTTAGCTCTAATCTCATTCTTAGCTGCGGGAAGAAAAAAAAAAAAGTCCTTGAAATGGCAACAGTCTCACAGTAATTAAATTCTGCCCAGTCTCCCTCTGATATCTTTAAGGAAATAGCAGCTCTATTGTACCGTACGATAAGTGCTCTCTTGCTGGTTCTATCCGCACCGCCGCTGTAGATTCAAAACACACACATTCAGCCTCACAAGAAGATCCATCACCAGTAATCTCCTTTTTTTTGCCAGAATTCAATTTTCTCTCTCAGTGCTTCTCTTCCTTTCTCAATCGATAAGGTTATGTATTTGTTATTAAATATACAAACAGAGGCTATATTTGCATCACTTTGCTTTCCCTTTAATTTATTTTACATGCTGGACAGATGAATGTCATATTGAACCTGCTCAGTGAACTATGTTTTGCCACAAAGCAATGGGTCATAGTGCTATCAAAAAAGTACAATTCGCAGAACTGATATTTTAACTAAATTATGCTGCATGAATTTTGATGGTACATGATAAAAAATTATTCCACATAATTTTTTTGGTTTATTTGGGAACATTTTATTGATAAAACATTTTTTTGACCACCCCTCAACCCCCCACCCCATCCCAAAATATTTTTTTATGCAACAAAGGTGCAAAATCACAAAGGAAATTATCCTTTCACATATCATAGGACAATGTTCAGAGAGCAATACAAAATCACAAATCTGTCAAAAAAAATGTCAAGAAATCAATAAGTGGAAAGGGAAAATCACTTGAAACGCTTTGATGTATTGCATTTGATACAGACGTAGTTTTGTATCGTAGTGCAGGCCTGGGAAACTTCGGTCCTGGAGGGCCACTGGCCTGCAGAGTTTAGCTCCAAGCCTAATTAAACACACCTGCCTGTAGCTTTCTAGTGATCTTAAAATACATTAATTAGCTGGTTCTGATGTGTTTGATTAGGGTTGGAGCTAACTCTGCAGGACAGTGGCCCTCCAGGACCGAAGTTTCCCAACCCTGATGTAGTGTGTCGTGTCATATCATGTACTTCATGGAATGAGATTTTACTCTGTGTTAAACTTCAAGAAGCACTTCTTCTCTGCTGTGAAACAGAGGTGCATGTTACACTTTTTGCACATGCACATTAGGAAATCCTGCTTAGGGATGGGAGCTGTGGACCCCTGCTTCTTTACCCCTTACTGCATAACGTTGCCCTGAGGCAACGAAAAGAAAAACTGAATTTCTGAACATGCAAAATAAAATAAAAATCATAAAACCTGACAAACGTCTTCTCTACACCTTCATACACACACATATTTTTTTATGTACAATTTATGTCATTTTAAATATGATTACTAAAGCAAATAATCTTGCCTTTTTCTCACACCATGTGCGCCTGTGACCATGTGTCAGAACAGGATGTCCCGCCTTCAAGTGGTGCTTGATAGTGACTCCCACACCTTATTGGACTGTTCTTTTGATACTTTTAAAACATTTGAATTGGTTGCAATCATTTAAAAAATCATGTACTGGACATGGGGCATAATAAAAAAATTCCTTTGCCTGAGGGCAACACTATGCAGTAGAAGGCACTAGCGTAGCCAGAAATTTTTAAGTGGGTGGGCCTACAAAAAACTGGGTGGGCCAGGTGTGTATATGAAAACTGCATGTCAAATTGCCAACACAGTACTTCTAAAGCATGTATTAACATTCGTAATTTGTTATATTAATGTTCATTTCAAAATGTACTAATAGGACATTATTAAAATTAAAAGTTGTATCTGTTAACATTTGCCTGAGCTGGTTAACAAAGATGAATAAACATGGTAACAAACGTATTGCTAATTGCTAACGTTAACTAAAGGACGTTTTTAAAAGGCATTACCTCAGTGTGAAACAACGGGCTTCGCTGATGATTTCATAATCAAACTTCTCTGTCACTTCACGCACATTGAGGACCGCAGAAATGCGCAGCTGCGAATTATACAGTTTGTTGTGGCGACCAGGATCTAGCGGAATGTTTATGCTTCTTTCCACAAAGGACCCATCTGTTTAGCGGATCAAACACTGTACCTATGCTAATATGATGTTTCAAACACGCTTGGTTCAGAAGTTTCCGATCGATAAATCCAGCACCCTCAGGTGGTCTGTCGGGTTTCATTTGTAGACGGTCCGGATTTATTGCTAAGACTTTTACTTTTTAAAAGAATTGATCTGATTTATGTTTGCTTCACTAGGCTATTTTCAAATTTAACTTCACAAACGCGCACATTTTACTATTATATCTGTACGTCGTAAACATAGGTCGTAAACATAACATTGTGGGTGAGACTAACAGAAACGGATTAATCATCATTTTGACAAGCATATGATGCACCTATAAGAAGAGGGAAAACGACCTGTAATTGACCATGAAAACAAGTGTTTAATATTGTTAATAAATAAAGTTACAGTGAAATAAGACATTTATTAGTATTGTTTAATAAATTACATCCATTTGGAAAATTACAAACTTCTTATTGGGTGGGCCACAGATGAAAGTGGGTGGGCCCGGGCCCACCCAGACCCACCCGTAGCTACGCCGACTGGTAGAGGGTTAAGGAAAAAGTAAGTATTAAATATAGTTCTAATGAAGTATGAAGATGTTGAATTATTATTATTATTTTTTTTTTTTTGAGAGAGAGAGAGAACCTGGTAGGGGCCACGACCTCTCTGCACCTGCAAACCAGTTTAACTGCCCACCCCCACATTTCCTGCTGATCAGAGCAGCAGTAATTCATCAATTAATGGAGAAGAGCATTATAATTGTGTATATATCACACTTTAAAGCCCAAACTTGGACACCTGGATCTGTACCTACGTTTACATGCAACTAGATAAAACAATGATGGCTCATTTGGATTGAAAAGCCTTCATGTAAACACCTCAATCGATCTGATTAATCAATCAATTAAATCAAAATTTCATCTAATTGAAAGGGGTGGTGTAGAACTTAAATAATCTTGAAATAAACTGAAATATGCTACCCGGTTCATGGCATTTACGCACCTGGGTGCACTTTTAGCGTGACATGAAATACGTACCAATATGTACATATCACTGCAGTTTCCAAAATAATTGAACACTTTCACACAAATTTACAGCGTTTTCGCACAATTACTTGAAGAACATCATGCTATGACTTTAAAACAATATTAATATGCTGGGAGATTTGAAAACTGATGCTTTTGAACGTTAGCATCGCACACATCCAGCTTCATATCTATGGGTTTTCATAGCTGATAAGTTTGTTCGGTAGCTCACGTAGTAAGGAGACGGACTTAGAAGATGAGAAGCATCGGTTTGAATCCCGTGTAACTACGGTTTGACAAAGCAGTTAAAATCTGCGTAAAAGGAAGTTAAAATAGCACAGTTGCATAAGCTAATACGTTTTCATATCAGTTTTGCATTTCTTAACACTATCGGGTAGGTTTAGGGCTGGATTTGGTGTAGGGCATATTTCCAACATGATAGAGCATTAACCTTTAGCGACAGTCCCCGGATATTTTAATTCTGAACCGCCGCTATACGTATCTGAAGCAACGTAATAAAAAAACAACAATACGTACCAATATCTACGTAATAAAAACGTGCCAGGGTTCACATATTGAACCTGTGTTTTAGCGCCACTCAGTGGACATTTCTATTTGAAACTGCGCGAAACGTGCAGCAAGGTACATAAAACGGTGTCGCATAAAAAGTGCACAGAGGTAAGTATTTTTATGAGACCAGGTTGGAAATATAAATGCATGTGATGCTTGAATATGATTCTTCTCAATCAGAATCAAACCTTGTGCATGCACAAGGCCATAATGTGTGTGTGTTTTTGTTTTTTTCAGAGCCCTTTGAAATTAAGATATCTCTTTGGTTTGTTTTACTTCATTTGAACGTGCATGTTTATTTACATATTGCTACCTAGTAGAGGAGGCCAAATTGTTTCTAAATATTTAGTTAACCAGATGAAACAATACACATTTTAATGCTATAAAAGTGTGCACACATTGAGAGAAATAAACAGCAGATGTTCATATTAACAACTTCTTTAACTTGAGCAAACGCTGCTAATACACATATACATTTGTTAATAAAATGAAAGCATGCATGTTTTAAAGCTAGTGAATAAAAGGAAACGATCCACCCGCATGCCTCTGCTCAATGACGTGCCTGGATCAGCTGTGATCTGCGTCTCGGGCCGATGACGTCACTTCCAGGGAGGCATGCCCAGGCCTGTTGGACACGCCCCCGTCCCCTGACTCCACCCCCATGTCAAAACAGCGCCACAAAGTGAGACGCGCAGAAACGTGAAGCACAAAGGGAAAACGGTATGGCAAGCTCAAACTTGACTGAAAGGCAAAATAAAAGCTGCATTGCAAATAAATTAGTAGATATGGCCATGGAAAATATGTATTGCAAAATCATTGCTTTTGCTCTGTTTTATTTATCTATTTTGCAATTCTTTATTTTTATTTGCAAAACTTATTTTCTTTGTGCAATACTTCATTTTCTTTTGCAATTCTTTATTTTTCTTTGCAAAACTTATTTTCTTTTGCAAAACTTTATTTTCTTTTGCATATATATGCGGCATTAAATTGACTCCATACACTAGCGTAGCCAGAAATTTTTAAGTGGGTGGGCCTACAAAAAACTGGGTGGGCCAGGTGTGTATATGAAAACTGCATGTCAAATTGCCAACAAAAAATAGAGCACCAAGGTTCATTACACAGTACTTCTAAAGCATGTATTAACATTCGTAATTTGTTATATTAATGTTCATTTCAAAATGTACTAATAGGACATTATTAAAATTAAAAGTTCTATCTGTTAACATTTGCCTGAGCTGGTTAACAAAGATGAATAAACATGGTAACAAACGTATTGCTAATTGCTAACGTTAACTAAAGGACGTTTTTTAAAAGGCATTACCTCAGTGTGAAACAACGGGGCTTCGCTGATGATTTCATAATCAAACTTCTCTGTCACTTCACGCACATTGAGGACCGCAGAAATGTGCGCAGCTGCGAATTATACAGTTTGTTGTGGCGACCAGGATCTAGCGGAATGTTTATGCTTCTTTCCACAAAGGACCCATCTGTTTAGCGGATCAAACACTGTACCTATGCTAATATGATGTTTCAAACACGCTTGGTTCAGAAGTTTCCGATCGATAAATCCAGTACCCTCAGGTGGTCTGTCGGGTTTCATTTTTAGACGGTCCGGATTTATTGCTAAGACTTTTACTTTTTAAAAGAATTGATCTGATTTATGTTTGCTTCACTAGGCTATTTTCAAATTTAACTTCACAAACGCGCACATTTTACTATTATATCTGTACGTCGTAAACATAGGTCGTAAACATAACATTGTGGGTGAGACTAACAGAAACGGATTAATCATCATTTTGACAAGCATATGATGCACCTATAAGAAGAGGGAAAACGACCTGTAATTGACCATGAAAACAAGTGTTTAATATTGTTAATAAATAAAGTTACAGTGAAATAAGACATTTATTAGTATCGTTTAATAAATTACATCCATTTGGAAAATTACAAACTTCTTATTGGGTGGGCCACAGATGAAAGTGCCGTAGCTACGCGACTGGTAGAGGGTTAAGGAAAAAGTAAGTATTAAATATAGTTCTAATGAAGTATCAAGATGTTGAATTATTATTATTTTTTTTATTTTATTTTGAGAGAGAGAGACAGAGAGAGAGAGAGAGAGAGAACCTGGTAGGGGCCACGACCTCTCTGCACCTGCAAACCAGTTTAACTGCCCACCCCCACATTTCCTGCTGATCAGAGCAGCAGTAATTCATCAATTAATGGAGAAGAGCATTATAATTGTGTATATATCACACTTTAAAGCCCAAACTTGGACACCTGGATCTGTACCTACGTTTACATGCAACTAGATAAAACAATGATGGCTCATTTGGATTGAAAAGCCTTCATGTAAACACCTCAATCGATCTGATTAATCAATCAATTAAATCAAAATTTCATCTAATTGAAAGGGGTGGTGTAGAACTTAAATAATCTTGAAATAAACTGAAATATGCTACCCGGGTTCATGGCATTTACGTACCTGGGTGCACTTTTTAGCGTGACATGAAATACGTACCAATATGTACATATCACTGCAGTTTCCAAAATAATTGAACACTTTCACACAAATTTACAGCGTTTTCGCACAATTACTTGAAGAACATCATGCTATGACTTTAAAACAATATTAATATGCTGGGAGATTTGAAAACTGATGCTTTTGAACGTTAGCATCGCACACATCCAGCTTCATATCTATGGGTTTTCATAGCTGATAAGTTTGTTCGGTAGCTCACGTAGTAAGGAGACGGACTTAGAAGATGAGAAGCATCGGTTTGAATCCCGTGTAACTACGGTTTGACAAAGCAGTTAAAATCTGCGTAAAAGGAAGTTAAAATAGCACAGTTGCATAAGCTAATACGTTTTCATATCAGTTTTGCATTTCTTAACACTATCGGGTAGGTTTAGGGCTGGATTTGGTGTAGGGCATATTTCCAACATGATAGAGCATTAACCTTTAGCGACAGTCCCCGGATATTTTAATTCTGAACCGCCGCAATACGTATCTGAAGCAACGTAATAAAAAAACAACAATACGTACCAATATCTACGTAATAAAAACGTGCCAGGGTTCACATATTGAACCTGTGTTTTAGCGCCACTCAGTGGACATTTCTATTTGAAACTGCGGCGAAACGTGCAGCAAGGTACATAAAACGGTGTCGCATAAAAAGTGCACAGAGGTAAGTATTTTTATGAGACCAGGTTGGAAATATAAATGCATGTGATGCTTGAATATGATTCTTCTCAATCAGAATCAAACCTTGTGCATGCACAAGGCCATAATGTGTGTGTGTTTTTTGTTTTTTTCAGAGCCCTTTGAAATTAAGATATCTCTTTGGTTTGTTTTACTTCATTTGAACGTGCATGTTTATTTACATATTGCTACCTAGTAGAGGAGGCCAAATTGTTTCTAAATATTTGTTTAATAAAGGTTTCTCTGATATATATATATATATATATATATATATATATATATATATATTTATTTTGTTTTTATTTTTTAAGCTTTTTAAAAACTTGTTCATGTATCCGCACATATAAGCGAAAATGTGAATTGGATAATAATAAGTATTCATATAAACAGTGCTTTCAAAACATTAAAGCAGGAGTTTTCAGCTCTGGTCCTTGGGGTCCACTTTACTGCAGATTGTAGCTCCAACTCTAATCAAACACACCTGTAGAAGCTATTGAAGGTCTTCAAGATTACAAGACACTTACAGGCAGGTGACTTCCATCAAGGTTGGAGCAAAGCAAGCCACATCACAACTGTCTGCTTCATATTCCACAACCAAACTGGACAAAAAAAAAAGGAAATGTGATTTTAAAATTGTATTCAGCAATAATTTTAACTGATTTACATATGATTAACATCCAATACTAAAACTGAATGAGCATTTATTTTAAAGAAATATATTTTCAATAACTGTCTGGTCTTTTTTTTTTTTTTTTTTTTCCCCAACCTTTTAATTTATTTTTAATTTTTGTTTTGTTTTGTTTTGTTTTTTTCATTTTGGTTTGTTTTTAATCCTAATTTCTGACATTTTTGCTCACATGAGTATATTAAACTATCCTGGAATTAAATTCAAACCCATTGCCCCTCTCTCCTCAATAATCTCCTATCTTTTCTGCACAGTCTTCATCCAACAAAAAGTGGCAAAGTACAAAAATTTGCAGGGAAACTGTCCTCCTTAAATAATTATTGCAGTGCATTCACAATCATGTTATATCAACACATGGATATTGTTACTGAATATAATTTAGACTAGAAAACACAAATAAGCAATTTAGAGGCTTTGTCTGTGTTGTGTTAGCTGCAGGGTGTTCACTGATCAGACTTCATTAGTATTGATCAGGTTGCATTAACTTGTATTTTGCTGAGCTCAGCTGTTTGCTTACACTCATGAGAAAACACAGGCCAAAGAGAGAAGAAGAGCCTCAATGATGCAACATCAAATGCAATGTTCCAAGACATTGTTCAGTGTGGGGGGAGCGTGTTTTCATTGATCAAGTTTTGTTGTGTCTTTAACCTTGGTGTTTGGTTTTAAAAAGGCTTTAAGCCTTTGCATGTGCGTGTGTGTGTGTGTGTGTGTGTGATTTAGCTCTAACAGTTTATTTAGTTTTTGCAGACTGGCTGACTTCAAACAGACACGTTTAAAACTTGAATTACACTTTTGAAAGGTATTTGTGGTTTAAGGGCACCCATCTGTGACTTAAAATTAAAATTTTGCTTTCATCTAAAGTGATTTGTATTGCACTCAATAAATTTTATCAGTTCATGCATTTCCTAAAAATCGAACCCGTGACCCTGGCATTGTTAGCGCCATGCTCTACTGTTTGAGCTACAGGAACACAAAAGGAAACCTTATCAAAAAGTATTTTTCATGGCACACAAGCTAATATGTGCAGTGTATGGAATACGTAAGTTAACCAAAGTGCATTGTGATTACTATCATGCAAACAAAAATAAGTGTTTTCTGAACCAAATTTATGATGCACATTACATTTCATTATAGAAAGCAATCTCTCAGAGGAAAAAACATAGACAGAAGGCATTCAATTTCACTTTCTGCCTTTGGATTTTCACAGAGCTGAAACATAATGACAAAAAATGCCTGCCTCTGAGGCAGCTTTGCATTTCAAGGTGTTAATGATATTCTGGTACTTACAGCTGAAGTTATTAACCGTGGGATTAAGAAGACATCCATGGTCTCAAAATTAATTTTACTTGTTTCCCGTGGCTTGCACTTCTTGTTTGGCTAACTAAGCATGCAGCTATGGATTACACCCCTAGTAAATTTTAGGAAAAAGTTAAGGGATATTTGAATAAAAATAGCTTTAGGTTTGCAAGGTTATGCACAATACAATTTGCACATGTGAGAAGCCAAGAAAACTTGCGAAAAATTGCAGCCAACTACAACAAACATTCTTCTTGTTCCTGTGGCTCATGATTTCCTCACTTTCCATCAGTTCGAATTTGAATGTCAATCAAATGGCAAACAGTGCACTATATTTATAAGATTCACTTTTGGCTTGAATTAGACTTGAGTGAAATTGTTTCACTCAATCTCAGAAGGTGTTTGATTAGCAAGTGTAAATCCTCTTGAAGGGATTATGCAGCCCGGAGACAAATGTGTCAATTTAACTGCCACCTTGTTGTCTTGGAAACAGGGTTGAATCAATAACCCAGAAGCGTCGGGAGAACTGACAGTCATTTCTGTTGGGTCACAGGACCGAAGAGGTGTTGATGGATATTCTGGAACCCAGGCATATATTTACATGAAAAAAAGATGGAATGACTACCTTTATGTTAGTCATTGTCAGTCGTCACCTTTAAAGGTGAAGCATATGTATTTTTTTGCCATTGCAAACTTCAAAACACTCACCCTGTCTGCCATTGGTAGGACACACAGATCGTCAAACCCTAAACTCACATTATGGTTGGAATGCTCTAACGACTTCTGAGAAACAAAAGATGAGTCTGGTTTGCTTTAGTGTGATAGTTATACAAAAATAACATTGATGTGGTAATTGTCTTTGTGGTGAAGTTGAACCAGCAGCAGTGCAGCGAGAGTGATGTTTGATTTATGATTGACAAGGCAAACACATCCAGGAAACAATAAATAAATGATGGCTAAAAATTTTAAAGCAATATATTATTTATAATAGACAAGGTGCATAATCACATAGAGCTGAACATTTATATAATCAAAACTAGCTAATGTAGTTATGGGTCATGGCACCAGCTTTTCCTTGAATTATTGATGACAATGAGCTTACTATAGATCTCTGTTTTGGCTCCTTGGTTGCTCATGACACAGAAATAAATCAGACAAAGAAAGAATAAGACAAATAGGAATGTATGAAATATTTCTGCGCATTTTAGGAACAAAAATAACATAATTAGCTTTTTACTGTGAACTCTAGCTAGATAATACTCTTAATATGACAAAGGGCAAAAATTAGGAGTCAGTAATACAGATCTGTACCCAAGATTTATTTATCCAGGACAATACCTCTATGTAATATTAAAGTATCAAAATATTAATAGAGTATCAAAAAAAAAAAAAAAAACGAACGATGTGTTGCAAGAAGCATCATAAAATATAAAAGACTGTTTCTGACTATGTAGGATCTATTTCTCACGTTTTTACAAGTATCATTGTTGCCAATCTGAAAAGTATTATTTATTTAATTTTTTTTCCCCCTGAAATGTGCATTTTTTATTTAATTTTACAGCTATACAACATACTAGCTCCTGAAACAGTGTGAGCTATTTTGGGACCTTTGATTGTTCATACCTTTGCTGGGAAGGAAACTTAGAGATGGGACCTCTTTTAATTGAATCCCTGCAATAGGAAATGATGCCAGTTTCACTGTTTTTGTCCCTTTGGTTTAACAACCCAAACTCGACACGCACATAATTAACACGTGTCTGTCTGCCACGGATGCGCTGCGAAAGAAGTGAAGAACACTTGCTGCTTATCAATGGCAGTTTCTGCTGAGAAAGGTAGCGATGAGAAAGGCATTATCTTATGATTAGCAAATTAATTTCACCAGCAGCAGCAGACGTCCACAAGTTAAGGCCCTGACACACCAAGCTAATGGTCGGCAGTCGGAGAGTGCTGGGCCATAGTTGAACATCTGTCAGGCGCTAGTTGGACCCCATCAGTGGCTTTTTTGATACTGTTAAATTGTTGTCAAACAGTAGGTTAACGAACCAGGGCAAGAGAGGAAAAGCAAAAGTGATGAAACTGGGCAAGTGAAGAAGTCAAGAGGACAGGAGGCTGTTCTGATTTACATAATTTTACTTGAGCATTCAAATATGTATATGTTTTCATAAAAAAATGGCCATCTGGAATCAAGAAAGGGATCAACAGGATTTAAATGCAAAATGGTAAGCAATCACTGTTTTTTTTTTTTTTTTAATTTATGGTTTATATATCTGCAGTCAGTTTCTCTTTTTGAATGATAAATGTAGAATATTGTATGGAAGTCTGTTTTTGCTATTGAATAATTGGTAATTGTGACATTTTCTTCCAATTGTGAGTTTACATCTCACAATACAGTCTTTTTCACAGAATTGTGAGATATAAACTTGCAATTGCTACTTATAAAGTCAGAATTGTGGGATATAAAGTCACAATTGTCAGTTATAATGTCAAAATTGCGACATTAACTCAGAATTTTGAGAAATAAAGTCAGAATTGTGAGATATAAACTCGCAGTTGCAAGTTATAAAGTCAGAGTTGTGAAATATCAATTCACAGTTGTGAGTTATAAACTATAAACTGTAAACTTTTTTTCTCTCACAATTTTGACGTTTTTTTTTTTTTCAGAATTGCAATATTTCAACTTGCAAATGCAAGAAACAAAGCCAGAATTGTGAAAAATAAATGTGCAGTTCTGACTTTTTTTTTTTTCTTCTCATGACTGACTTTTTTCTTACAGTTTGCATTTGCTGTAGTTTTGCTGAAAATGTGTTGTGTTCAAAAGCAACATTTAGCCCTGACACAAGCAGTCAGACTTCGTTGCCACTAGTTCTTTGTTGTCATTTTAATGTGTCATGTTCTTTAGGCTGGACTGCATTCACACCAGTTGAGCTGTACCTCATATCACCATTTCAACAGTTCCAACATTTATGCATGTAGAGGATTCTTTTATCCAAAGTGACTTACAATGCATTCATGGTATACATTTTATGTTCCTTTTATCAATTATTGGGAATCAAACTACATGCTCTACTCTTTGAGCTACAGGTACACTAATGGATTCACATGGTTTAGAAAGCAGCTTTCACACAAATCTGCCCATCTGAACTCTGGCATTGGGTCCAAAATAAAGATATCCAACTGGATATTTGTTTGAAGGGGGCAGTCGTCTCAAACTATGTGAGGTCTGTGGATATGAATCCATTCCATTAGAGTGTTTTATCATGGTGATTTGTAAATGGCGAGCATTAGACACTGCCCTGAGGCCAGATCATAATGTTTTCTCATTCAATATGAATCAGCCACATACAGGCAACCTCTGATCATCACTCATGTCTCGAGAAACTCCCGACCAGGTTTGGCTGTAGAGGCAGTTCAGATGAGGTGGAAAAAAAGAAAATAAAAAGAGATGGAAAAAGTGAAGAGAAACGGTAAGAGTCTCAAACGCTGCATGACACAACATTTCAGGTGATTCCAGAGGCACACCGCTGATGTTTTTTCAGAATATTCCTATTGATGAAAAACTTTCTACGGGGGCATCCTCTAGATATTCACACATCCATTAAGCAACATTAACCTCCCACACAGAGCACTGATAGCTAATGACATCTGTGATTTTCAGCGAGGCTCATTTCTAGCAGAGCACAGTGGTGCCCGAACACCACCCCTGGACAACTCTATAATGGTAGGAATGATGAATTGCACTCTTGCCTTGAAATCAAGATAATGGATTCTACCCATGTACTCTTTTTGACAGTTATCTGAATGTGAGTTTGTAGTGACTATACTGAATTTCAGTACAACAGGGACCATTTATGCAATAAGGACTGGTCACTAGCTAGTCCAGCTACCAACTAGTCGATTAGTGAGGCCAGTTACTTTATCTTGATTTTTTTCATGTATGTATGTATGTATGTATGTATGTATATATATATATCAACCTGATCTCACAGAATTCCATGTAATGACCACAGAGCCTTAACTCCGAATCTGTGGTGGCATCACGGAATCGCAGAAAATTCCGTGATGGGCTCACAGAAGTGATACCAATGTAAGTCAGTGACAGGCATCAGCCGTGGTCCACACACGGATCCATTACATGGAATTCTGTGAGACCAGGTTGCAAATTATATATTAACATCGCCATTATTGCATATATGTTGTTGGGTGTGATTTTTCAATGTAAACAGTCTAAACAGTTTTATTTATATTACATTATTTACACATTTATGAGCACGTAACCCAACCCCTGCCCCTAAACCTACCATTTGTAAATAAAACACAAGATATAACAGACAGACACAACTACCGTCATAATTTATTCAAAAAGTATCAATATACCAAGTCTTCCGAGGCAAAACGATTGATTTGTGAGAGGAATAGACGCGATCGCCATCTCAGTCCGCTATGTGCTGCAGTCTCTGTGCGTAAATTCAAAAAATGCCGCCAGAAGAAGCTTTACGTCAGCTTTAGTTGTGAAATACCATTGGCTCTTGTGTGTCTCGTGGTCGATTGCGTCATGCTGTTATGACAGGCTATTGGCTCTTGTATGTCTCGTGACCGATTGCGTCATGCTACGGCCCAGGAGTATCTTTTTGAATGAGATGTGAGCGGGATCATTTTCAGCGATTAAAACCTTGTGTTTTACTCTCTTCTTCGCATAAAGACTTTGTATGGCTTCAGAAGACTTGGAATGCAACACGACTTGTTTGTAATACTTTTATACTGCTTGTTTATGGACAGTTTTTGCCTGTGTGTGTTTTATATTGTTCAGAAGTGGGTAGGTTTAGAGTAGGGGTGGGTTAGGTGCTCCAGTGAAAGTATAAATTTATATATATATATATATATATATATATATATGTACAGTGGGTACGGAAAGTATTCAGATCCCCTTAATTTTTTCACTCTTTGTTATATTGCAGCCATTTGCTAAAATCATTTAAGTTCATTTTTTTCCTCATTAATGTACACACAGCACCCCATATTGACAGAAAACACAGAATTGTTGACATTTTTGCAGATTTATTAAAAAGAAAACTGAAATATCACATGGTCCTAAGTATTCAGACCCTTTGCTGTGACACTCATATATTTAACTCAGGTGCTGTCCATTTCTTCTGATCATCCTTGAGATGGTTCTACACCTTCATTTGAGTCCAGCTGTGTTTGATTATACTGATTGGACTTGATTAGGAAAGCCACACACCTGTCTATATAAGACCTTACAGCTCACAGTGCATGTCAGAGCAAATGAGAATCATGAGGTCAAAGGAACTGCCTGAAGAGCTCAGAGACAGAATTGTGGCAAGGCACAGATCTGGCCAAGGTTACAAAAATTTCTGCTGCATTTAAGGTTCCTAAGAGCACAGTGGCCTCCATAATCCTTAAATGGAAGGCGTTTGGGACGACCAGAACCCTTCCTAGAGCTGGCCGTCCGCCAAACTGAGCTATCGGGGAGAAGAGCCTTGGTGAGAGAGGTAAAGAAGAACCCAAAGATCACTGTGGCTGAGCTCCAGAGATGCAGTCGGGAGATGGGAGAAAGTTGTAGAAAGTCAACCATCACTGCAGCCCTCCACCAGTCGGGGCTTTATGGCAGAGTGGCCCGACGGAAGCCTCTCCTCAGTGCAAGACACATGAAAGCCCGCATGGAGTTTGCTAAAAAACACCTGTATAAGATTCTCTGGTCTGATGAGACCAAGATAGAACTTTTTGGCCTTAATTCTAAGCGGTATGTGTGGAGAAAACCAGGCACTGCTCATCACCTGTCCGATACAGTCCCAACAGTGAAGCATGGTGGTGGCAGCATCATGCTGTGGGGGTGTTTTTCAGCTGCAGGGACAGGACGACTGGTTGCAATCGAGGGAAAGATGAATGCGGCCAAGTATAGGGATATCCTGGATGAAAACCTTCTCCAGAGTGCTCAGGACCTCAGACTGGGCCGAAGGTTTACCTTCCAACAAGTTAATGACCCTAAGCACACAGCTAAAATGGAAGGAGTGGCTTCACAACAACTCCGTGACTGTTCTTGAATGGCCCAGCCAGAGCCCTGACTTAAACCCAATTGAGCATCTCTGGAGAGACCTAAAAATGGCTGTCTGCCAACGTTTACCATCCAACCTGACAGAACTGGAGAGGATCTGCAAGGAGGAATGGCAGAGGATCCCCAATTCCAGGTGTGAAAAACTTGTTGCATCTTTCCCAAAAAGACTCATGGCTGTATTAGATCAAAAGGGTGCTTCTACTAAATACTGAGCAAAGGGTCTGAATACTTAGGACCATGTGATATTTCAGTTTTTCTTTTTTAATAAATCTGCAAAAATGTCAACAATTCTGTGTTTTTGTCAATATGGGGTGCTGTGTGTACATTAATGAGGAAAAAAAAAAAGAACTTAAATGATTTTAGCAAATGGCTGCAATATAACAAAGAGTGAAACATTTAAGGGGGTCTGAATACTTTCCGTACCCACTGTATATGTATATATATATATATATATATATAGACACACACATATAGTCATGGCCAAAAATATCGTCACCCTTGGTAAATATGATCAAAGAAGGCTGTGAAAATTAATCTGCATTGTTAATCCTTTTGATCTTTTATTTAAAAAATTCATAAAAATCTAAACTTTCATTGGATAATAAGAATTTAAAATGGAGGGAGAAATCATTATGAAATAAATATTTTTCTCTAATACACAATGGCAACAATTAACAGCACTCTTTTATTCAATACTTTTTGAAACCTCCATTTGCCAGTTTAACAGCTCTATATGTTCTCCTATAATGCCTGATGAGGTTAGAGAACACCTGACAAGAGATCAGAGACCATTCCTTCATCCAGAATCACTCCAGACCCTTTAGATTCCCAGCTCCATGTTGGTGCTTCTCTTCAGTTCACCCCACTCATTTTCTATAGGGTTCAGGTCAGAGGACTGGAATGGCCATAGCAGAAGCTTGGTTTTGTGTTCAGTGACCCATTTTTGTGTTGTTTTTGAGGTTTGTGTTTGGATTATTGTATGGTTGGATTTCTAACAGAATCTGTCACTTATTGATTTTTTTTATCTGGTATTTGATAGAATCCATGATGCCATGTGTCTAAACAAGATATCCAGGACCTCTAGCAGAAATATAGGCCCACAACATCATAAATACAGCAGTATATTTCATTGTACACATGGGGTACTTTTTATCCCTGTGTTCACCAAACCCATCTTGAGAGTTTGCTGCAAAAAATCTCATATTTAGTTTCATCTGACCATAGAAGCCAGTCCCATTTGAAGTTCCAGTTGTGTCTGATAACTGAATATGCTGGAGTTTGTTTTTGGATGAGCTAGGATAATTTTTCTTGAAACCCTCCCAAACAACATGTGGTGATGTACGTAGGTGCTGTTTGACAATTGTTTTTAAGGTTTTCTGACCCCGAGACTCAACTATTTTCTGCAATTCTCAAGCTGTGGTCCTTGGTGAGTCTTTAGCAGTGGTGGACCGTCAGGGCCAGCAAAGCCTTCTCTGATCAGAATTGCTGACTTAGTTTTAATATATATATATTTTTTTTCTTCCATGAATGTGTATTAAATTATTTCCAATAGTCTATTCTCTTCATTTCATAGCTTTTCTCTTGGTTGTGCTGCTTCCAGTAGTGTATGTTTATATTAGAGCTTTTATCCAATCATATTTCAGCAATCATGTTGCCAGGGTCAAAGAAATCTGCCTAAGGCCTTCAGAATCAACAGTGCAGGCGTCTGTACCTTAAAATCAATGGCAATGAAACCGTTTCTTTAACCAATCAGATTTCGAGTTGGCAGCACCAGAGCCATCTAGCAGGCTTACGATAACGTCAGCATTTTCTCTCCTTTGATTGGATGGTCAGAGAGCGTACTAGTCAAAGCTAGTAAATCACTGTAAATAATTTGTTTTCACAGTATTATTAATGTTTCTCAGGTTTCATACCGTATATGCTGTGTACAGTGCGTTATTGTATATTTTCAGTGCATTCTGAAAAATATTTGCCTTCTGTAAATCTAAATACTTAAGTACTAAATGACCACGAAAAATAACCACACATCTCCTCTGCAACGGCGCTGTGAAAGACTCGTGAAGATGAAAAACTACTAGAGTATGGTAGGTTATATTTCATTTTTGATTTTTGTTTCATGCGTTGTATTCTGATAAAGAATATCTCAGTTTCCCGAGTCGAGCTGTGTTAACTTAGCCTGGTAATACCAAACTCTACTACTTCGCTTTGCTTCGTAGACAGAGTCTGGAAGGGCATAATTGACAAGCGTTTACTTTCTCGTGGGCGGGCGCTTGTCTGAAGTTTAAAATCATTGGTGTACCCGTAAGCCAATCACATAACGGTTGGTTATGACGTATGTTAATCACTGGCTCAGCTGCCTCGAACTTCCGCTGTAAACAGAGGTATGCCGCGAAAACAAAACCATTGAGCAAAATACCGGAATGAAGATGGCTGTGAACGACTTTTGCTGATTATGTGAAGTAAATCTACGCATCCACAATTATCGCCTTGCCGAACTTTGGCCTCCCCAGTTTCTCGCTGACGATCGGTAACAGCTGATAAATTAAACTTTTCCCAAAACCTGTCGGGAGTAGGGCCACAAAATCACCTCCATTCAAAATGTGAACCAAACTCTTCTAGTTCAGGCTTCAGTTGGCAAATGCTGGGAATATTCTCCACAACAGAGCGAATAGCATCCCGTGTCTCCATGTCCGCTGTCGTTTTAGATTTCCCTCACCTGAACCTAAACTACAATCTTAAATTCGGCACTTAGCATCTACATCACGGCTCTCAGCCCGCCCTCTGTTCGTTGATTGGCCCGGCTGCTGCAGAGCCGGAGATAAACTGGGAGATGGTCTGCTATATCAGATTGAGTACAGAAGTGAAATTAAATTGAGCGGAAGTACGAAGTCTGGCGTAGTCAGGCTAGTGTTAACTGGTCTTTTCCTCCGGCCGCAGCACTGCTTTGGTTAAGTTGTTAGACCTAGTTGAAACCTTATAATGTAAAAGGGCTCCCTATAGTTTTAAGCGTAAACTGAGGTAGATTTTTATCACTAAGAACATTTAAACATTTAAACTATAACTGAATGTATTTAAAGAAAGAGCAACTTGTTCAGTAAACCACTGTTTATTTAAAAAAAAAAAAAAAAAAAAAAACGTGTGATTTGTAATGATCTTATAAGTTTACTGAAATCGCAGAAATCCGTAGGAGGCATTAGATGGACATCATTGGTCACTGTATCTTGCACATATTATACATTTTAGTGTCTCAACATCATCAATGTGTTTTTTTAAGAAATACATCCAATGGGATTTGAATAATACGTTTATATAAGTTTGGAAATTAATAATTTTTAAGTTGAAATCATATTATTTCAGTATGGTTTCTTCTCAATTATGTGAAAAAGATATTTCTTTCTTTTTAATCGCAATTATTTAAAAAAATAAATAAATAAATTGGCAGTCCTATTTAGGCCAACAAGAAATCAAAATTAACAATGTAACTTCCCCAATACATGCTCCTGTTCATATTATGAACAATTCATATTTCATAGAAAATATATTTATCTTTGAAATCTCTAATTAATCTAAATTAAGTAATAATTAAAATATGTAATAATTTTCTTTTCACCAAGTCCTCTTATGTTGCAACTCCTTCTGGCAATCTGTGATATCAAGACTGACAATTTTTCATGATCCATTTAAAAACTGCATTATGTATGTACTGTATGTATGCATTGAGGGGGGTATTCAGCTTTTGAAGTTCACTTGGAAACATATTAGATTACAAAATAAATAAATAAATGAAATCGGTGGTTTCATATCGTGGAGACTAACTATCTCCACAACCTTCACAGCACTAAATCTAGCTCTTTACTGCTCCACACCCACACACACATATATTTTAGCAGCAGGTTAATGGAATCTTCAGTATTGAAGTCGCACCTCTTGCTGAGACATTCTTCCTTCATCTCTCCTTCTGTCTCAATCGAGCAAGAGGTTGTGCATCTTAGCCCTGACATGGATATTGCTTGAGGCTAACGGCGGTTTCTCTGTCAGCCAAAGTCTCTGGCCCCCTGATGTTACCATTAAACAGCAAGGGTTGTTGGGTGACATGGAGGTGAGCAGGTGAAAGTGTGACATGACACCTCTCTGTATTACTTCAGTCACTGAGCATTGGTCTCTGATCTCTAAGTAATGTGCTGCTGCCATACGAGTTTGTGCCACGTCTGCTAACCTGCACTGCAGAATGATTAGAATTAGATCGTAGCATTTCTACGGGAACTTGTTCCTATACTGAATAAAGCAGCACTCAGTGTATGTCATTTTTTATTTATTTATTCATTTATTTGCTAATGTGGTTATCTAAAACTATCAACATGTTAAATGTCTCACAAAAATAGCAAAACATAGACACATTTTTGTAGGCCAAAACCCCCAAATAAGTCAGTATTTTAGCACTTGTGTTTCTATAGTCAGTGTTTTTTTTAAATTGTTTTTTGGTTAAATACCTACAATAAAGTCTGTAGGGAAAACAAGCTCAAGATATTTTCACATTTTATTCTATGACATAAAATACATCAATAACACCCCTTTATCCTGAAAAAGGCGGTTGCTAACAAGTAACATGTGCCTAAATTGGACTATAGATTATAGAGCTAATTTTCTGCAATAATCCAAAGCTAATGGAATAAACAAACAAACAAACAAATAAATAAAAACATTGGGTTTTGTCAAGGGAACTATTACTTTTAAAATAGCAAGCTCCATTCTGATTGGCTGACTGCTGTGCAAAATTCAGAATTGAAGAGGTAACTTCTTTTAGAATAATGAATTTGAATTGAACAGGAAGGAAGACAGGAAGAGGAATTCAGCAAACTACATAAAACTTAACATTCAAACAAGGCCAGACAACATTCAAAATTCAATTTGACAAACTTTGCTTTTTATAGGTAAAAATGATTGTGAATTTCTTTAAATTTCAATTAATTTCAATTCAAAAATTTTAGCTCTTGCTTTATACTTTAATTCAAATTCAATTGCAATACAGGAACTTAACTGGAATTGCACAGGCATTCTCAATTTGGTTCTGATTGTTGCATAACCCGGATATCATTCAAATTTATACTTTAATTCAAGTACAGCTTTTGTCAAAAATGTCTGTCTACAGGTTATTCCTTCAGTGTTGTCTGTACAAAGTTTCTCACATAATTGCTGGATCATATGACATAAATCCAAGAAACTTGCATGAGGTATTACTGTGCTGTAATTTAAATTGGACACTGGTATATTACTATGGCATCATTGGTTTTTGGTCAGGCAGCTTTTTCCTTTCTAACTGGTTGGTTTTTGTTTAGATGAACTATATTGCAGACCAGAGTCCATCCTTTAATCCTTGCCCTTCTCCAAAAAGTATGTCTAGCTGTGCTGTCAAACTGCAGTTACAGTAGCACTTTCAGATTTTTTAAGTAAAGAACTACTTTACATATACCAACAGCAAGCCTTGCCAGGTCAGGCAGGACTGACTTCTGAAGATTCATGGCTTGCTAAATGCCTCCAACCTCCCTCTCTCCTCCACCTGCTCTTGCAGTTCTCCTACCTGTTTACTGACAGGGAAAAAGAGGGGGGTGGTTATTGGGGGAGCTGATGTGGCCGGCTTGCCAGCCAGGCAGGGAGACAGTGATGGATGGAGGCTGGCCGCCTCTCCTACTGCTCACTTGCTGACTGAGCCCCATGCTTTATTCATGAGATTTGGGGCAGGAAAGAGATGCCAAAAGGTTTAAGAATATATTAAGGAACTCTTTGAGATGTCAACCAAGTTGTCAGGTAGTGTTAAGCAAAGAGTCTCAAGCACTACATCCCTACACCCACATGCCGAGCGGAGGGATACGCAGAAAGTCAGTGTTTTTTTTTGTTTAGTTTTTTTGCTTTGCTTTCAAGAGCCAGTTGGAAAACACCAGCTACCTACTGTTTGAGCATCTCATTGAAACTATTCCCTGCTAAGAAAATTACAAGGGAAATTAAATTTTCCCTGACGTTCCTTTGCTCAGAGCTAAATGCATTCAGCCTTTGATTCAGTACAACCTAGACCACCAGCATTTAAAGAAATACAAATTGGACTTCATCAAAAGGATCTAATTGCTTCAATTTCTTCCATGTATTTGTGATCTAGTATTTGTGAACTCTTTAAAGCAGATACATGAAATATTTAATTTAAACCAGACATTCTATCCCTCTTCTTAACTAATAGAGAGAGAGAGTGAAAAAAAAAAAAAAAATCTGAAGTGTGTCAGAGACAAAAAGTGAAACATCTAATGAGAGAAATTGTAATTAATAAAGAGGATGTAGGCTTTAAATTCCTGCAATTTACTTAAAAATGTAATTGCCTAGTTGCACCACATTACATTTTTACAAACTGAAGTAACCTTGTTAAACACAGTTCAAACTGTATTTTAATAGACTATATTTCCTGTACTACATCTCTTTGTTGGACACACCATAACACCTGTTCAGAACATTTCACTTGATATCATACAGACATTTTCAATGTATACCAGCAGATAAAACTTAAACTTAAAGTTGATAATGGCCCGGTTTCACAGACAGGGCTTAGACTAAGCCAGGATTAGGCCATAGTTCAATTAGGACATTTAAGTAATTTTTTATAAACATGCTTAGAAAAAAAAAAAAAAAAATACTGGGGTGCATCTTGAGACAAAACAAAGCCACTGATATGTTTTAAGATCAGTCAGTGCAAGTTTATTTCAGTTGAAACAGCTAAGACTTACATTTTAGTCTAGGACTAGGCTTAAACCTTGTCTGTGTTAAAAGGGGGGTAAGTGTCAGTTGAGCAAGATTCAAACTTGCAACCTTTTGCACTTAGAAGTCATCATGTGCAAAAAAAAAAAAATTATGTGCAAGTAGTGGGCTGAAACCACTGAAGACTGACATCTTAGAATCGACCCTTATCTTGAAAAACACTTTGGAAAATGTCTAGCATTTCCCTATTCAAGTAGATGGGAGCAGTATTACCTACACAGAAAATAGCTGCCTGGGGGCATTACCAAGATGTCCACCGAGTGAACGGACTTGCCTTAAAGCAACTTAAAGAGACACGGTGAAGCTGCCTGCAGCTTTCCCACTTCCTACTGTTTACAAAGGCAGTTATAAACCTCCAAAATCTCAAAAGCTTCTAAAGTGTCATCTTTAGACCATGAATCACTTTGAAAGAGAACAGACAGGAAAATACGGTGCCTACAGGTAAAAGCACAACGCTACAGCACTGACAGTTTTCCTGAAGCCAGGATTTTTCCCTTTGAGTTGACTTCCACTATTTTAACGTCATTGCCTCTACAACCCAACCTTTTCTATTCGCATAGCACAGTACATATTATTTCAAAAAACATAGGAAAGATGTGGTAAATGCCAGAGCATGTAATAGGATATGCAACATGTTGGAAGAACACAACGGGAAAGGAAACGGAGATGAAAAGTTGCTTTTATATCTTGATCTGGGTGACATTGTGTGTTCTTGGATGTTTTTGTGAACATGTCTCAAGCTGGCTGTGAAAACTCAGCTAGCACTGTTTGAGTTTGGGGCATGAAGCTTTGTGGGCTGCATGCATGAAGTGATGTGTGGAATATCTGTTTTGGACCAACAGTGGTAATGATCGAAGTCTCTGAGAAAATACATTCATTGTAAATGCAGGGGTAAAACACAGTAATCTAAAACATGAACCAACTTGAATCAAAAGTATGAATCTGTAGGAGTGCGATACGGCTCTATATCAGCATGGCTGTGATTCAGCCATAGGCACAATCAATGCATTTCCACTCCTAACCAGTCATGTATGGATGCTTAGTCAGGACCCTTTGGTATCACTTTTTTACGCATCGTGCAGGGTAGTCCGATAGACTTTCCACATGCAAGGTAGTCTGATAGAACTGTGAAAATCTGAATTAGATGGCATGAGATTTCAGCGATGAAATTTGTTGCCTCAGGCAAGTTGCCCTTTGTCTGCTTTATGTGGGTTGAGCCTGCATTATATTGACAGAGGAATAGGTTACAATAAATTAGATATGCGAGGAATAGTCAACCAGTGACCCGCAGATCATCTTTATATGAATTAGGAACTTCATTGATTTCAGTGGGAAACGTTTGGTGTAATTGCACAAAAGGGCATGGGAATTGCCATGAAATTGTGTATTGGGGTATAATTTTGTCAATCAATCAATAAAAACACTACCCATAAACCTATAACCATTTCCCCATAAGATATATGATATAACAGGTGGATATAAGTCACAATTTATACAAGTATAAGTCACAATTAGAAATGACAAATATTCCATTAGATCAGGGGTCACCAGACACGGTCCTGGAGAGCCTGTGTCCTGCAGAGTTTAGCTCCAACCCTAATCAAACACACCTGAAGCAGCTCATCAATGTCTTACTACTTAAAACTTCCAGGGAGGTGTGTTGAGGCAAGTTGGAGCTAAACTCTGCAGGACACTGGCCCTCCAGGATCAAGTTTGGTGACCCCTGCATTAGATCATCATTGATAAACAAAGCTATGTTATGTAGTTTTCTTGCTTTCATATATACATATGAAAATATTGAGTTTGTATGGATCCAGAAAAAAAAAAAAATATATATATATATATTGGTGGGAAATGGTTTATGGAAAATTGTTGCAAGTTAAACACTCAACACTTTACCACTACTTATCCTGCCTATAGAAATTTATAACCACCTACATGCTGAAAATGTCACTAAATGGTGGACTAGGGGTCCTGACCAAACGTCCATTCTTGACAAGTTGGTGTCACGGTGCTCACAGCAGGGAGGAACGACGAACACGCAGACGAGGATGAACTTCAAAATAATAGTCTTTAATGTAGACATCAGGGCATGACAAGGCAAGGTTGACAGACAGGAACACTGGGGAATAACAAGTAGACCAGACGAAAACCAAGTAAACAGGCAGGAACTAAATACACATGACAATTACTGATAATTAGACACACCTGAACTGAATAAACTAATAGTCACACAGAACAAGGACATGACCAAATATGGAAACAAGAGGCGGGAACATATGACACACATGACAGAGGACTGACATAACTCCCCCCTCCCGGAAGACGCGACCTACGCCGTAACAGTTCCACCGGAGAGGGGAGGGGAGGGCACTCTGGAGGCCCCTCAGGACAGACATGGACAGGAACACAGGACAGGGACCTCCAAAGCGGAACAGACAGACTGAGGCCATGGCGGAGCTGGGAGCTGAACAGTATAGGATAGCGCTCCAGGGCTAACCACACAGGAACAAGACAGGACAGGATAGCCCTCCAGGGCTAAACAGACAGGAACAGGACAGGCCAAACACACAGACAGGACAGCCCACAGGAACAGGAAGCCCTCCTGGGCTAGCTCGGAAGCTGAGGCTTCTTCTGGGCATGACAAAGAGTCAGGGGCCCTCACAGGGTCCCTCAGCAACCGCCTCCACTTCCACGACAGGAGGGACAGGTGGCTGGGAATGGCCTTTGCGGCCACGACTAAAGGAGCTGCCTGCCCTCGACGAGTCTCCATGGACAAGACAAGACAGGGTTTGATTAAAATGTTCCTGTGGGCACAACAAGACTAAAAACGGCACTCTCGGCCGTGACGTGTGGACTGGGATCCACGGGGACCCTGCACTGGACTGAAGTCAGCGGCGGCCGGCGAGCTTGCCACATGCACTCCAGGCGGGCTAGGGTGAGCGGCGGCCGGCGGCTACAGTCAGCCACAGCCGGCGGACGACGGCGATGAAATCCCCGCGATCAGCGGGCTAGAGGGAGCCGCAGACCAAAAACATGGTGAAGGGGCACTGCTTACTTTGTAGGTCTGGTCTTCTGTCACGGTGCACACAGCAGGGAGGAACGAACACGCAGACGAGGATAAACTTCAAAATAATAGTCTGTAATGTAGACATCAGAGCATGATAAGGCAAGGTTGACACAGACAGGAACACCGGGGAATACGAGTAGACCAGACGAAAACTAACTAAACAGGCAGGAACTAAATAAACATGGCAATTACTGATAATTAGACACACCTGAACTGAATAAAATAATAATCACACAGAACAAGGACAGGAACATGACCAAATATGGAAACAAGAGGCGGGAGCACATGACGCACACGACAGAGGACTGACAGTCGGGGGTGAGAATAGACTGGACAGCATGACTGACAACTGAGAAACCTTTTATGAGCAGAAGGAATAAATGTGACTCAATTTACATTAGCAGAGCGGGGTAATTCTTTAAATAGCCCAATTAAGGCAAAACAGAAATAATTAAACCATGATTAAAATATAATCAGAAAATAGATTTTTTTTTTTTTTTTTTTTTCATGCCCAAGCTTTCATTATGTCTGAAGTTTGATTAATTTCTCTCACAATAATCGGTTTTAGCTGAAAGAATCAATGGATTAAATTAAAAAATCCATCCCTGGAGGTATGAATAAATCAGCTGAGATATTTGAACAAAATGTCCCCAACCAAAAAAAAAAAAAAAAAGGTGAAAGAGAGAAAGAAAAAGTCACTTTTTGTCTCCTTCCTGTCAGAACAGGACCAGACAGGTGCCAAGTTTCACACAGTGGGATTCAGGTAACGCTGAAATAAGACAGCTGCTGCTAGCTGCTGAATAAAGTTGTCATTGTTTTGGGCGAACAGTTCAGCCACAAATGAAAATTCTGTTATCCTCATGTTGCACCAAACCTGTATTATTTTCTCTCTCTCTCTCTCTCTTTCTTCCCTGGAACACAAAAGGAGATTTTGCAGAATATGTGCTCTGCTCCGTTCTGTGCTAAAGCAGACAATGACCCGAAGCTGTAACAAAAGCACATAAAACATACAGTCCATATAACTGCTGCACTACATTCCAAGTCTTCAGAAGCCATGTGATAGTTTAGCATGAGCAACAGAGTGTAACATAGTTTCTGAAAAAGTGAAATTCTCATTTGTATTTTTGGGTATTCATACCTAGTGCTTCCAGACAGACAAAATGTGAATAAATAGTCTTGATACTAAATTGTTACTGACGCTGGTTCACATGACCAAGACCACATCATTAATGTTCCAATGTAAAATATTTATGACACAATGCTCTGGAATGATTGTGATTTATCACAGCATTCTATGATCAAATATTTTGTATTTACCACAAAACTATATAACTGGGTAGATTTCTTGCTATGCTTATGTCAACTTCATTCACAAAGACAATTAGTGATAATGAGCATAGCTAGTGATCATCAGTTATAAATAAAGCTCTGTGTTATGATGTTTGTTTCTGTGTGTGTGTGTGTGTGTGTGTGTGTGTGTGTGTGCGTGCATACATATATTTGAAAATATGAATTTTCATATGAAACTGTTGCAAGTTAAACACTCATAACACTTTACCACTACTGATCCCAGGAGGGTAATTCAAAGGGATTGGTATTTTTATTTTAGAGTTTAATTGGGCATTATTCAGGTTCTTGCACTTGCAAGGTATCACAGCAGTTCAGAAACAAGCAGCGTTTACTGAACACAATACAAATGGGAAAAACTGGAACGGTTGTAGTGCATATCCTTTTTGCTTCCCTGCATAATACAAGCTTCTATTTGTGGCATCTAACTGAGAGGATCTTTGAGTTTACCGGCTCACACTCGAGAGAGAGGTGATTATAACGCTATCGTTCAGAGGCCTCGGAGAAACACATCTGGGGCCCCTACATGAAAACCTGCATCACTGGTTCGTCATTAATTGAATGACTAATAACAAGATTAGGCTGACTCTATTAGGAAACACTGCACACATGTTGCTGCTAATTACCGTGTTAATATCATTCTCCAAGCCACAGTGAGGTTGGCCTTGGCTTTCCTGGATGACAAATTGCCTTGCATTACTTTATGTCTCCCCATGTTTTTTTGAGTTCCTCACATTTTTCTTTAATTTTTCTACAAGGAGAAATTAAAATGAAAGTGTTTCTGAAGTTCTGTTTCCTTGGTCTTACACATAAAGACATGCAGCAACGAAAGATGATGGCAATCAACCTGTGCTGTAAAAAAAGAAAAAAAAGAAAAAAAAAAGCTGTTATATTTTATCCAACATGCAGGAGAATAGAAATATGAATTTTCTTTGAATCTTCATAAAAACACATGTTAGACCAAGAATACTCCCAAGAATTTTGTTCAATCTCTTCTAACAGAGTACAAACAGTATCATATTAAGCGATGCGAGCTCCCAGCAAGCATTGCAGCATGAATTAATCATATGGTTAGTGTTATTTTAAGCTGTTGTTGCTGCTTTGTCATCTGTGTTTGTATGGTTGTTAATAGCTCATCTTTGGGAACGCTTTAGGAACCAAGTTAGGAACCAATTCTCATTGCTTATTAGCATGCATATTACTAGCATACTGGCTGTTTATTAGCACTTATGAAGCATGTATTATTATTGTTTTTTTGTTGTTGTTGTTGTTGTTAATTTGTAGTTTATTGAGGCAAAAGTTATAGTTAATAGTGAGAATTGGTCCCCAAACTAAATTGCTACCTCATCTTTTTACTTAACCTAATGCATTATCACCATTCAGTTTGTGAGTGTGTATGAGCAATATCACACGCATAGCTGTGCAATACGGCTATATCAGCATGGCTGTGATTCAGCCATAGGTAATCACAGAATGCTGATATTCAGCCATATCTCACACCCACGAGTGTGATATTGTGTTTAAACAACAGTTGATGGTATGAGTTTGTAAATACATATGAAACAACAATGGAGTGTCTTTAAAAACCCTCTTATGTGCAGAACTAGTTCCTTCAGTGATGGATTCAAATATCAGTTTGACCATTTAACAGCTGAGCCCAAACCTCTGTTAATAATCCAAAAAGGTCACTTGTAACAAAGAAACATTGAGTTGCATCATTGAAAGCTTGAAATAACTTCCTTATTTTAAACCCTGTTTCAGCCTCTTTCAATATAAAAGTCTTTACTGCTGACTCACTCATAAAAACAGTCTCTTGTCGCCATCTAATGGCGTAACAATGTGACTAAAATCAGCATGACTAACACAGACTGTTTCTTAGTAATATTATTAAATACTATTAGTATTTATGTAAATAATTTTTTTATTGAAGAATAATAATATTTAATAAACAACCATCATAAAAGTTGCTAGGCAATTCGGTCAAAAGTACAAAGGCAGCGCTCTGATATAAAGCATTAAAGTTACATAAAAATGTAACGTGATGAGATTTTGCCCTCAGCTAAATTTTTTTTTTTTTGCTCTGGAACAAATAATAGATTATATGAGACAAAATATATGCTAAATTGGAACAAATAATTTTGTACTTAATGCACTTCAATTGTGTGGAAGTAGAGCTGAGGTGCAACTAATAATATACTAAAGTATATTTGATTGTGCTAAAGTGGAACTATTGCAAGTATACTTCAGGTGCATCTTAAATATCTTGAATTTAAAGATGGATATTATACAGAGATCATACAATCCTTATTAATACTGATATTGTAACACAATTAGGCATAATACTTTATTAAGAAAAGTGCATTGTGCAATGAAGAAATACTTTTTTATCAGTAAGTCTTAATTAATATGACAATTAATATGCTAATTGATTTGAAGTATACTTAGTATGAAATGTATTTTAAATAAATTATGGCATTGTTTGTTTGTTTTTTTTCTTACAAGGGAACATAGCTAAATGAATCTAATAATATATCTGTATAATATAATATAATATAATATAATATAATATAATATAATATAAGTGTCAGACTGTGTCTCAGCGTCTTGTTTTCCCCTCCTCTCGTGACCTTATTTGGAGTTCCTGTTCCTGTCCTAGTTTGTCATGTTCATTAGTTAATTAGTCCCCAGCCCTGTGTTATTAATTATCTCGTCTCCCCAGTATTCTTAAGCCCTGTGTTTCTCGCCTCAGTGTTCAGTCTTGTGAATGTCATAGTTGTCAATGAATGTCTGTAGAGTTGTGTAGATGTCAGTGCAATTTCTGTAATGTTAGTAGATTGTTATAATAAAGTCCGTTGTTCCTCGTATCCACGTCTCCTCGTGTCCCTGGCTCCATCGACCTTGTGACAGAAGACCGAACCAAAACCGAATCTGAAGATGGAAGTCATCGCCCGCACCAGCCTGCCGCCGCCGTCTGCGGTTGGTCCCGGCCCGCTGGGCAAACCTCAGGCCGGTTCGGCTCCCAAGCCCGCCGTTTGCAGGAAAATTTTGGCTGCTGTTGGCGGCTCTCCCTAGCTCCGCGCTTCCAGAGCGCCCCCAAGAGTCCATGCTTCCAGAGCGCCCCCCAGTGCCTGCGCCACGAAGGCGCCTCCTTATCTCCGCGCTTGCAGAGTGCCCCCAAGAGTCCGCACTTCCAGAGCGCCCCCCCCCCCCCCCGTGCCTGTGCCACGAAGGCGCCTCCCTAGCTCCGTGCTTCCAGACCTCCCCCAAGAGTCTGCGCTTCCAGAGCGCCCCCCAGTGCCCTCGCCACGAAGGCGCTTCCCTATCTCCGCGCTTCCAGAGCGCCTCCACAAGTCCGCGCTTCCAGAGTGCCCCCCAGTACCCGCACCACGAAGGCACCTCCCTTTCTCCGCGCTTCCAGAGTGCCCCCAAAAGTCCGCGCTTCCAGAGTGCCCCCTCAGTGCCCACATCATGAAGGTGCCTCCCTATTTCCACGCTTCTAGAGCGCCCCCAAGAGTCCGCTCTTCCAGAGCGCCCCCCAGTGCCAGCACCACGAAGGCGCCTCCCTATCTCCACGCTTCCAGAGCGCCCCCAAGAGTCCGCTCTTCCAGAGCGCCCCCCAGTGCCAGCGCCTCCCTATCTCCACGCTTCCAGAGCGCCCCCAAGAGTCCGCGCTTACAGAGCGCCCCCCCGTGCCTGCCCCACGAAGGCGCCCCCAAGAGTCCGCGCTGCCAGAGTGCCCTCAAGATTCTCTGCTGGTTCTGTCCAGCTCTGCGCCGCCAGAGCGCCTGAACCGCCATGGCCTCCCGAGTCCCCGGATCCACCCTGGAGGCCGTCCATCCCCGTACTCTGCCCCTTGAGGCCTCGAGAGCGCCCACCTCCCCTCCCTGTTGGATGTTGTACAGTGCGGGACGTGCCTTTCAGGAGGGGGGAGTAGTGTCAGACTGTGTCTCAG
Organism: Onychostoma macrolepis; assembly: GCF_012432095.1. Taxonomy (NCBI): domain Eukaryota; kingdom Metazoa; phylum Chordata; class Actinopteri; order Cypriniformes; family Cyprinidae; genus Onychostoma; species Onychostoma macrolepis. The sequence continues at coordinate 1,142,523 of NC_081165.1, read as the reverse complement.
CGTCTTGTGTTTCCCCTCATCTCGTGACCTTATTTGGAGCTCCTGTTCCTGTCCTAGTTTGTCATGTTCATTAGTTAATTAGTCCCCAGCCCTGTGTTATTAATTATCTCGTCTCCCCAGCATTCTTAAGCCCTGTGTTTCCTCGCCTCAGTGTTCAGTCTTGTGAATGTCATAGTTGTCACTGAATGTCTGTAGAGTTGTGTAGATGTCAGTGCAATTTTGTAATGTTAGTAGATTGTTATAATAAAGTCTGTTGTTCCTCGTCTCCACGTCTCCTCGTGTCCCTGGCTCCATCGACCTCATGACAATAATATAATATAATCCATTGTTTCAAAGTTGTGACATGGCAACACTAATTTAATCTAATTTCTGTAAAACTATATTATAGTAAATCAATAAAAAAAAAGATAAATAAACAAATAAATAAATAAAAAATAAAAAATAAATAAATGCATACATACATAAACATTTAATTAACTTTCTAAGATTTTTTAAGATGCTGCAAACAAATCATATTTAAGAGGAAAATACAACTTAAAAACAGTTTTCCCCCAAAGACGAAGTATTTTTTTTTTTCTGAAAATAAATGAAAAGGAAAATAATATGTTGCTATGGCTACAACATATATATATATATATCAACCATAGTTTAATGTATTTCTATTTATGCTGTTAAATTTTGTATTTAGTAAATGTAAATGTTCAGAATGGCTAAACAATGAGGACAATTATGAGGACAATTATGAAAACTTAAGGTGAGAAAATTCAAACATCTCATGTTGTCCCTAATTTATTTTTATTTTTTTCTTACAATGCTCAGGTGAGGCCAGAGATGAAGATCTAACATGTTTTTCTGGCTCCAATAAGTTAAAAGAGAAGGGTGTATATGTGTGGAGGGTGGAAGGTTGGGGATGTAGAGAGACTGAACAACAAACACCTCTGGCAAGCGAAGCAGAGAGTTAGTGTGGCGTGCATGCAATCCATCTGGGGAATGGTGGAGCTTTAAAAGACGGCGTTCAGTGGCTGAGAGCGTTCCTGGGCTTCAGGCTGCCTCCATCCTGTTTATGATTTCACAAGCATGGAACTCATTACATATCCTCAATGCGCTCTGATCCATGCTCAGTGCTCCAAAACTCTGCTAGAATCCCCAGAAAGAAGGCAATTTGTTTTCCACACAGGGATGGGAGGGTGTTGCTTCCTCTTTCTGTTTACACTCGCTGAACACGCCGAAAAGTACCTGACATCATCGCAATCACAACCACAAAGTTTGATCAGTGTCAAATGCCTGGTAATGATTGTCTAAGCTCATTACAAAGTCAGCAGAGAGATTAGTAGAATAAGTAAAACACTGATCAACAGGAAAACAGAAGAGCATCTCAAAAACATTCTTATTTAGCATTAAAAACTTCCTTCCTTATCTACATACCTACCTTATTCCACCAGCACATGCAAGTTGTGATTTTATAATTTTTTTGTTTTTCAGAAATCAGGCTCTCAAAAAATTTATTTCATAGGGATGTAAAGCACGCTTTGGTGATGTCTGCACACTGAATCATCTTTAAATTTTCATCACAGAAGATGAAACACTGGCAGCATTTGACTTTAATAGAGTCTCTTTTATGCAACTTTTTGCATAGTTGGCATCTGTTTAACTATGATGTAGGCTAAAACCATCACACAAAAATAGCAATTCCGTCATCATTTACTCAACCTAAAACCTGCCTACAACCTTTCTTTTACGGCGGTGTTCTCAAATTTTGGGGGCCAGGGACCTGTTACAGGGGACAGTATTTAGTAAGGACCTCCAATAATTATAATAATGATTAAGCATATTCTTGCTTCAAATTTGTACTCTTAAATGCCATTGGCACTTCTGTTTTATGATGATGATGATTATTATTATTAGTCTATTTTTAATGCCTTTGTGGATTTATGAATTAGTACCAATGGTAACGCTTTAGAATAGGGAACACTTATTCACTATTAACTATGAATTTTCCCTCAATAAATTCATAATTTGCTGCTATCTGTGTCTGTACCTCTATTTTATCAACAAGTTCCTAACTATTGTAAGTTTACTCCTTACCAGTAGATGGAGCACACAAGTTTATGTATGAAAGGAGAAATTAAAACGTTCTAACCCAATCCAGCAGTGAGATGGGTTGAGACACTTGGCAGGGTTTGAAAAAGAGAAAGAGACTCTGCTTTTTCCCCCCCTCTTTGCCACTTTCTCTCTTCATTGACCTGTGAGAAGAAACTCATCGCATAACCCATAAAAACAAATCCAGCTAGGACTGTATCAGCAGTCCACATAACTGTATTACTTACATCCAGGAAAAAATGATGTGATATGTTCCTCAGCAAAAGCAATGCTGTATGATTCCAACTGCTGACAATGCACAGTGATGGAGGCTTTCAGGTCCCTGATCAGTAACTCTAGCAGCACCACAAATCCTGGATTTCAAAAACACACCAACTTGCATTTCAGCAAAGTGGGATATGCTGAGAAAAAGAAAGAAAATAATAAAATGACACTCTTGCATTTAAAAAGTGGGACTGACATTTTCTAAGCACTTTAATCATTTACAAAACACTGATTTTAAACGCCACCTGCTCCAGCCTGAAGAGCTTCAAACACTTAATAAATCCACTCAGACACATACTCACATCACAGCTGCAATGCTATTGTACAGTTGTGTTTACAATCCTAAATATAAATAATTTCTTAAGTGCTGACTTGGCTTGAGATGGTGTTATGTGGATTTGTGTTTATCAAATAGAAAATGGTACTGTGCAATATCCATGTTTCAATTACTTAACTGAATATTACTTTAATTGCTCTTTAATATAAAGGCCTACTCATGGAAAATACAAGACAGATTGTGAAAGATGCATCTGAGTACAACATGTACTGGAATTTTATTTTAATTTTTTTGGTAACACTATAGTAAAGGGGCCAATTCTCACTATTAACTAGTTGCTTATTAGCATGCCTATAATTAACATATTGGCTGTTTTTAAGTACTTCTAAAGCATATATTGTGCGTGACCATATTCTACATCCCTAATCCTACCCAATACCTAAACTTAACAACTATACCAATAGCAAATACATAGCAAATTATGAGTTCTTTGAGGCAAAAATCGCAGTTAATGTTTTTATTTTTATTTATATTTTTTAATTTTTTAAACATTGAGAATTAGGCCTTGAAATAAAGTGTGACTTTAAAATAAAATAAAATAAAATAAAATAAAATAAAATAAAATAAAATAAAATAAAATAAAATAAAATAAAATAAAATAAAATAAAATAAAATAAATAAGTTGAGAGTAAATGGTGGTCTTTTAGATTATTTTCGGTTGTTCATGCAGCACACGGAATGGTAATATCTGATTTTGTGGTATATTGTAATGCAGGGCAGACAGCTTCATAATAACTGGTATCATATGGATCTTGGTCTGTCTAGTCTAGTTTGATCTGATACAAATTAGAACCTCTTGTCATGCCGAAGGGAATAAAATTAGATCCTCTGAAGGTGGAGTGGGGTTTATGGCAACATGTTTTGATAGAACATACTGCAAGACAATACTCTCTCAGCTCTGAGGTCAAGGACACATATTATGGAAGCAATCTTTTCTAGTCAAGTTGATGGAAATGCATGAAACTAAATGTTTCATCATGGTTACATTTTTATATGATGTAAAGGCAATTGGCACTATTATTACACCAGTTCTTTTCAAAAGCTATGCAACAATTTAAACTGCACTGGAGCTGTACTGTTTTGAGCTCACTAAAGGAACTACAAAATATTTATATTATGAAAGAATTAAGTCATATTATTGTCAAAATAGGGTACAAAAGGAAATGAGGAAGGAAAGAAATACATTGAAAATAAATAAGGAAAGAAAAAGGGATGTAGGGAAGGAAGGACACTGAATGAGGGATGTACAGTAAGGAAGGAAAGACATACATTGAAGGAAGGATAGAATAAATTATATTATAAAGGAAAGACATTGAAAGGAAGATAGAAAGGATGGCTGGAAGGAAGGATGTAGGGATGATAGAAAGAACATTGGAAGGAGGGATTTAGGGAAGGACATTGAAATTAGGGACAGAAGAAATGGCATTATACAGAAAAGATATAAGGACATTGATGGATGGTAGAAAGAATGGAAGAAAGGACACTAATGAAGGAAACAAGAAAGGACACTGAACGAAAGGTTGGAAAAAAGACATTGAAAGATAGGGAGTATATAAGAAAATATGCTGGAAGAAAGGGCCTTATAAAAGGCAGGAAGAAAGTACAATGAAAGAAAGAAGGGAATGATACTGAAAAGGAAGGAAAGATGTGAGGAACGATGCTGAAAAAACAACTAATATATATATATACAGTGAGGAAAATAAGTATTTGAACGCCCTGCTATTTTGCAAGTTCTCCCACTTAGAAATCATGGAGGGGTCTGAAATTGTCATCGTAGGTGCATGTCCACTGTGAGAGACATAATCTAAAAAAAAAATCCAGAAATCGCTATGTATGATTTTTTAACTATTTATTTGTATGATACAGCTGCAAATAAGTATTTGAACACCTGAGAAAATCAATGGTAATATTTGGTACAGTAGCCTTTGTTTGCAATTACAGAGGTCAAACGTTTCCTGTAGTTTTTCACCAGGTTTGCACACACTGCAGGAGGGATTTTGGCCCACTCCTCCACACAGATCTTCTCTAGATCAGTCAGGTTTCTGGCCTGTCGCTGAGAAACACGGAGTTTGAGCTCCCTCAAAGATTCTCTATTGGGTTTAGGTCTGGAGACTGGCTAGGCCACGCCAGAACCTTGATATGCTTCTTACAGAGCCACTCCTTGGTTATCCTGGCTGTGTGCTTGGTCATTGTCATGTTGGAAGACCCAGCCTCGACCCATCTTCAATGCTCTAACTGAGGGAAGGAGGTTGTTCCCCAAAATCTCGCAATACATGGCCCCGGTCATCCTCTCCTTAATACAGTGCAGTCGCCTGTCCCATGTGCAGAAAACACCCCAAAGCATGATGCTACCACCCCATGCTTCACAGTAGGGATGGTGTTCTTGGATGGTACTCATCATTCTTCTTCCTCCAAACACGTTTAGTGGAATTATGACCAAAAGTTCTATTTTGGTCTCATCTGACCACATGACTTTCTCCCATGACTCCTCTGGATCATCCAAATGGTCATTGGCAAACTTAAGTCGGGCCTGGACATGTGCTGGTTTAAGCAGGGGAACCTTCCGTGCCATGCATGATTTCAAACCATGACGCCTTAGTGTATTACCAACAGTAACCTTGGAAACGGTGGTCCCAGCTCTTTTCAGGTCATTGACCAGCTCCTCCCGTGTAGTTCTGGGCTGATTTCTCACCTTTCTTAGGATCATTGAGACCCCACGAGGTGAGATCTTGCATGGAGCCCCAGTCCGAGGGAGATTGACAGTCATGTTTAGCTTCTTCCATTTTCTAATGATTGCTCCAACAGTGGACCTTTTTTCACCAAGCTGCTTGGCAATTTCCCGTAGCCCTTTCCAGCCTTGTGGAGGTGTACAATTTTGTCTCTAGTGTCTTTGGACAGCTCTTTGGTCTTGGCCATGTTAGTAGTTGGATTCTTACCGATTGTATGGGGTGGACAGGTGTCTTTATGCAGCTAACGACCTCAAACAGGTGCATCTAATTTAGGATAATAAATGGAGTGGAGGTGGACATTTTAAAGGCAGACTAACAGGTCTTTGAGGGTCAGAATTCTAGCTGATAGACAGGTGTTCAAATACTTATTTGCAGCTGTATCATACAAATAAATAGTTAAAAAAATCATACATTGTGATTTCTGGATTTGTTTTTTTTTTAGATTATGTCTCTCACAGTGGACATGCACCTACGATGACAATTTCAGACCCCTCCATGATTTCTAAGTGGGAGAACTTGCAAAATAGCAGGGTGTTCAAATACTTATTTTCCTCACTGTATATATATATATGGGTAGTTGACAAGGCAGTACATTTTTTTTGAAAAAGAAATGCATAGTGTGAAGTCTGATCTTTGAGAAACTAGCACTCACTAACTTCGTCAATTCTTTTACTGCTTTTTAAAAACATTTTTACTGAACTACCATCAATTTGTCCTATGATGTGACATAGCAAAAATTAAGAAAAAATAAATAAAGAAAGAAAATAAAAACTCTTAATAATACATAAATAGCAAGTGAGAGATTTATCTTCATTGTTAGACATGTCTTTTCATATAGTGCTATTTATTTAATATGAAATTATAATTAAAACTTTGGGTAACACTTTATTTTGATGGTCCCTTTTGAACATTCTGTTGACACTAAGTAACTACATGTCAATAAACTCTCATAATAGTATTAGTAGACTGTCTGCTTCATATCTACTCACTCCTTATTGTGTTGATCTCCCAACAGATATTCTACTGACTATAAGTAACTGTGCAAGAACGTGTCAACTTAATCTAACCCTAACCCTACCAGTCAACTAATACACTACTAACAATCTAATGAGAGTTAGTAGAAATGTAGGTGCAACATTACTTATAGTCAATAGAATGTGTTAAAGGGACCATCAAAATAAAGTGAAACCAAACTTTGCTGTCATTCATTCAAAACTGCTGAAAATTATACCATTTTAAGTTGAGTGATATTTGTATCTGTCACGATTCAAGTCTGAGACAAACAGGTAAGTGAATGTTAAGATATTTTGAGATAAAAACAAATATGTGTGTCACACCATAGGACATTACGTCACACTAAAGGACAGAAATGGTAGTTATTAAATTATTTATATTTACATTTATGTTACATTAATGTAACACTTTTGTAGTGATTTCAAAAAAGTTAAATATTTGAACAATTCTGAGGCAAAAAAAAATACCATCTGCTCATGTCATGGCCTTGACAGGGGGCTTCAGTAACACGGCCATGAATGGGGTCCTTCAACTAATTACATTTTTCTCTGGAATTGGCCGATTTAAAATCAGGAAATGGTGTCATACCGGAGGACATGGTTTTCAGAGACAAAATGTATCAAGTTCCTACGCATTCAGAAATATATGGATGGAAAAAATGATTGCCATTTACTAAAATAGACACTTGTATGATTATGCCGGAGGTATTTATTAACATTTGTATGCTTTTCTTTTTCATTTATAAAAGTTGTAATTTGTTGAACCATGCTTGAGACAGTCACACCATAGGACAATTTTGAGATTTGGCTCAAAAAATTAAAAAAGTCAAATAACACTGCAGCTTTTATAACAAAAGGTCCATGTAGGACAAATAAATGTTTAACCATTTACTGCATTTTAAATAACAACAATATTAATTCTATTAAATTTTATCTTGTGGGAGAGTGAAAATGCCATGTCACGTCAACAACCCATATGCATGGAAAGACATTTTAAAGGAAAAGCATAAGGATATCATGAAGGACGGATACTGAACACACAAAGGGAAGTAGGGAAAATATATAACGCACTCACACAGTGCACCCTAGTTGTTTTTGTGAACTTAAAATTGGCATTCCAACTACTTCTTGTTTCACTGCTGTAAAAGATCCACTGCAGTTCCGGCCGGTGGCTTTCTTGACAGCTCTTCCTGTCTTGTCATTGTCAGGGGACAAAAAGGCAAAGTGGTGGTGATCATGACTCCCTGTTTTAATTATCCCTCCCTTGAGCACTTCCTTACATGGAATCACTGGCAGAGTAAACAGCTAGCTGTCAACATAGAGTAAAATATTAGCACGACTTGCCTCAGGCTACTGTTTCATTCTCACCACGCCAGTAACCATGATAAATGCAACCATTAGGACGTTAATAGAACGTTCGGAATGCTTTCCATCTCCATAAGATAATTGACCTGGTCTGCAATGCAAAGGTCAGACGGAATCAATGCATGAATGCATTATTAATCAGAGTCCTCAGTTTGTTTAAAAAGGATCAAATGACCTTTATGCAACATCGAATTGATCATCACAGTATGAGCTGCCCTATGAGAATAAATAGACCTCAAACTACAGTATGAACCCTGCGGGATAAATGATCACTGGCCTCTGACCTCCAAACGTTTAACCACCAAATAACCAGAATACCATCAGAGCGGAAGTTTAGCAGATGTCCACTATAAAGAAAGGTCTAAGTCTGTCAAATTCTGCTCCCGGAGCAGGGGTGTCCAAACTTGTTCCTGGAGGGCCACTGTCATGCATTAGCTCCAACAATAATTAAACACACTTGAACCAGTTAATCAAGGTCACTAGAAAATTATAGGCAAGTGCGGTTGAGCTGGTTAAAGTAAAAATCTGCAGGAAGTTGGCCTTCCAGACGCAGAATTGGACACCCCTGTCTTGAAGAGTCAAGGTCAGGGATGTCAAATCCTACTCCTGGAAGACCACTTTCCTGCATAGTTCAGCTGCAACCCTTACTTAAACACAACTGAAACAGCCAAATCAAGGTCTTCAGAATTGCTAGGTGCATCTAAATGCTACAATACATTAAGGCACATCCGAATCCTATGAATGTGTCACATGCTGTCTACTGAGATATTTTCATCTGATTGATTTTTGAAGGCAAGTATTCCACTATCCAGTAGGTTCAAATCCATGACAGCTAAGCTAAAAATAAATTGGCATCTGAAAGTTGAGGTTGGTGGTCAGTTTATGTGTCAGTGTATGGTATTTGAACAACTTATTCAAATTTTGATTCTAGTGAGAAATTAGTATCGTGGGAATTAAATACTAGTTTAGGTATCACCAAAGTGTGCTTTGTTTTTTGTTGTTCATTTGGCCTGTTATGCTGCCTCAGAAGTCTGTTTGAAATCAGTTTCAGGAGGCACCTTTGTGAGCAAATGCTACCTGCAAAGCCAATGACTTGACTAGGCAGTCAAGTCAGCTGCCTACGTCTTCAGACACAGCCACTAGCCGCTTTCAGGCAAGTGTTTTGAGGCAGGTTGGAGTTAAACTCTGCTGGACGTTGACTCTCCGAAGGAGAATTGGACACCCCTAATCAAGGTCCTGCTAAATTTAGCTACAACCCTATTTAAACATATCGAACCAGCTAATCAAGGTCTTCAGGAGTACTAGAAACTTCTGTAGGAACATGACCCTCCAGTAGTGGGATTGGACACCCCTAGAATAAATTTTGTATTGTTATGAAATGTGATGACGGTGGCTGGTGGTGTAGTGGTGTTGGGCAAGTTACTCTGAAAATGTAATTAAATTACTGATTACTCATTTTAAAAGTAAACACGCCACTGTTCTGATTACTTTATTTCAAATGCAATCAGTTACGTTACTTTTCTTTGGCTACAGCCATGAAAATGTACATGAAATCTCAGCATAAATGCTCCCGATAAATATTTGTTATCAAAGCATCAACATTCACAAAACACTGTTATTTTTAACTAAAGCAAGCATAGGCTGATGCACACATGGTTTGGCATGGCAGAATGCCAGGAAATAGCGCTGCTTATATAATCTCTAAAAAGATGACATCTCAGTTCATCGCAATCTCACAAAGCTCTGTTATAACACAATGAATATATGCATAATGAATCTTTCATAATGTCTACAATTTGTGTGTTATAATGAGAGGATTCGTGAGCACGCAAATTTCAGCACTGCACTCCTGACTGGCCATTGCGTTCCAGAAATCAACATTGCTCAACGCAGCAAACACGTGTTATTGCCTAAACAGAAACTTTACGCTTGCGCCTGATAATCATTTTTATTTTATATTAGTTCTTGTTGCTTAAAAAAGTAATCAAATTACAGTAACGCGTTACAAAGTAATGCGTTACTGCCCAACACTGGTAGTGGGTTAAGTTTCAACACTGGAAACTCAGGTTTGATTGATTCAGGTCATGTATGAACTGGACCCTTTCTAGAAATGCTGGCTATAATAAAAAAATAAATTAACATACTTGATAGTACATTTATATGAGTTCACAGAGACAGTGATTGTACTGATATGCTGTTAGTCAGGGCATTCGATAAGGAAGAGCAACTGGACCTTTTGTCACAGGCTTGAGGAGAGGCCTGGAAAGGAACTCAACTGGGGAGTACATAATGGTGTTGTACCAGGCCCATGAATTGCTTAAAGCGGCCTTGCTGTTAGTTTCTAAGATATATTCCTACTTAAAGCAGAATCCATTTGTATTAGCTAGCAAATCATGCAAGTTCCACTGTCTACACTCCCATTGGTAGTCATCTACACTAATTTGTGTAAAATGAAAATCTGCTCAGCCAACATTTGTTGTTGTTTATTGCATCTTAAATTGCCAACCCTTACTGAAAATGAATGAGTAAAGGTCACTCTGTTTCTGCAAAAAACTGAGTGTGACTGCAACAGCATTAAAATGCAGTTGCTGCAGTGGCTGTTTGGGGAACTTGTGGGTGTGAATAGCTGCCTCGACTCTTGTGAAACAGATTAAAGCTCAGCAGTGCCCTGTCTTTCGTCCTTGACCTTTTCCTGCTGGAGAATCATTGCAGACTTCACTTTACACCTCTAGTGAAAGCAAATCTGGATTTAGGCATGAAATCTATAAGGCAGGTCAAATCCATAAGTTGCTTTCTCTAGGATAATTATAGAAGTGAAAATCTTTTTGTGTATACGTTGAATTTTAAATTTGGTTCAAGAGGTTTGCATCACATCTCACTGCTTTGACCAGCCACTGCAGCAATGTCCCATTAGGAAATGATCCTTTGCCAACCCAAGTGTCATATTTGGTAAACATAAGAAATTTGGAGAAACCCCTATCCCAGATTCAACAAGTCTGAATGCATTATGCTCCGCACATACATTCAAGGGGAAAGTCAGAAGTAGTTTTTCCTGTAAGGCGTGTGTAAGCTATATCTGAGAAATCTCCTTTTATTGCAAAAATCCCTTTCAATCTTTCATTTCAAACCAAATCAGCAGCGGAAGCACAAACAAGAGAATAACACAATAATGCAATGCATGGTGTTGTCTCAAACTAAAGGAGGAAATGGCTCAGAATCCCGGCCACCATCTGAAGATCAGCCCGCATCCCACATCACACAGACGCAAAGCAACAAATGCTCCCCACTAGCTTTCTATCTGAATGAAAATCAGCCCTCTCCTTTTATTGCAAAGGCGCCCTCAGGGACATGTGAATGTTAGTGTTTTCATTTGAGTGTTTTCCTCCGTAGGGAGTTTTTTTTTTTATTTTCGCCTGTTGCAACTGTCTCTCATACACAATGAGATTCTGATTCTGAATCACAGCAAGTGTGATGAATGCAAATTCCAGGATGTGTGGTCATAGCAAGATATTCCACAGTAGGCCTATACCTAGGACACTAATTAAATAAGTACATTTTTGATATTGACATTGTGGTAACACTTTAGTAATTCTAACCAATTCTCCAATTCTCACTATTAACTGTTTACTTATTAGCCCGCCTATTATTAACCTATTGGCTGCATTTATTAGTACTTATAAAGCACATATTCTGCATGACCATATTCTACATTCCTAATCCTACCCAATACTTAAACATAACAACCACTTTATTATTAATAAGCAGCAAATTAAAAGTGTATTGAGGCAAAAGTCGTAGTTAATGGTTTGATAATAGCGAGAATTGGACTTTAAAATAAAGTGTGACTGACATTGTGAACTCCTTTCTTCCACTGAAGTACAACATGGTTTTTTGGAACATTCTCATATCAGTCTCATATCATAAAATTTGCATGGAGAATACTAAAAAAAATGCTGAAATGCTTTATTATAATTTTGTTTTAATTAAAATTTTAAAACAAATATTTATGATGATGATATTTGTAATGTTAAGCAAACAAGACTTTTTGACCATTTTAAGTAAGAAATAATAATAATAATAATAATAGTAAATATAAGTATACATAAAAATGAAAAAGTAAAGAACCCCGACTCACTTATATACATTAAATAACGTGTGACAGTACAAATCTATAGTGATCCACTGTATTAATGAAGTATCGTGCTGAATACATTAATTAATCTCTGTTGCATCTGATACAAACAGAATATGATATGAACATACAGTGTGCCGCGTACATCTTCTATGATCTGTGACTCCCTTTATATTCTACCGAGGGGCCAAATAAATTGTAATGTGAGAAACGATTCACTTTGCAAAGCTCGTTCTATTTATCAATACATGACAATGCAGAGAAATTAGCCCCACAGAGTCTTCTGACTTCTGTTAAACTACATGTAAATAACTATTGAGCTATTTTTTTCAATACGTAGACTAACTGCATTTTTATTATAACACTATGGATAAGTAAATGACTACCTAAAGAAAAAAAAAAAAGAAAAATCAATAGATATATGCATTTTACATCAGTTGTCTATGGACTGTCTTTGCAGTCAATTTTAGTTCCATTATGAAGGTGGTTTGGCATTAGAGAGGCTAGTCTCCACACTACACAAGAAAATATTCCAGAACCATACACATTACTGATGGATAAATCTCTTTGATGTATGGCTGGAACTCTCCCCTGACCTGCTTTAGTTTTCACGTTTTGAAAGATTCTGAATTTATCCCTTCAGCGCACAATTGCTGGCCAGCAGAAGCCGACTAATGAAAAATGTGCTTAAGGTTCAGCAGCGACAGAGTCGGCTGCGCCAGGTGGGGCAGATATAAACCAGCTTGCGTGCGTGTCCGGCACCTATTTATGGAAAATAAATGAGTTTGACACTGTCCTCCAGCCAAATCATACGTTCTTTCACAAAGTCCTCTTAAGGAGCCACATGGAGAGCCGCTCGAAGTGGAACAAACCGGAAATGCGCAGCCATCTGTGCAGAAACCCAAAGGCTCTCGAGTGATAAATGAATCAGTGGTATAAGCCAGGTCCAGACCATATTCTCAGTCTCTGCGTGCTTCGGATACATAGAAGCACGAAATTACCCGCCGTCTGCGTACACACTTCTCGAGAGTCTCCCGAGGCAAATCACAGATGATATTTCACTGTAAGTGTATTCCACAGTCTGAGCCCTCGCGGCATCGCGATGCAGGAGATCTCCACGGCCTGCGGCGAGAACTCCAGTCCATACTTCATGCAGAGAAGCATCTGACGTACTCCGCATCCCGGCAACTGCTGAAATGAATGAATGCATGTGGGGAATTACAGCGGAGGAGTCACGCTCTGCAGCGCTCGACCGACGGAATCAATTTTCAGATTGCGTTGTCCACTTCATTGAGGCCCCAGGCTTCCTCGCATTTAGTCAAGTCACACCCTGATTGAGTAATCCTTCATTTTTTTCTCTCTCTCTCTCCTGGCCTCCTGCTCGAAAACAGGTGAAGCTTTCACAAGTGACCTTTACTCATTTTCAAACTAACACATGCAGTAGAAGGTCTGAGTGTGTGAGCAGTTTGAACTCACAGAAGCTACTGTTCATGCTGTGGAGGGTGTTCGTATTTTACTTCAGGGTTCTCCAACCCTGCTCTTAGAGAGCTAAAATCCTGCAGATTTCAGCTCTAACCCCAATCAAACACACCTGAACCAGCTAATCAAGGTGTTTACAGTTACTTGATAATTGCAGACAGGTGTGTTGGAGCAGGGTTGGAACTATAGTGTGCAGGATGGTACTTTACAGGGGTTGGAGACCCCTGCTTTAAGACCAAAATGGAGACAAAACCTCTCTTGAAGGGATAGTTAAAATAAATATAATATTCCAAACCTGCATGCCTTTTTTTTTTTTTTCCTTCGCAACACAAAAGATGTTGGTAACTAAACAGCTTTGGTGACGGTTGACGTTCACTGGATGGATTCAAAATAATAAATAATAAATTCTCAGTGTCTCGATTTTCTTTAATCTACAGAACACAAAAGGTGATATTTGAAAATGGTGTCAGCTGTTTTTGTCTATAAAGTCCAAGTCATTGGGGTCCATCAGTTTTGACCTCCAAAAGTAAACATAAACATATAAGCCTATAAGTAATCAGCACAACATGTACAGACCAGGGATGGTTGTAACACAGGTCAGTTGTAACACTTCCAATTTCTCAAATAAGAAACAAGTTAAAAATCACCTAATATGCTTCAAACATTCTCAGTTTAGTCCTTATTCCAGATGTGAGGAAGTAGAGCCATATGGCAGACACAGCAGATTTTAGAGGAGAAAAACTAATTTTGAGGTAAAAAAGTAACTTTTTTACTTCATTTATTTGTGTGATGGTCCCTGCTGTAGTTAAACTCATTAAAGTTAAAATATGTTTATTCTGTGTCTGTGTAGATATTTCTCATGCAGCTAACCCAACCCCAACACACCAAAAAAATTCTCCACAACACAATAGAAACAAGCTGCAACACAACAAAATTAGCACGACACAATGGAAACAATCCGCAATGCAACGGAATTAGCACAACACAATGGAAACAAGCCACAGCACAACGAAATTAGCACAACACCACAGAAACAAGCCACAACACAATTGAAACAAACCGCAACACAACGGAAATAAGTCGCAACACAACGGAAATAAATTGCAACATAACAAAATTACCACAACACAGCGGAAACCAGATGCAACACAACGGAATTAGCACAACACAATAGAAACAAGCCGCAACACAATGGAAACAAGCCACAACGCAACAGAAACAAGTCGCAACACAAGAAAAACAAGCCAAAACACAAAACAATTAGCACAACACAACACACTCTAAAAAACACTGAGTTAAAAACAACCCAATTTGGGTTGTTTTTAACCCAAGGGCTGGGTAAATATAGGACAGAACACATTTGGGGTTAATTTTACCCAGCAAATTTATTTAACCCATAATAATGGGTTGATTCATTTTTATTATAATACTAGCTTATTTTTTACTTTATACATGAAATAATGTTTACAGATTAACTTAAATCCTCTAACCTTTTGTAAAATACTCCACAACCACTGGTTTGCATGATAACTTCCTTTATTTTCCTGTATTTCTCATTTACAGCATTATTGTTTTTATGTAGGCTACATATTGTCTATTTAAGTACTTTTATTCTGTATCTTTATAAATATAATCTTTATTTTATGCAAAGCATCAGGCTTTTTCACGCAAAAAGACTGACGCGAGCGACACTCATTTAGGTGATTCACACAGTGCGCGGCGCGCCTTTATGTTGCTCTGCATAAAATTGAACGATATACAGCACAGTAACGATTTTATATATAAAATAAAATGTACACAAACCTGCATTTACTGAAGAAATGTTTCAATTCGATGGCGCTTAGAACCACTCTCTCCAGAAGACGAGAAAATCCCAGCGATAAATTACTCAACCGCAACGCAACAGAAACAAGCCGTAACACAACGGAAAAAAGCCACAACGAAATTAGCACAACACAGAGGAAACAAGCCGAACGCAACAAAATTAGCGCAAAACAGCAGAAACAAGCTGCAATGCAGTGAAATTAGCACAAAACAACAAAATTAGTCCAATGTGTTGTGTTGTGGTGATTTTGTTGTGTTGTGGAGATTTCATTGTGTTGAGCATTACTGGGCCACCGTACTAAACCCACCCCTCACATGTGCAAAACACTGCACTAAAATACAGCCCAGCGCTGGGTAAAATATGGACGAACCCAGTGGTTGGGTTACTGCCTGTCACTAATCCAGTCCGTATCCTTCCATCTGCTCACCACCAGATGTCGTCTTCTCTTTATATTGGCTCTCACACCACACAGACTTTTACATGTCACTCCAGACTACAGTTCCCATGATCCATTGCACTGATTGCACATACACAGCTGAATCCATTCAGACACGCTTTATAAGCCTTGGACTTCCTCTTTCAGATCGCTGAGTATTGTTCTAGCGTTTAGCACTCTCCTAGTGTTAGGTGCCTTACCGAGCCATTCCGTGTTTCTGTTTGGTCTCTAGTATTGTTCTGCGTTTATCACTCACCTAGTGATAGCTGCTTTACTGAGTCTAGTTTCCAGTTCTAGTTAGTCTAGTCTTTTCGTGTTGCCTTGTTTCCTGTTTTCTGATTCCTGCCAATGTTTCTTGGATTAATCCTTGTTTCGCCGTTCGGACTCTGTTTGTACCTCGTCTGGACTATTGCTCATGTTTCTGGATTACCCCTGTTGTCAAGCCCTCTGGATTTTGTTCGCCGATCGATGACCTACGCCAGCACTAGGAATACTCTTTGTCTTGCCTTATACATATCTGTTTGCTGATGCTCGACCCTGCCTGTGTATGACCATGTCTGTAAATAAAGCTTTGCTTATGGATCCGCACGCCTCACGTTTTCGCCATGTTACAGAATACTCGGCCACACAAGGATCCAGCAGCTTTTCTGATGAACATTGGCCAGGTATGAACATTGCAAGACTGTTATTAGCCCTCGAGCAGGGTACGCAATCGATCAAGGACTATATTCAAGAGTATTTGTCCATTGCCTATTATTCTGATTTACCGGACTAGAGTTTTTTTGCGAAGGCATTAATCAACTGCTGATGTCTAAGCTTAAACCCAAGGGTCTGCGTTCATCAATCTGTCAGTTTATGGACTATGCTTTGTTGTGTGTTGGCTCTCCATTCACTGTGGGTGTCGTGGAGTAGGAATGCGACACCGCGTCTGTGACTGAAATGGCGGACGCACCAGAGCGCACTCAAAATGGTCAACGACGAGTCAAGTCACGTCACAATTGATTGTCATGAGTCCAGTCAAGTCACAGCTGATCGTTGCGAGTCCAGTCACGTCACAGTTGATCTTCATGAGTCCAGTCACGTCACAGCTGATCGTCCAGAGTCAAGTCATGTCACAACTGATCGTCCAAAGTCCTGTCACGTCCTGTCTATTGCACCCAGATCTTCAAGGTCAGTTCTTCGTTATCCCAGCCTAGTGTCCAGTGTGAGGGATGCACCGCTGGTGTCTGCACGCACAGCTGGTATCTGTACACATAGCTGGTATCCTCAAACCCACTCACTTTAACCTTCCTGTTCTTGAATTAATTCCCCTGTCTGAAGTGCTTCCCATGATGGGGATCGCTTTATGTTGCGTTTGGGCTGCGTCCACCACCACAGAGCTACCCCAGGCGATGGGACCTGTTGCAGCTTCTCCAGGAGTGGTGGCACATGCTGCAGAACCTCCCGAAGCGCTTCAGCTTCTTGTATAGTGGTGGTGCTAAGCAATGTATTCTCAGCCTGTCGTGTTGCGGTCAAAGAGATTGTTACTACTGAAGATCCTCCAGAGATGGTGGAAACCACTGCAGAACCTTCGGAGGTGTCAGTGGTATCCACTCACCAACTCTTTGCCTGTCCTGTCGCAGCCAGAAGGGCTGTCCCTGAACTCTCGTCCTGTCCTGTCCCGGCTATGGAGGGCATCTGCGAATCCTCGTCCCGTCCTGTCGCGGCTATGGAGGCCATCTCTGAACTCTTTGCCTGTCCTGTCACAGCCAGAAGGGCTTTCCCTGAACTCTTGTCCTGTCCTGTCACGGCTAAGGAGGCCGTCTGCGAATCCTCGTCCCATCCTGTCATGGCTAAAGAGGCCGTCTGTGAACTCTTTGCCTGTCTTGTCTGTCTGTCATAATGCTGTTGTTGAGTCTAAATCTGTCGGTCCTGATTTAATCATTGTGTATGTTGTTTGAACCATGTGTTTGTCCTATTTCAATCTATGAATCTGTTTTTTGCCCCACTAGTCCAGTCACGACCCCAGAAACCTTACCTGAGCTCTCTGTAGGCTCTAGTAGCCTTGGCATAGCCCAAAGACCTGCCATTGAACTCTTAATTCTGCCTGTCATGAACTCAGAAACCATAAATGCACTCTATGTCTGTCCCGTTTCGACCAAAGAGCATGATTTTGAATTGTCTGCTTGTCCAGTTTCAGTCACTGAAATGTCTGTTAGTCTAGTTTCCCTCAATGAGTCTGTTTTTGAACTGTCTTGCCAGTTTCTGTTAATAAACTGGCTGCTTCAGTCTCTGTCAATGCAACAGATTTTGAGCTGTCAGTCCAGTTACAGTCAATGAGCTATGAACTGTTCGCCCGCTCAGTTGTCTTCAGGGAAATTGCTGATGAACTTGTTGTATTCCCTGCCTTGGCCCTGTCACGAATCCAGTCCGTAGCCTTCCGTCTGCTCACCACCAGATGTCGTCTTCTCTTTACATTGACTCTCACACCACACAGACTTTTACATGTCACTCTAGACTACAGTTCCCATGATCCATTGCACTGATTGCACTCACACAGCTGAATGCACTGATTACACATACGCAACTGAATCCATTCAGACACGCTTTATAAGCCTTGGACTTCCTCTTTCAGATCGCAGAGTATTGTTCTAGCGTTTAGCACTCTCCTAGTGTTAGATGCCTTACCGAGCCATTCCGTGTTTCTCGTTCGCCATGTTACACTGCACAGAAGGTTGGGTTAAACATTTAACCCAACTGTTGGTTGAAAACAACCCAGCATGTGTTCTGTCCAATATTTACCCTGCACTGGGGTGTATTTAACCCAGCGTTTTTTAGAGTGTGGATTTAAATAAAAAATAAAAAAATAAATAAAACATATTTGGCTGATTTATGTAGTTAACTGACTTTTACAAACTGAAAAGTCAGTGTTAAATAAAAAGCTTTCAAAATCCAACTAACCCAGACTATGGAATGAATTGTAAAATTTCACTTCTCGTGTTTGAAACTAAACCAGGCATTTTATGTTTGTGCTGCAAAAATAACAGCTATGCCATTGAATATCAAACACTTGTAACTAGTCTGATTCACATTTTGAACGCACTGGCTTAAAATAACTCCCAAGATCTAGACCGAGTCAGTTTTTGTTATATTTTTGGTAATTTTAATGGCTTTTGACATTTTTATTACTTTATATATTTTTATCTTTAATTCATTTTTATTTCAGATTTAGTTTTAGTAACTTTACACTGTAGTTAATTGGCAAAATAATATTTATAATTTTTGTTTGGGTGTAAGTAGTATATCTATTTAAACACATCTAATTGTTCCCCCCACATCTAATATTTAGATTTTATTTTATTCAAAGTGTATTTCAATTCATGTAAACAATTTGTAATACTTTTAGTTTTGGGAGTTATCAAAACAGTGTACTATACAATTGGTCATATAATATCAGCATGGTACCTTCAAGCAAAAAAATAAAAAATGATATAACTGGAGCATTTGAGTGTACATCATTTTGGCAGAGTAATAATCATACCTGTATGTGTACAACTTTTTTAATGAGGAAAAACTGAGTGCAGATTTTTTTTTCCCCGTCCACATTACCTTGAATACATGAGCTGAAAAGTAAGTTCAGAAGAGGAGAACATCTTTACATTTTGATTCATTTTTGTTTTGTAAACTATTGTGCACTGTTGAATCTTACACAGCAACACCACAGAAAGATATTTAAAAAGTAAATAAAACATTGGCTTCGAATTCATATAAGCTAAAAATGTTTAATATTTAATGTCATATATTTTTTTGATGCTAAAGACATTTTGGGGAGTAGGGAAAAAAAACAGATAGGCTTCCTGTAGGAGAGCAGTGCACTTCCTCACACAATGCAAACAGGATTTAACTGTGTTGTGGAGCTCTTCCCCACCATATGCTGCTGAGAAGGCACATTTACAGTGTTTATGAGACTTTTTGCATTACAGCACATCCATAAGTAATACTTTTTTTTTTCAGCTCTTTTTTCCTCCCATTAGTGCCTGAGGTACTCAATGCAGAGATCAAAGTGACATTTGAATTGCCCTGCAGGCAGCCATGGGCAGGGAGATGTCACACAACTGAGAGAGAATGACAGCGAGATGGAAAGACTGACACAGATACAGACTAAAACGAAAGAGGGAGACAGACCAGGAGAGAAAAGAAAGGTGGAAGTGAGAGTGTGATGTTAGGTGGTGGTGGGTCTTATTGGATCCCCAGTGAACCTCTAAAAGCAGCGGCATCAGGCTACTTACAGGACAGTGAAATGTAAAAATGTTTTAATAAGCTTTCACTTAAATAGCCAGTAGAACTTTTTTTTTTTTTTACTCTTCCATTTGCTGTTTTAATTAAATCTACATATTCAGGATTGTGGAGAGACCAAATGTCCTATTTAATGAATTGGTCACTGAAAAAACTATGTTGCACATTAATCAGAATATTCATAATTCAGCTATGAATTATTAATTGTTCTTAATTTATTTTCTATGTGCAAACTCACACTCCAGGCAGGTGGCATAATTTATTATAGACTTATATCAAACTATAACTGCTCTTTAAAGGAATAGTTAACCCCGCAGACCGCCCCCAAAAAAAAAAAAAATAAATAAATAAATAAATAAATAAAATGGAAATTGTGTCATCATGTACCCTAATGTCATTTTAAACCCATATGATTCTTCTCTTATAACTCTCAAATAATTTGCTATTTTTTTCCCCAATTGTTTCCCTTCGTTTTGTTATGAGAAAGTCACATTAAACTGTCATTGAAAAGTTGGAACACCATCATTTTATTTGAGCTACTTTTCAATATCATTTATATAGAGATTTTAAGCTTTGAAAATCCATCATAGTAATATCAATTATTACAGGTTTAAAAATGAGTGAAGAGTAAAGTGAACAATATATATATATATATATATATATATATATATATATATATATATATATTGTGACGAGTTGGTGGCCTCCCCTTTTATCATCACCACTCAGTCCCTTATTCACCTCCCCTTCACCAGGCTCCCGACGGGGGTGGGTGTGTGAGAGAGGAGGGGCGCTGAAACAGCTAGGGCTGGCGGAGTGTGATGAGGCACACCTGTATGGCGAGTGGTATGTGACATGGATTACCTGCCGAAGTCGACAGTCGTGTATTATTACGTGTGAGAAGGGTACGTCGCCTCAACAGACTCGTGAAGCCAAATACCTCAAATAGTGTTCAGTTGAATTATTTTCGGTTTTACATTATTATTTTACTACAAATTATACACCAACACAGCTGAAAATTAATTGTATTTTCACAATAACATCTTACAGACACAAATTTGCACATAAATTCATTAATTATTTAACATTATTCTGTTATGTGCCATTCTGAGGTTTTATTTTTGATATGTTGGGTATATGTTAATAATTTTACTTAACGCTCTGTTATGGTGCTCATAGTAGTCCTGTTTGCAGAGTCAAGTCGACCATAAAATGTGCGAATATTAGGTCAGGAGATAAGTCTATACATCATGTTGGTCAAGAGAAGGTGATGAAACGGTATTTTAATAGAATTGTTAGGTCCATTTTGAAACATATTAAATTGGGCTGTCTCTAACGATTATTTTGTTAAATGAGCAATCTACTGATGATTTTTTTTTTTTTATGTATTAAAGATAGACTTAAATGAACAGTAGCTTAAAAATCTTTAAAAATAGACTTAAATACCTGTAACGATGAGGAAATGATAATTGGTTTAAATAAAACATCAAAAGCGAGTAATCATATGGTTTCATTGAACAGCACTGTTAAAATACATAAAGAAATATACATCTATACGTAGCGCCTGCAGGTGTAGGGCTGCACGCACTGTGCGCACCATGAGCGCTCAGACTGACCTGAGATTTGCCCCGCAAACATTTCAGCAATTATAGGCTGGTGTGTCCGGTATTTCTGTGGACTGAACCAGCCATGCCATTAATAATGAATTGATCAGTCTTTTGCATGCTAAAGTCAGTTTCTGCTTATAAACATTACGCCAGATAGAAACAGAAAATCGTGCTACACGCACTGTGGTGAGATCGGGTTAGACTACAACAATTAATTTGTAGCCTATTTTACAAACGGGAATACAACGAATTCATGACAATGTTTTACATTCAAGCTACCCGTAAAATCTATAGTAAAAAGTTCTTTAAAATAATCTGGAATGCAATAAAGTAATTTTAAAGCTGTTTTTAAAGCATTTGCTGCATGGATTAAAAAAATGGGCTAATAAATAATTCACATATCAGACAAAATAATATAAAAATCACAATATAAAAAGAGCAACATAAAAATCAGAAAAAAAATGTATCCTTATTTTTATATTTTAGATGGTGATGAAAAAATCAATTGCCATCTCCTCATTGGACGTGCCTTTAGAGAGAAATGCATCTTTACCGATTACATAATGAAATAATTTTTGGTTTCGATTTGAATTATTTCGTTTTAAAGTAGTAATGTAAAGCTTTTTATAGATATATTTATCATATTTGTGACTCAATTCGTTGAGTTTCGGTTCATCATTGTGAAGCGCCCCTGTTCAAGACGAGACGGCAAGCGCATCCTCTGTTTTCCTATTTATTTTATTAAGGCACAACATTTTGCTGACATTGTGAATGCACACAAATAAAAGTACAGTTCCGAATGATGTATTACTCTTACCTTTATGAGCAAAAATTACTGCGTATTTTAAGTAGTTTCCACTATCAAGAAAAAAATGCAAGTGACCGCTCTGGCGCCTCCATGTCCTGCAGAGCGCGCTTCAGCTTCCGCTCTTCACACAAACGATTAGATATGCACCTAGCGCACATTTATACAGTTTAAACATTTAAACTAAAATTGTGATATGTGTGAACTGTTTATATCTATAGATTTTATTTTAGGCAAGTCGTGATGATTTGAGAAGGCTAAATTGCTCAAACATAGGCTATGATCAGCTCACTGTCTGCTGCTGGCCGCTTGGTCGTTACTTAAAAAAAAAAAAACTTACATTCAAGGAACAAAAAGTGCTCCAAACGTTTTTCTAAATTAACGTTTAGAAAAAGCCCCAAGAAAAAGCCTAAGACCAATATGTATCATGAAAATGCCTACAGAGGGCGCCAGCGGCCCAGTGATTGCGACAGGTTGCATATTTAGAAATATATCGATGTAATATTTTGTGTTGGCTTTACAATATTTGTTATAAATGTTTTCAACAGCGCACCTTTTAATCTTTTTGTTCTCAGTGATCAAAAATGTATAAAGTTTGACAGCATCTCAGAAGCTTTTTAGGTGTATACAAGTATAATTTGAACCTATCCATATTAAATTTCATACAACCTTAAGTGCTATCACCGGTAATTATCTTAATGCTCCACAGCATATTTGTTGTGCTTGTAATTAAATCACCACAATATTTTGACGCCACTTTTAGATGATGAATTACATACTATATCCAGCCACTGTTTTGATCAAAGTAAAACATATATTTAAGTGACAGCCAGCTTTCTAATTCTACCCCTACTAACCATCTTGTTACATTTACTCCTTTTTTACATTTATAGTACGTGGCCTGAATATGATTAAATATTTAATAATATTTACTTAGAAACCTTTCATTTTTTTAATTACAAAATGTGCTGTATAACATTTTGAATATCATGAAACTAAGTATATTTCCTAAAAAATAATGTGCGCTCCACTTCATTTAATGTTGACTACAGCGTCCTAGTAAAAAAAAAGAACAGCTTTAATAGTAAGAACGTTGTTTGCGGTACAATGTAACAGCCAAAAAAGAAAAGTTATCTAAAATGAAATGAACATAATTATTATTCACTATTAACACTTGTTAGGAAATAAGTAAAAGCAATAGCCTATAACAAATACATCTACTATTGCAAACTTTAAAGTTAATTTGAAGCGACGTACACGGAGACGACGTACATATCAGGCATCATGTGAGGCGGCGTACCTAGTTCAGACTTACTTAGTACAAGTATTATACACTTACATTTTTTGATACATTTCTTACATACGCCGCCGTCACGTCGCCGCCTATCATTGGTTCTACAGTGACGTCGCCGCGGGTCTATCGTCTGCCCTCCCTATCAATCCCCATTCAAAATTTGACACGGACAGACGGCGACGGAAGGGTAGACTGCTCCTCCTCCTTCTCCTGCTGAGTCTTCGATGTGTCACATACCACTCGCCATACACCTGAACCGAATGGAGCCTCATCACCGCCGCTGTTTAAATACCGAGCGCGCCGCTCCTCGGGAGACCGGTCTCTTCCCTGTGCATGCACACTGGTGTCCTCGCGGTCCGGACGAAAGCCGCACCCGTGTTACGGCCGTCGGGCTAGGGTCGGGCTAGGATGCCGGGCCGACCAAGAGGAAGAGCCGCCGCCCCTCGCGCCCCGGACCCGAGTGGGAGCGCGTGCGGCCGCCGGACTCCGCCCCTTACCTGGACCCTTCCTTCCAGACTGCCCCTCCTTCACAAACCCCGCAGCACGACGAGGACACCAGACCTCCTGTTTGTTTTGGACACTTTATCCCCTTTGGACACTTTATTCTATTATTTCTGTTTCATAAAAGCCTCTCGATCCGAGGCCTGACGCCACACCCACTGTGTCTGTCGTTTGCTCCTCCCGTCACTATATATATATAATATTATTATTATTCAAATTGATCCCAACCAACAACCAAAGCCTTTTTTTTTTTTTTTGATAATAGGTGGTAATGTTCATGATTTTGCGAGGAAGCGGGGTACATAATTAACTTATGGTTTATGTATACACACTATTGGTAGCAGATTAACTAAGTTAAACTAGTGACAGTTCTTATAAGAGTTCTTACTTTCAGTTAAGTAATTGAATAAGTATGTAAGTAAGTAAATAAATAAATACACATACATGACGGCCAGTAATTTTTGAATGAACTACTGCTTCACCAAACATTGATATTTTGGTAACGATTCACAATAAGGTTTTATTTGTTTACATTAGTTAACAAAATTAGTTAACATGAAAAATACTTCTAAAGCATATAGAAATCGTACTTAATGTTAATTTCAACATTTCCTAATACAATTCTGAAATCAGTATATATATATTTTTTTTTTTTGTTGTTGTTGTTGTTGTTTTAAAGATACATAAATATTGTAACACATGTATTGTTCATTGTTTATTAATGAATTAACTAACATTAACTACTAGGACCTTATTATAAAGTGTCAACGACATGTTAAATATCTGTCTCTAACCGTTGAAATAGATGTCATCTGGTTTTGACCTTTTATTGTCTTGAATAAATGAGTGTGAGTGCAAGGAACTTCTTCAGATCATTTCCTTCTGGTCTGCAGGTGGCTCCTGAAACCTATTTTCAACTATAAATTAATTTCATAATCTTGAGTGAAAAGAGGCAAATCACTCTGCAGTGTTCATGCGCTTCTATTCCAATCATGTGTGTGCTGAAGGAGAAGAAAAAGTGAAAACAGAAAATGACATGCTAATTATTTTTCAGTTGCTACAGGGAATAAGTGCCAGTCGAGGTGCATGTTTGTCTTCATCACAAATGTTCTGTTCCCCAGTTCTCTCTGCTGTGTGGCAGTCTGAACCTGGTCTACTTTAAAACGAACAGTTTTCCCTGCATATTTCAGTATTGCTAACCTCGCGTATAACCCACGGGCGTAAGGTTGACATGTTACTGACATCATCTCTCACGGACGTCTCCACTCTGGGAGGTTTATATGCTCTGGGCTTCTTTGAGACACCTTGTATAATCATTTCATTTCATTAGCCACAAGCTAAAACCATGCTAAACCCTCTCTGGGCTCACCCCACCTCCGTTAGCATAATGTGCTTTTAATTGGATTCAGAAATATTCTCTTTAAAGCAGTCTAAGATTACAGATATCAACAAACCGAAACATGCTCCTCTAGAGAGTGTACTTTATGATCATCAAGACGCCTGCAAATTTCAACTTTTATTGTTTGGAATACATACAAAGGAAGAGAGATGAGTAAGCGTGATAGTTATCCAATGCATTCGCATGCAAAACATAATGGGAGTGTAATGTTATATTATGTGCAATCATATGAAATGGCACTTCAGTAACAACATTCTCTTTTAGCACAGAGATGTGTTTATGTGGGAAAGCGTCATAAAGCACCCACTAAACTGTAATGAACGAGACATTCAAGGGTACATGATTCTTACTAAGAAATGAAGAGGGGAAAAGAAAAAATAGAGGGGAAAAACTGTACCTCACATGTTCCTGAAGTTCATTTAAACTTAATGAAAAAATATTTTCTTGTGTGTCACATAACTACATATGTAATATATATATATAAGGGGTGGAACGATACATGTATTTGTACCGAACCGTCACGGTACGGACATCTCGGTTCGGTGCATGAGGCCTTACAACAAATACAGGCAATTCACCCCCAATCCAGAAGGGGGCGCCCGCAGTAATGCAACGCTGTTTGATAACCGCCAGCGCCAGCAGAAGAACAACGAATGCCATGAATTGCGCACTTGAAAACAAAGCCCCCTAGACGGTGACTATGTGCTGATTCTGAATGCGTCTCTCACATAGATTGACGAGGGAGTATACTTTAAAGGCTTGCGCACTCTACTGTTTGCGAAATGGAGCTTTGTGTTCGTGTATCCTACCTCTCTCATTCGGCACAAATCAAAATATTCTATAATATTTCCATATTTGCGATGTAACGTATCAAAATGCTAAACTATTATTTATTATGTAAATTGTAAGCTTTGTACTTCAGTCGCGTTCCAACGGTGACACAGAGGCGGGCGCGCTGATGTTTGGTTCACTATATTTTATTTTGATAAAGTACCAACTGTTCAAGTGGTGGAACTATGATGTCACTTTGTAGGCGAAAACCCGGAAGCGAGTTAGCGTTTTAGCACTTCCGGTTCCATCGTCCCAGAGTCAATGAGTTTTTTGAATGGGATTTTGGTTAAATCCCTTAAATAAGGTACTTGGTTCATACAGGCTCAAGATACTTTCACGTTTTATTCTACGATATAAAACACACCACTTACACCCCACTCGTGATTTTTTTTTTAACTGTTACTGAGACATTAAACGTCATCACGCCGAACAGTTTATCAATTTACAGTATTTTCCAATTGTAGTATAATTTGTAATACAATTAATAGTAGAATAACCAATGAATAGTTTCCTGCATTTTATACTGTTGTTTTTTTTTTTTGCTTTGCCCCGAAATGCAACACAAGTTTTCAGGTTGGAAGATGGTTGTTTAATCGCTTCCTACTAATGCGGAGACTCTGGTTTCGGACCATAAGGTAAACTCATATGATTATTCCATGTAAACACCACATTTACCGGATTTACGTGGTTAAAGTGAAACTTTAATGATGCATAGTGCTTAAAGCCACGTTAAAATTAAATGTTTGCGGCCACATGAAGCTGTTAGAAAGCATATAGATTGAGGATTTCCTAGAAGCAAGGATAAAATAACATTTTGTGTAACCACCCTAACAAAATTATAGCTGAAATGTGGTACTTTATTCACTAAAATAAGTTTAATCTTACCATATCCAAAAACTCGCTCACTCTGCTGTAATTTAATAGATTAAACACACTAGAATTTTATTGGATAGTACATGGAGACACATTTTTAATAAAAATATTCATATTAATCAAGGATTTATTGACTTTTAATGCACCTAATTTCAAAATGTACAGAAATTTCTGTTATGATTATTTCATTTATTCACTATACTATTTATTACTAATGTCTCATTTCAGTTTAAGTTTGGCTCTAGTTTTGTATATATTCCAGTTTATATGAAAAGGTTCATGTAGCGTGGATTAAAATTAATGTAAATACTTTTCACTGAACATGTTAAAAATAAGTTAGAAAAATTTGTCGGGAGCATGGTGGTGGTGACGCTGAAGGCGACCGTGGTGCTGTAGTTCGTTTATGGTAAGTTTAGCTTTTTAATTCTGGTGCTTTTATTTAGGCTTCAAAATTCATCAAAGTTATATATTTTTGTGAAGATTATCTTGATGGACAAAATGTGTAAGTTTAATGAACTCTGATTCAACACGGAGTTTATTTTTTCCGATAATCCAAAAGCCTATGGAAAAATCCTATTGGCTTTTTGTTGAGGGAACCAGTGTCATGCTAACATTTGATCCGCATTCAAAGTGACATCATAGTTCCGCCACTCTGTGTTTTGTTTGTGTGCGTGCGCGCACTCCAGCGCAATCACTTCAACTCTTTCCTTATACCAGCAGAATCAACTTTAAACACTTATTGTCTTATTAATAATGCATCACTCTGCTGTTATTTGTGTACACTCACAATGAAAACAAAATGTGCTTTTGTAAAATAAGGAAAACAAATAGAATGTCGCTTTCTGCCATTTGAGGTTCTTTCTGTGAACAAATTAAGCCTGTCACAAAAATTAACTGAAAAACTCAGCATATATAGGCTACGTTACGTGTCGCGCTGTTTTTTTCCCCTTGTTTATCTGTAAACTAAATCAAAATATATTTCAAGAATGTATTCCTTTTATGTACATATGTAGGCTACTGCAGATTTTATATATGTAATAATATTTAGCACGACTTGTTTTGGAACGCTCAAATTACGTTACGGTGCTCTGCATTTGTTTAGCCGTTCAGCCTGCAGTTATACGGTATTCTGCCTTTGTTTTACTGTCCATTAAAGTCTTCCGCGTTTAAATTACGGTGTGACTTGTGTACTTTCATACATCTGTCATCACTTCATTAGACAAACAAATTAGATAGATTGTGATCTAACAAACTGCTCCATAACAAAGCACTGTAAACAAGCAACAATAATTAATCGTAAATAATCTTTAAAGGTGTTTTTATTTTTATTTTTTTTAATAATGCAGATTATTCACTCAGAGCCAGCTGTCAGTCTGGAGCTGCTCACTTCTGCTGGTGTGTACTCGAACTATTCGCAATTAAATCCTTTTCCTAAATTTTTCCTACCTAAATAAATTGGTTACAAAACAGTATCCACTCACGTATAACCATTTGTCTCGTTGTTACGGTCTGAAAAAAACAAAAAAACAAAACAAATTGAATCACATTACTGTATGTTATAGCCTAGCTAATGATCACTAGATTTTATACAGATGTTTCTATAATGATTCTAGAAATGGTGATCAGTACCCAAATATTGTAATGGAAGTTACTGCCTTTTGCCTTGGCGTGACATCTCACTTTTCACAGACAGAGCAAAGGCAGAGTACAATAACTTCAAAATAGCAGTAAAAATCAAATTTGAGATCATTTTCATTAAAACATTTAATTGCCAGATTTCCTACCTATAACAGTGTTCTACCAATAATTATTTTTTCTGGACAAATAAAGATCTTTAAAGCCATTTTTCTAAGTTTCACACTCTAGCGAGTTTCACTAGTTTCTCTAGCGGCCAGTCGATGAATTGCAGTTTTAGTCACTTCCGTGTTGGTTTCAAGAGAGGGAGCGGGAGGTTGCCTCTTGATGTAAATACAGATTAGATCAGATGTAAAATACGGAGTCATGTGACATGTGCACATGTCCTGAAAGTAGAAACAAAATGGACCCCTGTGGGTCATGTGACCACTTTATTTGTATGTTCATTTATTAGTAAATGACTTCTACTTCCCTGAGACAGCATTGATCAATTAAATGAGTGTCTCATTTTCAGGTCAGTAAGATTTTTTTCTTCTGTTTTTCAGATTTGTTTTTAATATATATATATTTTAAAGTCTATTATGCTTACAAATGGTATTTATTTGAAAATACTGTAAAAAATGTAATATTGATATATACAGTATATATTTAAATATATATGAAATATGATCCTTAAGAACTCATTCTAATATGCTGATTTTTGTGGTCAATAAAATTGTCAATGCTAAAAACTGTCTCTACTGTTCTTTCTAAAAAAAAAACTAAAAAAAAACATAAATAAACCCCAAACTTTTGAATGGGGTTTCCATTCATTCATTCATTCATTCATTAACCTTAGTTTAATTTTTCAGTAAAATGTTATTTTTGTAGACTAAAATTAAATGCAATTTTAGTCAAATCCACTAAAATGAACAAATATACATATAAAGTATATTTTGTCAAAAGACAAACACTTTCACTAAAAAAAAAAAGAAAAAGAAAAAAAGAAGTAAAAACAACATTCAAGACAACCATGTTCTATCTGGGAATAATAAAGGGTTAGTTGACCCAAAAATTTAAATTCTGTCATTAATTATTCACCCTCATGTTGTTACAAACCCGTAAGACCTTAATTCATCTTCAGAACACAAATTAAGATATTTCTGATGGAATCCGAGAGCTTTCTGACCCTCCATAGACAGCAACGCAACTGAAATGTTCAAGGCCCAGAGAGGTAGTAAGGACATTGTTAAAATAGTCCATGTGACATCAGTCATTCACTTGTAATGTTATGAAGCTATGCGAATACTTTTTGTGCGCAAAGAAAACAAAAAACATTTTTTTCTCTTCTGTGTCAGTCTTCAGTGCACGTTTAGGAGAGTACCATGATGTATGCATGTGGTGTTGCTGATGCGGGTTTGGAATGACGTAAGAATGAATAATTAATGACAGATTTTTCATTTTCGGGTGAACTATCCCTTTAACATCATGCATGCAATATTATTATGTTTTTACCATGAACAACGTTATTGTAAGACTTCCATTGCAGTAGAGACAGAAATTGTCTTTAAGTGTCCTCTAAACTGAGTGTGTGTTAATGAACGAGACATTCAAAGTGTCCCTTTTAATTTCTGGCAAAGTAACAACTTAAAGGAAAACTAAGGATCGTATTCCCATTGTGAAATGACAGCGTATCACTACCCTAAGACCTTCTTTATTCTCACATTGATGGTATGAAGCACTTTAAGTAGCTTGCTAAGGCCACCACTTGTTCAGAAAGGGCATTAATGGGTATGTGTTCCACCACCCCGCCACCTCCAACCCATTACATTCCCATCTGCAAAATGACGACGTTAATGATTAAAACAGGGGGCGCAGAGGAGGGAACATCACCCCCTGATCCTCTACACTCCTCCCAAAGCACAAATAACGACACACACCATCCATTTACCTAAACCAGCGAGTGGCTCTGCAGAGAGTCCATTAGCAGCAAATGGTGTTGGTAATATATTCCTGCACCTGTTTCCTTAATTGCACAAACAAATGCCTTAAACTGTGTCTTTGAATGTTATGCACTTGTTTAGATATTTTGACATGGGTATTTTAACATGTAATATAAACACCTAATTTAAAAAAAAAAAAAAAACCTTTAGCTTAATATTAGGTTGCCTAAGCTGGTCATTTTAATGATGACTAGAGACATTTTAGAGAAGTTCTGGTCAGCTGATCAGTTTAGATCACCTGGCTGACCACTGAAAACTAGCTTGGCCTGGCTAAGAGACCAGCTAAGTTTAAACCAGATAAAACCAACATATCATCTCAGGATGGTTGAAAAATCAGCTGCTAGGCATAGCTGGTTGGTATGGTAGGTGATTTCGGAAAGGCTACTGATAGCAAGCTAGCTTTGAAAGCAGGATCCCCAACCTCACTGCATAATCACTTTACAAAGCCACGCCTCTTCCAAAACAAACAAACACACTCAGGCAGACCAGAGACTAGTGGAAAGAAGGAAGTGGAGATGCGTTGTCCATTTTTTACAGTCCATGATGTTGCCATGTTACAAAACACATTTGGTTGGATCATCTAGGCCACCTTCTGTTGCATAACATTTTTCAGCAGCGTCACAGCTAACTAACTGGAATTAGCAGACATAGAGCTAACATTCTTGGTAAAAGCCCTATTTTTGTTTATTTTTGAGTCTTTTACCACTATATTAAAAGAAAAGTGACAGGAAATCATGGACTGACATGAACTGAAATCAAACCTGCATCTCCCACACAAGCTTAGCAGTTAGCATGCTAGACGCAACTCCTTCTGCTCTGTGTTCATGTCAAGCCCAGTCAGTCTTTCACACTTTCAGCCCAGACGTTTGAAATGTTGGGAATGGGATTTAAAAGGGATAGATTTTGGAGAAAACTGCTGAAGGAAATGTTTGATGAATATCTCATTCTGTGTGGGACTGTGGGTAAAGGCCTGCAAAACCTTGTAAAAAGGATCAGAGAAAAGTCTCTTGTAGAGACGTTATAAGGCTGTTTCATCTTTGAGGACCTGAGCTGAAATGCTTCCTGCAACATGCTTCCATCTTTGATTATTATTGGCATTTTAAAGCAACTAACTTGAATGATATCTGAAATAGTTTGCAGTATACTGTCACTTTTAAAGAAGCCTGAGGACTTATTGACAAATTAACATTATAACACAAAAATACTCGAAAATGTATGTCCTATACAGCATCCATAAACTCCACAGAGGTACAAACTATGATTCACAATATCACAACATTCTGACATAATCAGTTGAAAAATGCATGAATTTTTAGACTAAGGTTAACTCAATTAAAAGTCAAATTATTAAATAACAACCCTATGAAATACTATGTCATGCAATCTAGATTGGAATTTTGATTTGAACTGTTAGTATCATGCTTCAAGGACATCATGTTATAAGAATATTACATACCAGAATTAAGAATTATGTTAGCTAGTTTTATCCCTAGTATCCAAGTTTTCTGAAATGTTTGCACATTGGGAGGCATTTTGACCCAGCTGATGTTTTGGATATTTTGGAAGCCCTTGTAAAACCAGTATTAGCTGGTCAGTTTGGTGTTGTTTGCTGGTTTTGAGGGGATTGGGCACTTGTCAGCTGGACAGACGGGATACCAGTTAAATGCCGCTACCATCAGTTACAACCAGCATAACCTGCATTGTCAGCAGATAAATTAGACCCTTTACATTGAAATAGTGACGACAAACTTCATGGGTAATGTGTGCCTTTCCTGTTGCTGTTAAACTAGGTGCATTTTTATTTCTGTTTTGCAAGTTGTGATAGATTCCTCCTCCGTTCAAACTGTTATACACATTTCTTAAAGGAATCCCTTGTGGATAATGATATTGTTTAAAATTCATGGGCCTTTTTACAACTTGATTACTCTGAAAAGGCTATGGGCTGCACACATTACCCTGTCAGAATTGTATTTCCTTTTCCAGATGAGTAAAGGGCCAGTCAAGACCATTTTATTTCCACATTGATAAAATGATAAAACTCATAATAGTTTCCAGTGCTGAGACTGCGGGGAGGGTAAGTAATGCCACAATCCAACAATAAATGCTTATTTGTCACAAAAGTAACATATCTGTTGATTTTAAATGATTATTCTAGATGCTCCAAAGATGCATAAATAGACTGCATTAAAAGCAGTTTCTGGCAATTCAGGCATCAACACCTAAATCTGTGTTGAAATTTTGTTGTTTCATTAGCTGTACAGACATCTGTAAAAGCTTAGGACTCATGCAAGCAGAGCAGTTCAATGTTTTTAGTTTACCAATGTGTGCTTACAAGCACTAAATTGGTTCAAATTGAATTTATAGAATAGCAGACAGCATACTATTCATACACTGCAGCTTGACCTTTGCATCAAATCGTACTTTAGCCCGTTTACAGAAAAAGGCTGATAATGCCTCAATGAATGGGCGTGTGATTCTGTAGAGATTTACTAATACTTTTTGTACTTTTTGGCCTACAGCGTACAACCAACTAAACACTTTAAACTAAGAGCGCTTGTTTATTTCTTTAAAATAAAAGACGTGTTTTGAAAAAAAACAATACAGAAATAAACTAAAATTTTTATTTGAATAAACGGTCAAAAAGATAGATAAGAACATGTATCAACTTGCTGTTCTCCATCTGCAGGTCTTCTACCCCTGGCTGGAAAGGAAAAAAAAAAGGATGAAATATATTGAACTCTGCAGAATCTGTTACAGAAAATTCATATAAAGGGAATAATTTGGTTGGTTGGTTGGTTGATTGATTGATTGATTGACAAACTAGTTCTTCAAACTGTTGGCAAACATTTATGTTCATACTCTCTTCCATTGGCAGTAGTGTTGTGTTCTTGGGCCTCATTTATAAAATGTT
The DNA here is from genome assembly GCF_012432095.1 of Onychostoma macrolepis. Classification (NCBI taxonomy): domain Eukaryota; kingdom Metazoa; phylum Chordata; class Actinopteri; order Cypriniformes; family Cyprinidae; genus Onychostoma; species Onychostoma macrolepis. The sequence goes on along the minus strand of NC_081165.1, from coordinate 1,108,730 downwards.
GCACAGAAACCATCCTAAATTAGATCTTACGATCATCTCTCAAATTCATCGAATTTGAGAAGCACTTTTCCACATCAAAGACAGTTATTACAAATATTAGCGTTGGCATGAATTTGAGCACACACACACACTCTAAGATCAAATCTGTACATAGACATACTTTATAAATGAGGCCCCTAGGTTCTTAAAATGTCACCACTGACAATACATCCATATTTTTATCCTCTGTTTTAATGCATATCATGGTATTTATTTTGATGAGATAATCATCAAGTGTCCTAAATTAAAGTGAGCACATGCCAAGGAAAAGATGAGTATATGGAAACATGCCACTCCAGAACACCGTGAACATATATTACCTCTCCAAATTCATCTGGTGAATAATTATTTTCTAAAAAATCCATCTGGTGAATATAACAAGAAATCTGCCCCTGGTGTATTGAGGGGTTGTTTACTGTTGGTGGGTTGTTGTAAAGTCTGAGGCTATGCACTGTGAGTTCATGCATTTTGGACTCCTGTATCACAAGACTTTTTTTTTTTTCCAACTATAGTTAATAGTAATTGCAAAATCCAATATTAGTCAACCTCTACTTTATAACACATAACCACCTAAAGAAGCTAGTTGAAGAGGCTGTGTAATTCTGTTGCCTCTTTGGCCATCTCCTCTTCTGATCTCCATTTGGAAGGAACATCCTCGTTTTCCCGATCATGTTTCTGGAGCTGCAAAAAAATAAAAAAATAATAAAATCAGCACTTCCTATTAGAGCCCTGCATGTTTATGCCCCATAGTTGTAACAGTGCTTGTCAGGCAGCACTGTTTTCATATTCCTCCAACATTCAGGTTAGCATTTGTGCTGAACCTCTGACCTCAAGTATTCAACATTCAGCAAAGGTCTCTTAAGATTCTCTTAAGTTATTATTTCCTTATGGGGTTTTATTATATCCATGTTTAATTTCCATGTTTTATGGGGGCTTACCATAGACATAAATTATTTTATGCTGTGCAAACTGTATACTCGGCCCCCTGACCCAAAACACTATATATATATATATATATATATATATATAGTGTACATATACGTATACATATACATATGCATATACATAGATAATAAAGAATCTACAGCAAATGCTTGCATGTGCATATGCTAAATGCATATAATATTGCAGCAGTTCTAATGGAAATTTGCAGTGTTTTACATCATGATCTGAGCTAAATTTATTATGTGAATTTCACAATATTAGTGATATATATTCTACGAAAAAGTAAGAAACATCATTACCAAACACACCCAATGTCTTAAATCCACAAAACGACACCGAATACATCAAAGTACATTTGGCTGATATGAGCCATGAATTTAGAACAGTTTGAAAGACTCATTTTCCAAGATTTCTAGTAATCAAAAGCCCTGATTGAAGAATCACCAAGCTCTGAAAGCATGTTTGATTTTCAAATGGTTTTGGAGTATAGAAAGAACAAACTGCTCACGACTAACGACTACAGCTCATCCCATTTAAGTCCAAATGGAAAACAGTTTGAATGTAATCCACAGCTGCTGACCTCACGTTATTTAAGACTCATAGTCTTAAATACAAAAGCTCTCAAGCCCACAACACTCCAGCGATGTGAAGAGGTAACAGGTCTTTTAGCTTTGAGCTCTTCATAAGAGCTCTGGAGTGCTTGAGATTTTTTCTTCTTATTTTTGCTTTTCTATCACTCTTTCTGTATTTTAATATTCCTCAGATAGGAAGGTAGAGGAATACCAAGGGCTCAAGGTTTGGCAGATTTGCATAACTCTGTTAGCCCATGTTGGATGCCATTACTACACAATGCGCATCTTTTTCTATTCCCAGCCATTCTAACATCGGCATGTATTCAGATGAAATAATTATATATGCAGGGGACAATGTACAGTCAGCCTGTCATTTTCGCAAAATAAATGATCAGTAGCCTGATGTAATCCAGAGAGGCGTGTAATAAACAAATAAATATATAGAAAAAAGGCTTGTTGAATTCTCACAAATATTTGGTGTGACAGCGCTACAGAAATAGGGGGTTAAATATGACTGACATATAGTCACACTGAATTACATGTCATCAGTGATTGCGGATGTTACAGTTAATCAATTCTTGTCTACTAATAAACTATCCCACGATTAAAATTTTGAATGCTCTAAACATTTTAAATTCTACATTCTAGACAGCTGCATTAGATGCCATTTGATAGAAAGGTTACATTGGGGAAAATTGGTACAATTCCCAAGGTTTAGTCTAAAGTCATTTGAAAATCCCGAATAGTAACCCTGTGAGAAAAAAGCAAACAAAAAGCCACATCATTGCTGTATATGGTTAAGCTGCCATAGGCCTTGTTTGAAAATACAAACAAAGCTGTGTTGCAGCTGAGTGTGTCAGAGTCACTTATCATCTGGATGCTCTCTGCTTGTCTGCATTTGTTCTCCATCTTAAAGACAAACAGAGTGCGAGCTAAGAAGTCGTTTTTTCATTCCATCAAACGGCATCACAGCACCCTGCGGTTGCCCTTGAGGTTATCTCAATCCGTCCATAAGATGAACTTTGGGGTGGAGAAGCGTTTCGGATGGGGGTGGAATGTACTTTCCTATTTGTTTTCAGAGCTTGTAAAGCTAAACGGAAAAGCGTTTCTTGGATCTGAGTGATTCGGAGCGACACTTCAAGAGTAGATGCTCGTCAGTATCACATTTTTGCCGAGAGCAGAGAACAGAGGGGAGGGAAGTTCCTGGAAAAGAGCACAGCTGCTGTGAGCAGGAAATTCAGACTAGATCATGTAACACATGTAAGGATCAGTTTAAAAGTACACGTGTTTCGCAAATAGCATTACTTTGCAGCATTTAACACCACTGGCTTACAATACAACTTCATTTACATGCATATATGCAAGTAGTGTGAGATGAGCTCTTTCAAACATACCAATGTGGTGAAATCCAAAACAAACAAACCAAAAATAAATAAATAAATAAATAACTTAAAGCAACCTGGTCTAATGTGATATCCCAGTCTGGTTTGCAGATTTTAGAAGGGTTTTGGCAACTGATTATGTCGACCAACTAAATGGCAGATTAGCCAGGCTAATTAAATTAAAGTCAAAACTAAATAAAATAAAATTATAATAACAAATCATATTATTAACATTTAGTTATTTAACATTTTAGGTAATATATTATTAGGTTACATATCATTAATGTGTACATGAATTAACGATAAACAATAACATAATTATACTTTTATATTTATATTTTATATAACTTTACATTAACCTCCTAGATTAATAAATGTAATAAATAAATGTAATAAATAATAATAATAATAATAATAATTTAGTGTGTTAACTAAAGTTAGCTAATTGAACCGTGTTGTAAAGATAAAATAAAATAAATCATTAATAACACCACATTATAATATCATTTAGTTTGGTTTCATGTTTATTTTACATGTACTAATATTTTTTATATAATACATTAACTAATGTTAGATAATTGAACCATATTGCAAAGTGTTTCAGTTTAATTTGATTCAATATCAAATTAAATTAAATTAAATTAATAAATGTTGTAAAAATAAATAAATAAATAAAAAGTTTGCTAATTCATGCTATCTAATGTTAGCTAATTGAACCTAACTGTAAAATAGTACTATTCAATTTAAATTAGCATTGCTTTAGGGTTAGTTCACACACAGGACATGACACATTTCAATTGTATAGTGTTTCTCTTCCAAAAAAACAAAACAGAAAATATTCATGACTCATATTACACTAATCGGTTTGATATGTACTGCTCCAACATCATCTTGAGCCATTTCATGGGGGCTTGAAATATGTCGTAATAGCCCCCAGCCGAAGAAACACGGCGCAGAATTATTCTATCATGTCCAATCTCCACAGGGAGACAGCCGCTGAAAAGGCAGCAAATTCCAGGATTGCCATCTTAATCTGTCACATGAGCGGTGTGGATGGATCCTCTACTTTCTGACACAGCTCTGTGACTCCGCCATCACTGGAGGATCCACTCAAATGTTCGATGACATGCACCACTACATCAGACTAGCAAAAGAGGAATGTTCAGTGGGCATGGAGCTAAGAGCGGAGCTCTGCCGAGATACTTACAAATCAGAGCTGGAGTCGCCCCGACTGCCTGGGGACGGATGCTCCAATCACAAATTGCACCATAACAGCTTTCACCTAACAGTTTTTCCTAAAAGTGATGCTGCCTACAGCACCAAACATAAATGCAGAATGTTTACATTCACTGAAAACTTGCTGTAGACGGTTGTCAGGGTGTTTCTCTGCTGTTGCTAATGTGTTCTGAGAGGTTTTCTTGGTATTTATAGTTGGCCCAAGTCAAAAGAACTCACCCTTATGATACACTCCAACAATATTATATTTAGGGATAAATTTATGATTTATGCTTTTCAATTTTCATTTCATTTGGATTGCAGTGTTTTGATATAAACAAGAAGATACACTTATATGTCTATTAAACAAACCATCGAATGAACGAATAAATGGTTTATTATTATCTGTTTCCATTTGTTTTATTTTTCACTTAAATGATCCTATTTGCAAAATGCATGTATTAAAATGGCTTTGAATCAGCATACATCTGTTGATTGTGAAAATAAATGTATTCAGCCAAAAAAAAAAATCTAAGTAATATTTAATATTCAGTTGGTTAAAATATATGACATTTAATCAAACTGGATTTATTGTGGGATTTTCCACTATTTTATTGTTCGCCAGATGGAAATTCAATCACTTAGAAAAGTAATTGCACACCTCTCAAAAGTGATATGATTTGAGGCATCATCCTGTACTTTGTTACATCAGAAACATTTCATATTTCACCTATAAGTCATTCATATTAAGATCTTTAATTATATTACTGTGATGAATGATGGTCTAGAACATGCAAATAAGCATCTCAAACAAAGAAATGTCTTTCATCTGCGAAAATGATTAGCCAATCATCAAAGTCCTTTTGATCACAAATTCAAAGAATGAAAAGGATTAGATATGAAACAACTCTTTGAAATGAAGAATGCTGCTGAATTTGATTATCTGATTATTGTGTAAAAATGAAATATACCACAAACAAAGTTTCTTTTATATTGCTTTGTTTTCAGCGATGCTGATTTATTATGAGTGCTAAAACTGTTGTGCTGCTTCATATTGTTGTTTGGTTTTTTTTGGAACGTGATACTTTTTTCTTTGATTCTTTGATGAATACAAATTTTAAAAGAGCAGAATTTGTTCAAAATAGAAATATTTTCTAACAGTGTAAGTCTTTACTATGACTTTTTATTCATTTAACACATCCCTCCTGAATAAAGGTATTATTTCTTAAAAAAGAAAGAAAGAAAGAAAGAAAGAAAGAAAGAAAGAAAGAAAGAAAGAAAGAAAGAAAGAAAGAAAGAAAGAAAGAAAAATGTACTCACCCCACACTTTTAAATAGCATTGTATATTGTAACACAATTGTTTTTTTTTATTAATAAATACTGTTCTTTTTTTTAAACTTTTTTATTAATCAGAGAATCCTAAAAATATATATCACAGGTCCCCAAAAAAATATGAAGCAGCACAACGGTTTCCAACATTGATTATAAATCAGCATATTAGAATGACTTCTGAAGGATCATGTGGCACTGAAGACTGGAGTAATGATGCTGAAAATTCAGCTTTGATCACAGAAATAAATTGTATGTTATAGTATATTAAAATAGAAAACTGCTATTGTAAATTGCAATAATATTTCACAAAATAACAGGGTTTTTGATCAAATAGACACAGCCTTGATGAGCAGAAGAAACTTCCTACTGAAGTAAATCTTACTGATCCCGGCTGTGTGTGTGTGTGTGTGTGTGTATACACATACATATACATATATATATATATATATATATATATATATACATATACATATATACATATACATATACATACACATATATACATATACATATACACATATATATATATATATATATATATATATATATATATATATACATATACATATACATATACATACACATATATACATATACATATACATACATATATATATATATATACATACACACACACACATATACATATATATATTTATGCCATGGTCTGTCTGAATACTCAATTCTGATTGGCTGGCAGGTGTTGATTAAATTCGTTGAACTGCGCAGGTAGTTCCAGGTCAGTTTAATCACGTTCTATATTAATGCGCTTCCTATAAACATTGGTAACCATAGTAACATACAGTTACAGTTAAATAGTACGAAAATAACCGTCATTTTTATCATTCCGGTCAAATATTGCAGCACAAATATTATTAATATCTTTAATATGTGAATGCTGGCAAATGACCATGGCATAAACGGATTCCGCTGCGCGTCGGGCGGTTCTTCGCCTCCACGTCGTGCATTCAAATCGTTTAATGCACAGCTAGCCATTGATTATCCCTTACATATATATATATATATATATATATATATATATATATATATATATATATATGTGTATATATCATATATCATATCATCTGAAAGCTGAAATAAGCTTTCCGTTTATGTATGGTTTGTTAGGATAGGACAATATTTGGCCAAGATACAACTATTTGAAAATCTGGAATCTGAGGGTACAAAAAAAAAAAAAAATCAAAATATTGAGAAAATCACCTTTAATGTTGTTCAAATGAAGTTCTTAGCAATGCATATTACTTATAAAAAATTAAGTTCTGATATATTTACAGCAGGACATTTATAAAATATCTTCATGGAACATGATCTTTACTTAATGTCCAAATGATTTTGGCATAAAAAAAATCGATAATTATGACCCATACAATGTATTGTTGGCTATTGCTACAAATATACCCATGCTACTTACGACTGGTTTTGTTGTCCGAAGTAATGATGAGTAATGTGAGTAATTTTTATTTTTGGCTGAACTAAATTCTGAAACATCCAGCATAGGTTGCTTATCCATAAGCGGCTCCATATGGCAAATCTGCAAGGCCTTTCAGCTCTTCAGCAGATAGAAGACCAAACGTTCTTCAGAACATGTGAATATGGTGGTTTCATCTCAGCAGGGACCAGCCAGATCCACATGGCTTCACACCAACAGCTGTACAGATGTATAAACCACTTTCCCATGTACCCTGAAGGCATATGTGAAGCTCCTCAACAAAGCTTCCTGCCGAGAGGATGAATCCCCCACTACTGTATCCAATACACTTCAAGAGCAGAAGTGGCCTTTCTACAAACACATGAAGTTCGCCACCTAGTGTAAGAAAGCATATGGCAGACGTTGAGGCTTTCCCTTAGGCCCATGCTAATGTATGAATTTATGTGCTCATTAAAAGACACACATTAATGCAGAATGGGGAACATAATGGGTTTTGTGGCCGCTTCTTGACATTTAACACAGTGAAGCAATAAAGGGGGTACATCTTGACTATCTGGCTGGCTCTTGACATCGGGACCTTGAGTCACATTCAGCGGCTTATGAACGTGACACAGAAGGTCATCGTATAATTACAGCAGAACAAAAAGAAATTCAGAGGACAATCTTTTGTTCTCGGTTCAGGAAGAAGAGGAAAATTGAATAATTGATTACACAAAATGTGCTTATCTGTGCACATTTGAGGATTTTTTTTTTTTTTTTTTGACAAGTCAGGAAGTTATCAACATTGTGCTGAAACAAGAAAATGATGAATGAAATGAAACAAGATTAAACAAGAAAAGAAATGTAATTGGGTGAATGTCACAAAAAGGTAGTATTTCATTCCAACATCCAAATAAATAAATAAATAAAATAAAAAATATGACCTGATAATATGTAAAAACTGTAACTTGAATGCAATGTAAGTCGTTTTGGATAAAAGCGTCTGCTAGATGCATAAATGTAAATGTCAATGTAAAAAATAAAAAATGAACAACAACAACAATATATATATATATATATATACACAGTATATATATATCATCAAGAGATGACTATGATTATACATACATATGCATGTATGAATGAATGAATGAATGAAAATACCATTAGGAATACATATTTTACAGTTATATTTATTAAATAAGTTAATTAATATAATAAACGCTATTATATTTATTATTTATTTATTTTTGTTATTTTTTTTCATTCAAATTTATTATATTTTCAAATGTATGTATCATATAAATTCCATTAATAAATATAATAAATAATAAGTTTGATTTAGATTTTTTCATTTTACTTTTTTGGATATCGAATAATGTTACTAAATGTTAAAAAGTTATTCAGAACAATGACAGCTGAAAAGATAACGGTAATGTTTCTGAATGAAAGTGATATGAAGATGTTTTCTCCTTTGATATGATGTTTCTTTGAAAATATATAAAAGTGTTTCATAAAGGGAGATGTCAGTATGTTGTCAGCAGTGAAATGAATTGTGGACCCCTGCACTTGTTAGATTCGTGACATGTCATAATTATCAGCATTCAGAGACCAGAAAAGTGTAGGGCATGAAAAGCGCATATACAGTTCATAATTTCTCTCAATCTATAATCAGCTGAGAAATGTTCAGCTGGCAGGTGTGTAATTCATAACCAAGAGACAAAGATAGCACAAGTTAGACCATCTATTTGTTTTACCAGACCTTTCTTAACAGAGCTGACAGCATTGACAGCTGTAGTGAGCAAAAGCATGAAGAGGTACTTCACAAATGTTTACTCCTGTTTTTCAGGGACAGTGCGACATTGGACGTTCTTCACAGCCCCCTGGATACCGGCTCTTTCTCATATGGTCACTGCACACTGACATCTCTGACTGCGCGGTGGGACGAGAAGTAAGAAAGAGACATTGTACAGACTTCTGCCACACATTCTGTGTGACTTCCGACGGAAGCTATTTTAATGGCATGTAAATACATTTCAACAGCTGTTGTTATAATTACCAGGCAGAAGTTATATTCCCCAGATTGTCAGGAAAAACCTCCCTTGGTTGAAAACTTGTCAAAGCATATCTGTTTTCTCAGCAATACTGATGAAGCCAGAGAAATGCAGTAATGTAGGCTCATTAAGTAAAATACCAGAAGGAAATAGAGAACTCTGATTTGCTTATTCACACCAGTCACCAATGCAAGCCAAATTGTGAATAGAAACAATAGATTCCTGAAGAATTAAGGCACAAACATTCATCAAACACACACCTTATTTGGTGTCAATAGGTCTTAACTGTCATAAAATATTGGTTGCTCCCTTTAAAAGAATGCAAAATGTAGGTATCTTTATAGAAATAGGCTATTCATTCAGAATCAGGATGAGTGCTGATTCACTGAGTAGGCCATGAAAGAGAAAAAGACCACCTTACACATCAAATGTCATCAAATCCACTGAAATGCACTATTCATATGTTTAAAAAACAAATTAAAAATTAAACCAGTTAGTGTCAGCATTTGAACAGCCCCATATTAAAACTGGATCTATCGGGAAGACAAAGTCCTTCTCCAAAGTCAGGTTAGAGAAAGGATACACAATGAGAGAAATTGGACATGATTAACCCAATGTAACCCCATTTTCTTCTCTGCTGACTTTGTGTCACAGCACATTGAAAGATCATGACCCGCTCAAGCAGACAGAACATGCCTGTGTTTAGCACTGATCCCAGTGGTGAAAACTAACTGAACAGTTCCTCAGATAACCAGAGATCAGTGCTGCTACAAAAACTCACATTTCCCTCAGTCTTACGGAATTAACGACTATCAATCAACTGTGAATACATACAAAGTAATCCTTCGAAACGGGAAGACTCGTTAAATCTACAATGGTAAATTGTTTTCTAGTGCAGTTGTAAGATGACACTGACTTTGTGAAAAGTCACAAAGTAACTTTCAAGAATCAGACAATTCCTTAAAGTTGACTATTGTGTAGTTTCACCTTATAATGGAGTAGAGACTTTGAGACTGCCTTTCACTTCAGTGCACAAAAACCTAAAGTAACCTTCAAAAAAATTTAATAAAATAAATTTAATAAATTAAAAAATGTAGTCAATTCAATCTCAAATCAAACAAGTCCTTAAATATTTTATTTTCTAAAATAAATTGTAAGAAGCTGCCTACAGTTTAAATGTCATTTAATTTAAAAGAAAGTAACCTTCAGAAATCAGTCAATTCATTTTCTGAATGTGAAGTCACAAATAACCTTCAAAAGACAAGTGGTTCATAAAACATATTGTGTGAATCGTGCATTCTAATGCAGCTGAAAAAAATGCTGTCCAACCTGGCAAGTTGTAATTTGTATTTGAATATTCATGATTTGTGTTGCACAAATATGGATACACAAACTTAAATGCAATCATAAAGTCCCTTACTCAATCCCTAAACCTAAACATAATTGAACTAATCCATGAAAGTTGTATATCATAAATTGCAAAATGACCATCTCATACAAATAATTACAATAAAATTGTTATGAGAGCAGTAGGCTGAATATCATGCCAGTGTAAAAAGTTTTTTTTCTTTTTTTTTTTTCATTCCAGAGGATAAACATCATATCAGTATGAAAGTATGAAGTAATATGCAAAGTAACCTTAAAGAAAAGGACAACTGGTCAAGTCAAAAGTTGTTACATTTATTGATTAAAAACATGAAATTACTTTCAAAAATAGAGTTTTTTTGTGAACTTTTCAGTTTCAAAAGACAAAATAATCATTAAAATAAATAAATAAATAAATACATTTTAAAAAATGGTGAGTTAAATCTTCAATTGTTAAGTTAATTTTTTGGTCCCACTTTATATTAGGTGGCCTTCACTACTATGTACTTACATCAAAAAATAAGTATAATCTATTTGTTTGCGTTCATTTTCTACGGGGAAGGTTTGATGGTATGGGTAAGTTTAAGGGTTGGTTAAGGTGTAAGGGATGGGTCAACAGTGTAATTACAGATGTGATTACATGCAGTATTTTTTTTTTTAATATAAGTACAAAATAAAAACATGTATGTACTGTACATAATAAGTGCATTGTATCAAATGATTAATTTAAACGTAAGTACATAACTGTTAAGGCCACCTAAGTGTTTTTTTTTTTTATGTAGTTAAAAGAGGTTGCCTCTGTCTGAGGCAGATTAACTTTGACGAGGCAGGTTTGAAATGCAGACAGCGCCACTTTCAATTACACACGAGTCACGTATGTGGAAGTCTCTGTTCTGAGGGAATGTAACAGGCTCTAAAGAGCTCATCACCGGCAACAAAAAAACAAACACACCCAAGGACGCATCATTAACATTTCACAACAGTTGTTTTTCCTCGCTCCTTTATTCTCTCATTATTTCTCCTTCGTTATTCCAAGGTAAACACTGAATAATGATGACAGTGCTGCAGACAGTAATCTCTGACAAAAGAGAATTTATGATATCTTATCTCTGGAAGCCTGAAAAGTTGAGATGACTGTTTGATGAAAAATCCTATTCTAATATGACCAATCAAACAATAACAACGCATAGTCATCTAAAAAAAAACAAAAAAAACTAGATAATTCAAATACCAGCCAACATTATAAAGAAATCATGTGATTATAGGAGAAGAAAATATGTTGAACTTTTAATCTTAATTAACGTCCATCAAACAGAATCTCAAAAATGTTCATTACTAATTCATATCCGTTTCGGGATTCTCCTTTTTGATGAAAGGAAGAGAATCTGGATGATTAAAAACGTCCTGCCATACCGGATGAATAATTGAACTGGCGTGGCCCCTTTGACACAGAGTAACAGATGACTATTATCACCATTCCGGTTACGTAAGCATTTCGCCAGCCCCGCGGTGACACTGTGATATCCTTGCAACTGCATAATGGGAGTTGAAAGAAACTCCGTTATGCGGGGGCCGATAATATAATAATATGATTATTCAGGGCCAAACATGCACACAAAGTGATTGCGGCGCGGTGCTGTGTAAAGGTCCATCTCTGCTTCATGAGTGCGACTTTATTCAAGTGTGTGCCGCAGTCAATACTTGTATGTCAGAGCAGTAATTGACCTGAATTGAGGCGAGCGGAGCCTTAAGGCCCCATCAAGATTAATTACATTCTCACACATGCAAATCAATGCACTGAGTTGGAGGGCTGTTCTGTACGTCTCCAGTCACCCTTGTTTTAGAGAGTAATAATTTATTTTAGGTCTGGAGAAAACTGCTGCATATTGTAATTACGTTGTTCTCAACCCATTTTAGGATCTCTTGGGGGGGGCTAGGAACTAATTAATTACTGCTGCTTGCTAAGGCAATCGTCACTATTGCTATTGCTCATTCTAAAGTCTGGTATGTTGTACATGCTATTACTAAGCAACTGGACTGCGAAACAGGTGGAAAACAGGGATATAATATGCTTATATTTAAAGAAATTGGTTATAACAAGATAAAATATCATAGAGGCTTAGGCTGGCTAAATGTGGGCCAACCAGCAACACCCTGCTGGGGAAAACAAAAGCCTAAGATGGTTGGTTGGTTTTAGCTCGTCTTCCAGGCTGATCATAGCTGGTTTTAGAGAGGAATTTTAGCGACTTCTTTAGTTGCTAAAACCAGCTGAACACCAGCTTGGCCAGACTGGGAGACCAGCCTAAACCAGTTAAGACCAGCCAACCAGGCTATGACCAGGCTGAAGACCAGCTAAAACCAGCCAACCATCTTAAGCTGTCTGTCTGTCTCTCTCTCTCTTTCTCTCTTCAAAAGGGAAATCTCAAAAACAACTCAGAAAACATCAAAAGAATTGGATTAGCAAATTATACTAAGTTATCTCTAACACAAACTCACAACACCTTGGCAACTGATTACAAAATACTAGGAAAGATGCTGACTCAAAACATCAATCACCTAGTAACACCCTAGCAACCACTCTTAAAGGTGTTGTATATTATTTTTCAACTGTGCTAAAGCCTAAAAATGCCATAATATGTTTGCAGATGTTTCAGTTACTCTGCTTTGAAATGTGTGTACCGTGTCAGAATACTTGTTTTTGTTTCAGTCTGTGTTTGATTCCGCCCACTGTCAGTTTACCCAATAGGATTTCGTCACCCCGGGTTGCCAGTTGGTAGAAAACACAGTGTACCGCAGCCATGGAATCCAGCAAACGAACTGGGTCAGAGATTGCAGACTCAATCCCAACCAAAAAAGCCTCAGCATTCATCTAAAAAGCTCTATGACCAAAACAAATAATCAGTTTACAGTATAAGGCTTGCTGCCTTTCATTATCATTTGCACTTGTTCCTGTTGCATGTACTCAATCTGGCAGCCCACGGAGAGACAACTGTCTCCAATATTTTGAATTTGGACAGCAGTACCCATTTCAACTAGTAGCTGTCAATATTATATATTGAATCTTTAAGTAACTGCTTAGCAACAATAGCCTCGAAACTATAGTAAAACTTAACAATAAATTGGCAAATATGGGAACGTTGTTAAACCAGCTTCAACATCATGGTGATGGTTTTTATTTCCAACGAATGTGAGAATCTAGCTGTTCTGTTAACATGAAATGACAAGCGTGTTTTAAAGTGTGTGAATGATTTTGACATATGCAGCCAAGGTTTGGGATTAAGGTTGTGTCTGGATTAGAAATCCACTGACAAGACAATGAGGCTGAAACTTTATCGGAAAACTGACCTTCCTTTTCATCCGTCCCATTTCTTATTCTTTATTAGCTTTGTTCCTCTCTCGAGTAACCCTTTAGCCTTCAGACGCTCTCTCGCCATCTCTCATTTTCTTTCTCTTCTTTTCTTGTGTAACATTAATGATTTCCTTCTCACAACACTGTCACAAAGTGCCATTTCCCTTCACAGTAAAGCCACCTATCAGAGGGACTGGATTATACTGACAGACAGCAGCATACCTCATTTGGCCCCTCAGGGCTGCTTCTCACCACGATTGTTGGTTTTCAGATTTAACACGTCTCATCTCATTATCGGCATCATTGGTTGTTTGCCGATCGCAGGTAATTAAAAGAACAATTGGTATTAAAGGGCTGAAACCTCCTTGTCAAAACAATCGAAAGCAGACCGATAGAAAGTGACAGTATTTTTCTTTTAAAAAAGATGTTTCTTGACAACTGCTGATGGACAGTGAAACAACTGCACTACTGCAGCCATTTCTCAGACTGTAGAAGAGTCAAGAGAACATTTTTAATGACTAGTTTCCCGAAAAACTATGATTTTTCTGAATCAGTTGATCCACTTAACAGAACCTGTCTGAATGATTTGTTCTCAAATTGTGAGTTTTTTAATTATATTACCAATAGAATTCATCAAATTACAGCTCTCAAATGATGATTAGAGTAATAGTTTACTGTTAGTGTGACGTGGGCCTAAATAGATCATGATTTTAAGCAAAATAAGTAAGCTAACATGCAGTACAATCTATATGTTTAATTTGTGCTGGTAACTTGGGGAACCTGCAACTGAATCAAACATCTGGAATTAAAGTAAAGGCAGCGGCTATTTGTACTAAGTGTAAACAACAATTAGATTCTATTTCAAATAGCATATTTTTTTAGCGACAGAGTATTATTTACACTAAGTGTAAAAAGCGATGGATGCTATTTACACTAAGTGAAAAATAGCAAGATTTTCTGCTATTTATACTACTTATTGCAAATAGTGGCAATTATCTGCACCTCAGTATTGTAGTACATTATAAAACAGTACGCAATAATAACGTATTGAGTGTAAATTATAGTTTTAATTCAAATGATTAAATGGATGCCACCTTATTGGGACAATAAAGCCCTCCCTACACCCTACCCGATACTTTATTTTCAACTTTTTGGATTATTTCCTTCATTTGTATTGAAAATAAATGCCTTTCCGATGTGATATGAGATTTGAAAAGGGAGAAAAAAAGTTCGGCAAAAGGCAGGTTTGAACTCAGGTCGATCGCGTCAAAAAGCACGCTGATTATCATCTACGCCACTGAAACTGACGTTAAATTTTTCAGTATTGACTATCTCAATCACACGTTGGTGGGCGGAGTCACTGTAAATAGCCTCTTCCACCAAGACGGGCTACTTGCACTTAGTGTAAATAGATACTCCGTAAAGCAAAACAACATAGAACCAAAAAAAAAAAAAAAAAACCCAGCAAATAAATCCTCAGGTGGTATCTTTGTTAAACACACATCATCCAAAACACGGGGCATGATGCAATCTGTGGCAAAGCAAATGAGAGACAATATGAGCGTTCAATTTTATTGCCGTAAAACTTGTTGTAAAGCTTCTTGAATCACCAATTTTTGAATCTGTAACAAGCGTTTACGCTTTGGTTGCTGCAGATTGCTGAATAATGGCTTCAATTTGGGTCTGTTCTTCACAATCTTATAGATTCTGAAGATTTGAATTATAGCGCACAAATACAATTAATTACGCTTGTGACTTTATGTTGCTGTGCATTTTATTGTTCTATTGTCAGTCACAGCATGACTGAGAAAACACCTTTTGTGTCCCATGGCAAACAAATAATAATTACCTGATTAAAGGTACCCGATTAAAGTACTGCTTACACAATTACAGAAATGTTATAGATTTTAAGGTTTTACAATGTAGTCTTAACAACAAATCATTTAAAATGAGTTAGCAGCACAAATCACAGAACGGGGCAAAGTGTTATTTCATATTAAGTAAATGAGTA
This sequence comes from Onychostoma macrolepis, assembly GCF_012432095.1. Classification (NCBI taxonomy): domain Eukaryota; kingdom Metazoa; phylum Chordata; class Actinopteri; order Cypriniformes; family Cyprinidae; genus Onychostoma; species Onychostoma macrolepis. Next base: position 1,093,037 of record NC_081165.1, on the reverse strand, counting down.
AAGTATATTTAATAAATGAAATTGAAAACAAAGGCACTGATATGACAACTAAATATAGTATAAGCAAAATGTTAGTGCTACAATTTCAATAAGGATTAATTTGTAAGTCTGTAAAGTTGTTCATATGTAAATACTTTACAGTTTAGATTTTGTTCATGCATCAATATTGTACATTTCAGTGTCTATGCAAATGCAAGTAAATGCATGTTTGGTAGAAGCACAAATATTCATAAGATCGCATTGGTATTATGGTAGTTTAGTATGAGTTACACCCTTGTATGGGAAACACTGGTTAACAGCTTACTGAAGGCCAAAATTACTAATGAACAATGACCTCAAATTCAATCGAGTTAAATGGACTACTTTAGAGATACTTCTATAGTGCTTTATAGAAGTTCGAAAGACACAGTCCTCATGCAAAATACCATTGAGCACAGAGAGAGAGAGAGAGAGAGAGAGAGAGAAAGAGAAAGGGCATCCTACTTTGGAATGAGCAGAGGGAATTTTCATTTTCAGGTTAAGTAAATCATAGATTTTTACCTCAAATATGGTGTGTGTGTGTGTGTGTGTGTGTGTGCTGTGCACTGGATGGCAGCCAAACCTTCTAAAGTTTAAAGAAAACGTGTGTGTGTGTGTGTGTGTGTGTGTGTATGTGTGTATCATCCCTGGACAGGCCCACAGGCTGATGACAGGGTATCTCGGTGGACTAGAGGACAATCTGGTGTGTGTCACAACATCCAGACGCTTTCTTGCCCAACGGAGACTAATTACTCAGCATGACAACATGTCTCCTGCCTTTCTCTCATCTTCCCTTTCTCCCAGAACGCACCAAACACCTCCACTGGACAAAGACTCAGAAGGAGGGAAAAAGAGTTTAATGACAGCTTGTTTCATTTGTCCCTTCTCTTCAGTTTCACTGTCAATTCAACACTGGCAAATTCCTGAGCCTGCGTGACAGGATTGGGCAAAATTTTGTTATTATAAACTGACATTTCCTGAGTGTGAATTCTCAAGAAAATGCCAGAAAGAGGAACTTGCCGATATACATCAGATAATTTTTTTAGACTAGTCTAACACAATTTTGCGATATTCACTGTAATGCATTGTTTTACAAATGATAAGACATATTTCTCAAATCAAACTTAAATAACATAACTATTTCCATTCATTCATTTTATTTTACATTTGATTTTACAGTGTATTTTGTTAATTAATTGTAATGTGCTTTTAACTATTTCAATATTGACATACAGCCCAAAATGTTTAAGAGTTTTCTTTTCTTTTTCTTTCTTGTTTCTTGAGCAGTAAATCAGCATATTAGAATAATTTATGTAAAATAATGGTCACAGTTTTTTTTAAAATTTAATTTAAATTGTTTTATAATATAATTACATATATTTTAAGTTAATAAATCACAATGAAAAAAAAGTTATTACAATTGCAATATGATTTCACGATAATACTGTTTTTTTTTTTTACATTAATTACTGGTGTTTGCCTTGGTCTTGCTGTATGACATTTCAAATATTCCACTACTCTTAAGTACAGGTATATTAAAAATAAATACTGTATTAGTGACAGTAAATTAATTCCTTTTCATTTTATTTCAGTTAAAACTAAAGTGAAATCCTGTTTGCCTCAATTCAAATTTGATATAAACTCACTTTCACAAAAAATCTAAATTCACTTACACAATCCCGATACATTACCAAATTTAACATGCATCATACAATTAGCATTTATTTGAAATGTATACCATACTCATTAGTTAAGTACTGAGCATCATTTAGAAAGTGAATAATCTCTCAACATCAACATCTTCAACATGAATGGAATGTAGATGAAGTCTCTGCCAACGTCACTGGAGCGTCGTCAGGGAGCAAAATGTTTCCATTAACCTTTTCAGCGGCATTTAAAAGCCATGAAAGGACATCGGACGACACGGTATCGTCAATGACAGACCATATACGAGTCCCGACTGGCAGACGCATCGTTCTCGAGAGCTAATCCAAACAGTCGTGCCCTTGCCAGCTACAAATGAATTACTGAGAATTTGACTCTAATCGAGCGAAATCCCAAGATTGGCACGAATTACGATGATTATGAGGAAAACTAAGCAGCACTATTAGGAGTGACATTTGAGTTGGGCGTTAATTTTCTAATAACATGCCTGAATAGCCGTTATGATAGACGCCTCAGGATAAACACCAGATGTCCGGACAGATGAGAAACCTTGGGAAGGGATCACAGAATATCCACGGATAGAAGTGCTCTCCCACACACACACATACACACAAACACTTTGGATTTAATTGATGCTACAGGAGAGGAGAGCAGATCTTTAAGGGGGGTTTGAGTAGCAACAGAAGGCCTTTAATCACAGCACTGGAATAGAGACTCAAGAGCCTCAAAAGCTGTCGATAAGAGAGAAAATTGTGGAAAACAAACCCTCAGCACTCACTCATGTGAGAAATCAAATTATATCGGACTCCCATGACGTGTATCGGAACGCAAGGGAAGTGCAAAAGCGCGGTATTATAGATTATTACGGACCGCGGTTGCTGTGTGGCGAGAGCTGATATTTTCCGGCAACAGAATGAGGGGGAAACACAAAAAATATGGTGTTGTAAAAATCAAGTATGCACGATTCAGGAGGGTTTGCAGCGCACACACGCACACCTCTTACTCCCTGAACTCATGCCCACTCAGAATTCCCATCATGCCTTGCAGCGGTAAACATGTAACGCTGTGTCGAGTGATGGAGTCGGAAAGGTCATGTGGCAACGCTTGCAATAAACCAGCCGGTACCTGCACAGCTCTCAATGGCTGCAGCTCATAAATATGAAGAAGACTGACATTTCTAAATTAAACATCATGAGGAAATCTGTCAACACTGCATTCACACGCAATGGGGGACCATCTGAACACTGCTGTCTGAGTAATTAAGTTGTTATAACAACTTTTCATTGCTAGATTTGGATTTCGCGCACAAATTTAGTGCACTGAAAAGAGTGCGTGGTTTGAAAAGAGATGAAGCTTGTCCCAAATTTCTTCTCTAAAAAGTGCAGGGAGCCTGCAAGGAGTTTTGGTAACGTTCTAACGCTTTTGAAATTATTCTGTTTTGATCATTAACTGTGAGAGACTGTTGAGCACACTAATTTCAGGAAATGCAAATGAACATTTTAGACTTTGATAAATATAATCTAAAAATGATAAAATAAATAAATATAAAAAATAAATAAATAAATAAATATATATATAATAATATAAAATAAAGCTTTCATCCTGGGCAAAACATTCATCAAAACACAAAGAGACAGATGAATCAAAAAAGTGATTAATGACACACTTCAAAAGAAGTAAGAAGATAAAACAACACAGAAACTTGTACAGAAGGGACTTGCGGTTCTGATGAACTCTGATTTTACCATGTCCTGCATTGACTAACTTCAAAGAAAAAGATAATTCACTAAAAAAAATAAGATAAATCATTCCATGATCATTAAATTGTAACATACAAACAAAATCAAAAATAAATAAATACTTAAAAGGAAAGAAAATATTTTCTATGAATAATATCCAAAGGATGACTGATATAAACAGTCATTTAAAACCATTTGGCTATTATTCATGGAGAAGGAACAGAACAACATTTGTGTGTGCATTGTACATGAAGCCATACTTTCATAATTCATAATGTGCAATTTAGTGGCACAGTGTATGTAGAAATTGGATGATTTACTTTTAAATTAGTTTTACTCATTTTGCTCATGAATAAGGCCTATTGTTGTTTTAACAGCATTTAACAGCAGCAGAATTATAAGCAAAACATCTACCTGGCCAACATTGATGTATTCTTTTCACGCATAATATCTTCAAAACAACAGAGCACACTCTCAACAAACATATTTTATCATGGTAATAGCTGCCACTTTCAGGAGACTCCCTCAGTGCTGATATGCTTCTAGTAATTCTGAATGACTTCCAGTTAATAGGCACAATTAATGAATCAATATTTGATTAATGAAGGTCTGGAGAGCTGTAGATCATCCATTCAGACTTGAAACAGTCCAAAAAGACAGTAAAAATCAAACACCAATCTCTCTGGCCTCTGGCGTGACTACTAATTGTAAATAATTGTTCCAGCAGGCTTCTCAAATATGTATGTGTGTGTGTACAGTATGTGTGTATGTGTGTATGTATGTGTGTGTGTGTGTGTGTATGTATGTATGTATGTGTGTACTTGTTTTTCTATTCAGGTGGGGACTTAAACCTGAATACACACAGACTCATGGATACTAAATTGAGGTCCCCATGGGCAAACAAGCTAATAAATCACACAGAATTAAGTTTTTTGAAAATCTAAAAATGCAGAAAGTCTCCTGTAAGGGGTAGGTGTAGGTGTAGGGTTGGTGTAGGGCAATAGCACATACAGTAAGTACAGTATAAAAACCATTACGCCTATGAATGTCCCCACAAGGATAGTGAAACAAGTGTGTGTGTGTGTGTGTGTGTGTGTGTGTGTGTGTGTATGTGTATGTGTATGTGTGTGTATGTGTATATGTGTGTGTGTGTGTGTGTGTGTGTCTGGTGTGGGTGGTTGGTTGGTGTCAGTCTCAATAAGCCACTTACGTTCTCAAAGCTCATTTCTCTCTGGGGGTGGTTTTAATATTCCTCATTCAATCTTTGCCCTCTGCGCTGAGCAGAACATGAATAATACACTCATATTCTGTTGTTTAAGTTCAGAGAGGCATAAAAAATAAAGGTCTGTTTTCATTCTTTTTGACTTATGCCGAGGAACAAAACGGGGAAATGTTTGTTTGCCAAACTACAACATAGATCTGAAAGTTCCCCAGTGTCCAGACCTCATAATCAGTTAAAGAGATTTGTAATTTTAACTGTTGATAAAAATATATGCATTTAATAATACCCCCTGATATGCAAGCATTTCATGTAAATAATGTGAGTTTTATAATTTGGTGAGTGAGTGAGTGAGTGAGTGAGTGAATTAATTAATTATAGAGACAATATTATAGTTTTTATTTATAGTATGAACTTGTTTTTTATTGTTTTTATTTTTGTTTAAATTTTAGTAGTTTTGTTTTGTTCTGTATTGTGTGATTTATGTATTTAGTTAGTTAGTCTCTATTCTTTAATTTGTAAATAATAATTTGTATTTTAGTTTTACTTTCTATTCTAGTGCATCAAGTTAAACTTAATGAAAATGAGAAATGTTTTATGGAAACCAGCTATAATATGTGTTTTGTATTGTATTGTATTGTATTTTATTTTATTCAACTAAAGTTTTTATGGTTTTAGTTTTAGTATTCTCTGACATAACTCTGATGTAACTCATATTGACATATATCCTATTATTATTATTATAATTATATTAAAGTAGTAGTAGTAGTAATAATAGTAATAATAATTTGTTTTTGATATTTATGCAGTTTCCTTAGCAAGTATAATGCTTGCTAAGCGGCCCATTAAGTCATTGACTGAATGGGCAGCGAGGTTTGCACACAGCATAAATCAGGGTTCCTCAATAAGCTGCCTGGTGAAATAGATGGACTGAACAGTTTTGAGTGAGTGAGTGGCTATGGCTGATACCATCTTTGTTATGGATGTTGGTTCGTAGTGAGTTCACAGTTTTAACGTAAGTTTGCTTCAATTTATTTTCAAGATCTGAGGTAAAATATCTAAAGGTGCATCTCAATAAATTAGAATGTCGTGGAAAAGTTCATTTATTTCAGTAATTCAACTCATTGTGAAACTCGTGTATTAAATCAATTCAGTGCACACAGACTGAAGTGTTTTAAGTTTTTGGTTCTTTTAATTGTGATGATCTTGGCTCATATTTAACAAAAACCCACCAATTCACTATCTCAACAAATTAGAATATTTCATAAGACCAATAAAAAAATAAAAAAAACATTTTTAGTGAATTGTCGGCCTTCTGGAAAGTATGTTCATTTACTGTATATGTACTCAATACTTGGTAGGGGCTCCTTTTGCTTTAATTACTGCCTCAATTCGGCGTGGCATGGAGGTGATCAGTTTGTGGCACTGCTGAGGTGGTATGGAAGCCCAGGTTTCTTTGACAGTGGCCTTCAGCTCATCTGCATTTTTTGGTCTCTTGTTTCTCATTTTCCTCTTGACAGTACCCTGTAGATTCTCTATGGGGTTCAGGTCTGGTGAGTTTGCTGGCCAGTCAAGCACACCAACACCATGGTCATTTAACCAACTTTTGGTACTTTTGGCAGTGTGGGCAGGTGCTAAATCCTGGAAAATGAAATCAGCATCTTTAAAAAGCTGGTCAGCAGAAGGAAGCATGAAGTGCTCCAAAATTTCTTGGTAAACGGGTGCAGTGACTTTGGTTTTCAAAAAACACAATGGACCAACACCAGCAGATGACATTACACCCCAAATCATCACAGACTGTGGAAACTTAACACTGGACTTCAAGCAACTTGGGCTATGAGCTTCTCCACCCTTCCTCCAGACTCAAGGACCTTGGTTTCCAAATGAAATACAAAACTTGCTCTCATCTGAAAAGAGGACTTTGGACCACTGGGCAACAGTTCAGTTCTTGTCCTTAGCCCAGTTAAGACGCCTCTGATGTTGTGTGTGGTTCAGGAGTAGCTTAACAAGAGGAATACGACAACTGTAGCCAAATTCCTTGACATGTCTGTGTGTGGTGGCTCTTGATGCCTTGACCCCAGCCTCAGTCTGTTCCTTGTGAAGTTCACCCAAATTCTTGAATCGATTTTGCTTGACAATCCTCATAAGACTGCGGTTATCTTGGTTGGTTGTGCATCTTTTTCTTCCACACTTTTTTCTTCCACTCAACTTTCTGTTAACATGCTTGGATACAGCACTCTGTGAACAGCCAGCTTATTTGGCAATGAATGTTTGTAGCTTACCCTCCTTGTGAAGGGTGTCAATGATTGTCTTCTGGACAACTGTCAGATCAGCAGTCTTCCCCATGATTGTGTAGCCTAGTGAACCAAACTGAGAGACCATTTTGAAGGCTCAGGAAACCTTTGCAGGTGTTTTGAGTTGATTAGCTGATTGGCATGTCACCATATTCTAATTTGTTGAGATTTGGTGGGTTTTTGTTAAATGTGAGCCAAAATCATCACAATTAAAAGAACCAAAGACCTAAACTACTTCAGTCTGTGTGCATTGAATTTATTTAATACACAAGTTTCACAATTTGAGTTGAATTACTGAAATAAATGAACTTTTCCAGGACATTCAAATTTATTGAGATGCACCTGTATTGTTGCTTTCACTATGGCTATAAACCCCACGCATATAATATTCAAACTCACATTAGACACTTTTAACATTGAATAAAGCACATAATCATTACCTGAGATTATCACTGTCATATTTTGTATGTTGTTCCTGCCACGACGTTGCAGAAAATAAAAAACATTTCTAAAATAGAATTTTAGTGTCGCTGTCGCGGGTGGTTAGGACAAAAATTACATTGAAAAAATGCTTTTTATCGCGTCACGTCTGGTTGGGAACACACGTTGTTACAGTTTGACCCCCACCCAAAAAATCTAAGTTTAAAAATATTAATGCTGACAGATCTAATAATTGAATCTGCAATTAGGGAAAGTGGAAAGAAGAGATCCAGTCTGGAGGTGAGCAGGAACAGTTGATTTGAATGGCAGACATGGAGATCAAGATTTTTGTTTGTTCATTTGTTTTTAATATTCAACAGGCAAAGTTCTTCTGTATCTAAATGCAAAAATGTTCATAATTGTTTGAATAAAACAGACTACTGGGGGAAAAAAATCTGAATATTTATCTTGTGACCATCTTGTGACTATTTTAACAAAAGCAACAGTAATATAATAATTGTAATAATAAGAATATATATATATATATATACACATATATACACACACAGGTCAGTGGCCCTTGGCTTGGTATTGTTGGCAGAATTCGGCCCTCGGCGAAAACTAATTGAGGAACCCTGGCATAAATCATGCAAAACTGTTTTCAGCATAAAAACAAATCCAGCATCTGTGATGGTTGAGAGAAGGCTTTGGCTCAAATCTGAGCTGTCAGAATGGCAATGACTACATTTAAGGGATGTTGTTTACTTATTAAGTGTCATTGATTTTCTAGTCACAATCACATACTGCAGGCTATTTGGATTACATTCACTTCATTTATTCTGTCTCTCTCCATCTCCATTCAAGGATTTGTTGTGACCTTGCTCTTTGTATGCATGTCACTTTTCAGAATGAACACACCGAACAGACATCGATCTTCAATCTGCAGAACAACATCCACAGAAACAGAATTTTCATTCAAATACAGAAGTGAGTTAACTTGCAGTAGTGAGCATTTAAAGCTTAACTATAAGAATATTCTGCACAGTACACAGATCACTTCTGTTATGCAGAACCTTTGGAACACTACTACTAAATAATGAAATGAAATAAAATGATCCAACCAACCAACAAATACAAACATTTATTTTTATTTTTTTATATAAATTATTTGCACTTGTAACAACCCCCACAAAGTTGTTATATGACTATTACTTATTTGTTTGAAAATATTTTTAATCAGGAAATATACTCCACAGCAGTGCTCATCATCGAACAGGCCAAACAAACTTCTAATGGGACATAAAGATTAATTTTATTTGTTTGTTTGTTTGTTTGTAAATAGCTTTTTATCATAAAATATACTCCATAGCAGTGCTTATCATGCAGGGGGCCGAACAAGCTTGGGACAATGAGATGTCAAGCTGAAATTAAATAATTAATTTGTTCGTTCATTCATTTGTTCCTTCCTTCCTTCCCTCCATCCCTTACTAAATCCACTCTCTGGAGCTGGATTTTTCATCTAAATAATAAAATATTTTATCAGGTACAAATTGGTTGAGAACCACTGCTAGTAATAATAACCCACCCACCAAAAACGAAAAGGTCTAGTGCAGAAATTGATATGCTATCTGTCACTCAATAGTTTTCTTGACTATTTATTTTTTTTTTTTAACAGAGAGTGAAGTGTATTAAGTAAACCTTAAGAGAGGTTGTGAATCACGTTCCTCCAACCTCAGCCTCTCTCTGAGCCACAGGATCTCTGCTGGATCTCCACTTGAGATGAAGTCTCTGGTATTGTGCACAGTCCCATCTCAAGGTTTTATATGAGGAGTTACAGTGTCTCTAAAACATATATTCTCATCCATGCATCAGCTTAGCTATCAATCTAACAAACCAGAAATCTACAGAAAGAGCAAAATGCATACAGAATGCAAATGTGTTGGTCATTCAGAGTGGTTAAACCTGCATCGCAGCTGCTGTGTAGTGTTTTTGTGCTACTAACAGCACCGAATGGAACTGCAAAAATAATAGGTTTGAAACAGGTAAGTGTGAACACTTCCCCAAACTCTTACATTATTCAAACAAACAGGTATTTCATGTCTCAAACTCACATCATTGGTTGAGGCTGGCAGAGGGCTATAGTCAGTTTTTCTTGCCATTTCATACACACAGAGTCTACTGAAGCAGTACAACACAACCATAGCATGACCCATGTGAATAGAAATGCCCTATCAAGCAGTCAGCTAAATTAAGATAACTGCTATGCTAATCAAGAATCAATTCAAAAACATTAATTTTCTGAGCTATAGTAGTTATTTTTGCAACCTAAGCTCATTGGAAAAATTGTGCCTCTACCTACTGTACATTTTTGCAAAATGTGAAGTGAAACGTACATCACAATCAAAGAGCTCAAAGACATGGCTAGGTTGATACAGCAAGCACCTTTGTAATCCCATGTTTGCTTTTATTAACACTATTGATTAGGTTTAGAGTAGATGGCGTGTTATTTTCAAATGCGATAGATGACCTTATAGCATCATTCACTGGACATATAATTTCCAAACTGCCACAAGACATGCGACAACCAACGTGAATTCACATTTTGTCACACTACACTGCTACCTGCTAGATAGAAAACTGTGAAAGCTACACTCTAATGAAAACATATGAGCTACTGACGACTACTAGCACAACCTGATCTCACAGAATTCCGTGTAATGTTCACGGACTTAATTAACCTCCGAATCTGTGGTGGCATCACGGAATCGCCGAAAATTCCGTGATGGGCTCACAGAAGGCATCAGCCGTGGTCCATGCACGGATTCACTGGTTCAATGTAAAAAGAGTGACTCCGATGCAGTTATACTTTCACTGGAGTACCTGACCCCACCCCTACCCTAAACCTACCCGGTTCTGAACAATAATGACGATAAATGTCCCAGTATCGCGTCGGCATACTGATGCTAAGGGTTTCCGTGCGTGGAGCACGGCTGATGCCTGTCACTGACTTACATTGGTATCACTTCTGTGAGCCCATCACGGAACTTTTTCTGTGAGCCCATCACGGAATTTTCGGCGATTCCGTGATACCACCACAGATTCGGAGGTTAATTAAGTCTGTGAACATTACACGGAATTCTGTGAGATCACGTTGACTAGCGATACTACTTTTAGCAACTAGCAAGAAAAGCCTGTTTACTCGTCAAATTTCATTATCTTCTCCTTGTGATCCTCTTGCCTTAAACATCTCTTCCCTCACATCCTCGTACCTCCATCTTCACAGTCTCCACCTTTAGATTACATTCTTTATTAGCTAATTTATTCTGTCAGCTGGTGATAGCGACATGCAATCTGATAGCAGCTAATTAGCATGCTAATTCACGGGACTGTATTGATGAAGGGATTGAGTTGGTTTGTGGCACTATCACCTGGTCAATACACCTGCCAGAGAGACACACTAGCCGAGAGTTTGGCGTCCTCACTTCTCTTCACATTGTCAGCCAGTTTGCACACCAATCACTTCAACATGTCAGTCACAGCACAGGGAGTCATTTCATTTTGTTGTTTGGGATTTTTTTAGCTACTGAATAGTATATTTTAAGGTTCATTTTCATTCAAATGTGGCAAGCATGACACCCTATTCGCTGAAGCACTTCAACCTGTCGTAGCTGATTATTGTGGCCAGACTTGTGAAGAAATAAAATCGCAGTAACCTATAATGCTGCCTTCTATGGAAGCCCATTTCTGCCACTGGATCATTTTGTTTTTAAAGATAATTGTGACTTTTTATCTTACAATTCTAATGTTTTTTTGTTTTTTTCTCGCAATTGCAAGTTTATAAAGTCAGAATTGCATGATAGAAACTCGCAATTACGAGTTATAAAGTCAGAATTGTATGATACAAAAACGCAATTGTGTTACAGAGTCAGAATTGCATGACATAAACTCGCAATTGCGAATTAAAAAGTCAGAATTGCATGATATAAACTCACAGCTGCAAGTTATAAAGTTATAATTGCGATATGTAAAGTTATAATTGGAAGTTAAACTCACAGTTCTTTTTTCTCGCAATTGTGTTCACATCTTTTAATTCAGATTTTTTTTTTTTTTCTCAGAATTGTATTATATAAAATCACAATTGTGAGAAATAAAGCTGGGATTGCAATATACTGTGACTTTTCTCGCAGTTCTGAAGTTTATCTCTCAAAATTCTGACTTCATTCTCAAAACTGTGAGATGTAAACTATAAATTCTAATGATGAATTATAAAGTCTAAGAAAAAAAATATATATATTTTCTTAAAATTATGAGTTTATTTCTTATTAATTATGACTTTATAACTCACAATTGTTTGCTATAAAAAGTCAGAATTGCTAATTTATATCTCACAATTCTGACTTTATCTCTCAGAATTGCAAGTTTATATACCACAATTCTGATTTATAACAAGCAATTGCGACTTCATATCTCACAAATGCGAGTTTATGTCACAGTTACTACTAAGAATTAAAAAAAAAAAAAAAAAAAATCAAAATTGTTTACATTGTGAGATGTAAACTCGTAATTGTGAGAAAAAAGTCAGAATTTTAAGAGTCACTTTTTTTTTTTTTTTTTTTGCAGCGGGAGTAACAAACTTTCATAGCCAACCTCTGCAAAACAACAACTTATTTTATTCATCTAACAAAGCTTGGGGAGTAAATCAATGATACTGACGCTCATCTTTGATGCTCTGAAAACAGCATAGTAAAAAACAGAACAAAAAGAAAGACTCACACAACACAAACAAGTGAAAAAAATAAAAAATAAATTCAGGTGTTGAAAATTAATCAAAACAGCAATACACACATGGGATGAATGCCCAAAACAAAGCAGAAATCTTTAGTCGGGGATTGAACAAAATAAAAGGCCAGCGGTGCCCTTGGCGAGGGTGGAGCTTTGCACCGCATCCCTGCTGTGAAATCATCAGCCAGGGTTGTGCCGGACTGGCCTTGGGCAGGAAGAGAAGCCGCTATTTCTGCAAAAGCAGAACCAGAGGGGGTGGTAGGGGAGTTAATTGGCATCGGCCGATGCCCAGATTAACATGCCTGGCTCTGGGGTGGCGGCCAGGGTGGGCAGGATGATGCTGACAGGCACCACGCTGGCACTAAAGGCATGTCAGGGCAGGTGTCGGAAACGGTTAGGGCTGGGAAGAGATTTCACTCAGCGGGGATGAGGCTTCAGCTAGGAGGGGTGGGGAAATGACACACCGGCTGACACCCATTACGTGTTCTCTGTGCTCGCCGTGCTCCCATCAAAATATAACATTTAATTTCATTAATCTTCATGACTGTTCATCTGCACATCAAACAGTACATTAAAAATGTTCCAAAATGTATCATAGAATAATCAACAGTTTTAGGGATGATTGTAAGCATACCATGGTAATATATAGATAGGTCTTACAAGCATCAACACAATAAAAGTTTAATACAGGGGCCGGCATCAAATGACATTAAAAGACTCTATTTAAGGATAGCAGTGCAGCCCCCCCAAAAATGTATTGTCGTTTTAAACCTTTACTTGTCTTTGCAACTATTCTTTAAACATTTAGGCTTTACCCATTTGTTGGTATGAAGTTTTTAATAATTTGAAATTTAATAAAATTTAGCATGATCACTTATTCTTTTACCACAGTGGTATATGTCTCTCCCAATATAAGATTAGTATGATTTATTCAGTGACTAATTTGAAAACTAGGTCTATTATTCCCAAACCTTAATTTGTGTAAGTTTTTCATTGCTATCTCTAAAAGTGCTACTTTTTTGAACCACATCACAAAAAGTTTAGATTTTATAATTCATTAAATCTTATGCAGCATATAATTTATAATTTGAATAGATTTTAGAGTAATTTTGGTGGTATCACTCAGTTTTGCCATGCATTGTAATAAATCACACATTATAACTGAGAGCAACATTAATAATCCAAGCCTCTTTCTCTTTAAAAATATATTTACTGCCGATATTTTCTCTTAGGTAGCTGCATTAGTTGTTTTTGTGTGTTGTATACACCAACAGCAATATTTAGTATTAAAAAAAAAGAAAAGAAAAGAAAAAAAAACGTATTACATTTTTCTTCCCCATAACTAAGTTAAACTATTGAGCTTGACAGTGTAAACATAATAAAATACTCATTATGAAAGCTATATTTTTGAGAAAAACACATTTTTGTGCAGTTAAAGCATTATGGTTTGATTTCAATAAAAGCAACATTTAAGCATTAAGGCATTAAGGCATTGTGTTTTGCTAAGTAACCAATTAAAATATTAATTATAATTAATGACTATTGGCTAAGATTCTGATTAAACACATATTTAAAAATAAATATTTTTTAGCAGTTCATTTGCACTGCATACTAACTGAATTAGTTAATTACATTTGCTGTATTAAGACATGCATAACATAACCGTTTCCTGACAGTTATCCATATGTCAAAGTACTACAGTATTACTATTCGATAGCATCAATGTACTTGGTACTGCCACAATACTTAACCAGCACAATAGGCAGTCTGCTAGAATGATTGGATGAAATCTTCTCTATTCTTTGCAAAACTTTAATCTAAATGTACCCTAAAATGAAGCACTTTTGGCAGAGATAACACCTTCCCCATTATGAAGCCCTAATTGCAGGTTGGCTACATATGAGCGGTGCGATTAGGCAGCGGATCTGATAACGGCTCCGGCACCTTCATGCCTCTCTGCGCATAGCACTTAAAACTCTCCTTAAGCAGCCAGACCTTCGGCTCTCCTGCCACGCAGGTTTAAACACTTAATCGTCTTTAATTACACCATTTCAGGATGAAAATTAGTATGGGAGTAATACGTCTAACAGTCCAGGAGAGGAGATTCATTATTTCCTTATTTGTACAAAAAAAAAAAAAAAAAAAAAGCATATAAAAGGAAAAACCTTTTTTTGCTCATTGATAAAAACACTCAGCTAGAGTTTTTTTTTTTTTAGGATGCTGTCTCACATCTTCAAAGCCCTTGCTGCACGCTAACACAAGTGACCCACAGGTTTATAAATGCCTCTGAGCTGGAGCCATCATCCCAGAACAAAGCCGAGCCGGAGAAGTGCTGCGCTTGGCAGAAGGGATGTCAAAAGTCAGGTGATTAGAATACCTCCTCCTGTCCACCGCAGGTGTTTTTACGGAGGATGATAACGCTGCTCATTTTTGTAAGCTTTCTCCGCCCTATTTAAATAAATCAGAATCAGCTTCAACACTCTTTAAAACTGGACCTATACAATTTCTCTCCTTCAGCATATGCCAAATTTACACATTAACATATTCATGAATTTAACAGGCAATTATGTTGTGGGCAAGGTCCTCATAGTGCAATTATTCTTAAGTAGTAGCTTTTGGGATTAAAAGGTGGTAGAGTAAAATAGGTGAGAGAATAAATTATATCCAAATCTCTTCATCAAGTCATACAATATGGCTGCAAGTTATTTAAGCAATGCAAAAAGAACAGGGGGGCCTTTTTTATCAAAACACATTTTAGCAAAAACACCACCAAAAACAATGAATTCAATGAGATGCAGTGGTTCATCAGTGTTGGGCACGTTACTTAAAAAAAAAAGTAATTTGTTATAGTTAGTTACTTCTCATAAATAGTAACTGAGTTAGTAACTGAGTTACATCATTATAAAAGTAACTAATTACCAGGGAAAGTAACTATTGTGTTAGTTTTTTTTTTTTTTTTAAATGCAAAAATCGCATTCAAAAAAACTTGAATGCCCCAATATTAAATATGTTAAATTAATGAAATGGACACTAAATAGAATACATTATTATTATAAAACATTGTACATTAATCTACACTATTTATACTGACACTTAGCATCAGTCAGTCAAACATTATGTTAATTTAGCATTATATGATGATATAACTTTAGTAATTAGAATAACCAAGTATGAATGCATATTTGTCATGTTGACTTAACTCTTAGATATATATACATATCTATGGACTGAACCTAGGACTGGTGGTGGTGCTTAAGATATTATTTGTCATTTAGTGTTTCTACAAAAAAAGGGGGGATAATTGATAAGATAAAACTACTATGAATTATATTACTAATAACAATATAAAACACACTAAGGATTAATGAGCTGCTGGGTTCATGAATATTAATAACATAGTCTGTGTTCGCTCAAACTGATTTGCTGAAATCAAAACAGGGACTATAATAGGTGAACGCCAGCCAATGGGATTGTCATTTGCGCATTAGTTACGGCCACTACCAGGGAACCCGGCAGTTCTTAAAAGCTGAAGAATTCCAAAGGAACTCCGGTATTTTGACAGGAAAATGCAACAAAGAATATCATTTACATGTAGCGCGTCAATTTAGCATGTTATGTAAGTCTCTCTCGCTCTCTCTCTCTCTCTCTTTGCGTGTGTGAGACAAAGCAACGGAGAGCCGTGCACCTTCACACTAGAGTTTACGGTACGTCAAATACAGCTACACTGCGCATCCATTCAGATAAACTGAAAAATAAAATGATAGTAATATTGTAATAAATTATAGTAATGCCGCATTTTATTGTCGGTAACAGTAACAGCATTGTAACGGGGGGAAACAGTAATTCGCTTGATTACTCGTTACTGAAAAAAAATAGTAGTAGTAACGCAGTTTATTTATAACGCCGTTAGTCCCATCACTGATGTTCATATAGGAAAGCAACTGAAAAACAGTACAGGCAGAGGTACAAACAAACAAACAAATAAATAAATTTGCATCGTATGCATTGTATGATTGCAGAGTTAAATTTTATATGAAAGCCTTTATACAAAAGTTAAATAAACACTCTGCCAATGAAAATTGTTTCAAAAAATAACTTGATACTTTGTTCTTGACGGAATCAGTGGTTTTGAACAAATCCTTTGAGAGAATGATTCTACTACTCACTCAAAGTTTGGTTGCTGAATGAGTGAACATTTTTTTAAAGAACTGGTTGAGTGAATAATGCAATGACTCACTTATAAAGACAGTCTTTATGTCAGAAACCGCATACTGTCAGAGTAGGTATTGCAACTGATTAAGAATGAACCTTACGACGGTTAAAAAAATAAAATAAAAGTGTATGGTCTTTGCATGTAACATATGCCGGTAGTTGCACTGTTTCACTGCCATTCACAATAACCACGCTGGTATAGTAAAGTGTCCACTGGACACTTGAGGAATCTCGCTGGAAGTAGCAGGTTTTTCATTGACTGTTTTATGTATTTGGACATACTGTTCAAGAATATGTTCACGTACTGTTTTCTCATCTACTACATAGTAGGGAAGTTAGAATATTAGGATGCATCCATGCTTACATGAATCAGCTTCACTGAAGATTGACAAAAATATAGTCAGGCCCTGTGCCAAATCACACCCTAAACCCATGTGGTCTTCCTCTGAGTCCACACTTTCATGACGTAACGCCACTTTGACTTTCGTGTAGAAGTCCGCCGCTTCGACTGTCCTGTAGAAGTCTGCTGTGAAGCTTGTTTCAGTGAGGCTCCGCAGAAGTGTGCATCGAGGGTGCGTCGAGGGTGCATAGCGGCTGCTAGCGAGGACCTATCTGAAACTTAAAATGACAAATGCCACACCCTACAGTCTCGTGGACTTATCGGACATGCGGATACAGAGGTCACTGTAAGTCTGCAAGTCCATATGGTGCACATGAAATGTGCAATTTGTGGACTTGTTGCCACATACTGGTGTAACCATTCAACCTACAAAAAAGACTCACTATAATACCCAAACCTAATTCACAGACTGACAGTCTGTCTGGAATACAGCAATACAGGCCAGCTGAGTGATACAAAAAGTGAAATATCCAAGTGCTGTTGGACTGTTACATCAGCACTCTTGGAAAGTTGTGTGACCAGATTCGAGGACAGGAACTAAGTGTTCTATAGGCCCCCCAAAAAACATACATTGCAAGAGACTTTTAAATCAGCTTTCTGGTTAAATATAGCCAGTGCCTCCTACCAATACTTGAATTATTTGATTTCAAGAGGGGCACTAGGCTTCATTTGCATGCTCTCAGTATAATTGAGTCACATGAGTATAGATTTTTAGAACAGCGTTGCATTACAGATCTACGTAAATGCTACATAGCATATTTTTGACAATTCTAGTATGTTCTGTGATTTCTATTCTTGAAACTATTCCCATGCCAGTAGGGACACACTATTGTAATTTCAAATACTATACATATATGTGTATAAAAGTGCTGCATAGTCTTGTCAAACATGAAAGGGGCCATAAGGATCCACGGGGAAAAAAAAAATATTTCAGCAGTTCCCTGTAGAAATTAAGAGGTGGATATGCTCATACGTGACCGCAGAAGTTCCCACTGGATTCCGTAAACAAACCCACCAGCTCAGTTCATTATACATTCATGCCAAAAGTCAAAGCATCTCATATCAGAAGGAAAAAAAATATATATAATAACTAGGGATTTTAAAGAGAAACAGTCAGGCGACTTGGTGTCTCAGGCCGTAGAGTTTTCTGGAATCAAATTACAGTTCCGCGGCCGGCACCGCAGGGAACGGCTGCTGCTGGATGCATCACACACCTCTCCCCAGGCAGATCTGCGGGCAGTGGACACAGCTGAGGAAAATGAAAAATGATTTCTGCGAAAGGTTAGCTGCCATCATCCTCTCGGCCCGTCTCTGCTGGCGCCTGTCACTCTCCATACACCAGCTAACCTGATTCACAGCAAATAAAGACAGAACATATTCTGTCTGCTTTGCAGAGACTGTGCTAAAATCTAAAGCTAAATTGAGGCAGGCAAACTATATTGTTTTTAAATGTTATTTATATAGTCTGTACCTTCATAAACTGTGCACCAATACAACATAAACTGCCTCTTATTTCTGTTATACTAATTAAAGAATAAAAAAATCTTAATCTTTACATACAGCCTCTTCTGCCTGTCTATGAAGTACAAATTTCTATCAAAATATTTTATTTTATAGAGGAAAAAGAAATACAGGCTTGTTTGTTTATTCATTTGTTTGTTTGTTTGTGTATTTATTTGGCGGGGGTAAACTATTTAATTGATTGGGTTCAGTAAATAAACCAAGAACTGCTCTAACTAGGGCTGTGAATCTTTGGGTAAAAACTAACGATTTTTGCACAATTTGCTTCAAGACGATTCACAATTAAATTTGATTAACTATTCGATTCTGTATTCCTTAAAGGGCATTCACAGGATTATTTCAATGTTTCCGCAAAATTCTTCAAATGCTTAGTCAGGGGGCAAGAGTGAGGGGAAAAAAATTAAACAAAACTTTTATCCATTGTTAGATGTTAGTTTAATGATGCTATGCATGGCATATGGCATATGTAGAAATATGCCCGTGTCTTTTCTATCTTTGTCATTTATCTTTGTTGTTATAAAAAAGAACAAATATAAGAAAGAAACAAGTCGTGTATTCAATTTTTTATTTTACATCTAAACATAAGCATTTTAAGTATAAGAAAAACACTTTAAATAAAAATCACTTTAGTGTGGTCATTACAAATAAATCGATTATTAAAACAACAAAAGCAGTTAAATCAAGAGTAGCGAGCGATTCCCTGTTTTTTTTTTTTTTTTTATCATTTGATTAACATTAATGCAACAGATGGCCTATGTTTAGACATAGTGTAATGCACGGATTTAATATATTGTTACAAATCCGATGTTTGTTTTTTTTTGTTCCCTAACAGTTCCCCAAATGTTCACTTAAGATATAACAGATTATGTTTGTGTGAATATTTAAATATATTTACCTATCCTCTCAGAAATTGTACAAACGAAGATACTTTTAAATGTTTGATTACTATTTGGAGCATTGGAATCGCTAGACGAGGGCTTAATGAACTCATTTTTGTGAAAACCTCAAACGTGACCAAAATCAACATTTTTCACTTTTTTTCTGCCAGTAGCTCAAAATTAGCCCTGCACATTCCAACTCATTTTGCCAGCACAGGTCACATATTGTTAACTGGCCTGGAAATTCACACTAGTTTAAGCTTTTTCTTTTTTTCACAACAGGGTATATTTATACATGATTATATGCTTAATATGTTCATATGTGAGCACTGCACATTAAGAATCCAAATGATATGCAAATCAGCTAAAATTAACACAGTGTTAACTTACTATGTAGGTTACATGCTACTGGCGAGTGGATGGGTCACATGATGAACATGCTAATGCATAGACACACTTAACTTGCAAAGCTGTGAACTCGCACACAATCGTGCATTAATATCCATATGCAAAACATTTCACTGGCCAATTAACTAGTTTGCCACACTAAGTCCTGATTTACAATATGAAACTTATGAAAGAAAAAACAAATCAAAAGCAACTTTAAGGCCTTTTTCAGACTCTTATACAGGAGCAGAATCAATACTGCAGTCTCCACCATAATTAACTGCATCATCAAAACATGCTCAAACCCTTATAAAAGACAAAATGGCTCTGTGTTCTCTGCAGACGGGGACAGATGGAAGACTCAAAGACATTTAAGAAGAAAGACAGTAAGAGGAAAGTACACGAGATAAAGGGCAAAGTCAGAGAGCTGTAAAGAAAAAACGCAAATGCTAAAATCGATATATAGAACTTTGCTCTGACGCTCGACTCTTCAAAATGACAGATACTCGGTCAGAAGCATTTTTCAGAATGGTTTGTTTTGCTTCTTCCTTTCGTAGGAAAGGGTGCAAAAAAAAAAAAAAATATGAAAGGTCAAATGTTACAGCAGTTAAAGCATTATGGATATTGACTGTATCTTTGTTTCATTTATCTGGGAAGGACCGCGGCATACAGCACAAATACCAAGGAGGTCATTTTCCAAGGTGGGAAGTTTTAAAAGGAAAGTTTGCAGTGTAGCGACCAAGAGGGAAGTCAGACTTGACAGACAGATATTTGTTACTAATATCCTCTGTTCTGCCAGACACAGTTCTCTATTCTCTTAGATCAACACCTGGCACTGGGAAAGACAGAGCTAAGGAAACAAGGCTGCCGCCATCTGTGTGATTACTTATGAATAAAACTCGTCCTGCATTATAAATGTCTGTTTGCTACACAGAAGAAATTCAGTCTCTGAATTGCTTCCTCTGAATATAATTTTCATGCTTGTTTCCTTTACTTATATGTAAGGGATTATTACATTTTCCTAAAATAACTTCAGCATCCTTGTCTGACTCTTACAAATACAACCCACAAGAAAGTACATACTGTATATTTTAGTACATTACCAATTACCACAACAAGCAGCTACCAGTGTTGTTGTTGTTTTTGTTTTTTTTAAGTTTTTTTTAAAATATATTCACAAGGAAATTATACAGAAAACAGGGATCAATATTCCTGAATATATACCCCTATTTGTATGCCAGCATACTATTTATGAGCTCCAGGGTAAATGACAAGATTCTCATTTTGTTGTTGTGGATCTATTAATTAATTCAAAAATACATGAAAATGCAATTCATATGACTTGAATATACCTCTTCTATAATGAACATGTCTTAATTTCTGAATTAAAATTAATTTTTGGGAACATAAAGAAAAACAATGTCAGGGTTGATGCAACCAACAAGCATCAGAGGGGGGAGATGATTTCATAAACACATGCTGTTTTTAAGGTTTCATAATATATCACACAATTTGCACTTTTTACGATAAGGCAACATTAATTCAGGTTGTAAAATATCATGTGTTGTGATATTTTTTAAGGAGTCATGATATTTGTAAACATTAGTTTTTATCTTGACAAATTTATTTATTTGTTTGTTTGTTTGATTAAGATGTGTTTAAGGAAATTGTTTATTTTATATACTATTTTTTATTTGATGGTTACACCACATGATGCTGTTGTTGTTTCAATGCAATTCATACATTCTGTACAGTGACTTGAATACAATTTCTTAGTTCTTTTGTGCAAGTTTTCAATTTCTAAATTAAAATTTGGGGGACATACAATCAAAAATGTCAGGGTTGGTGCAACCAACATGCAGGGGTGGGGGGATTATAATAATAATAATAAAAAACCTGTTTGTCAAGGTCAATAAATCTCTTAATATGTCATGCAATTTGCAGTTATAATAAATCGGACAATTCAAGTGTGTCATGTTGTGTGACTCCCTAAAAATATTTGTGAATTAATAATTCCTGATAAATGTAAAAATGTGTAATACCTTTTTGAAAATAATAATTAAGAGACTTGCATACACTCACATATTCAAGGTATAAGGAACATATATTGCTTGTATTTTACTTTTGTATATTGCATTTTACTTGATGGTTGCACCACACAACATTTTATAAAATAAATAAACCTTGTCATTATATTCACAACTCAGCATTATAGTTTTAATTAAAATGTATTTGCAGATATTTAAAAATACATTTACATTACATTTAGTAATTTAGCAGACACTTTTATCCAAAGTGACTTACAAATGAGGACAATGGAAGCAATCAAAATGAACAAAAGAGCCATGGCATGCTATATGTTAACAAGTAAGTTAACAGAATCACATTTAAAATGGGTTTTTCATATAGTTTTAACAAACTTCTAGATCAAGTTCTATCCATATTTGGGTTCATTCAAATCCAGATATGGATACAAATAATTTTGCCATTGCAATAGATACACATATTGGCTTCACTGCACACTCTTAGTGGATTAATTATAGAAGTGTCACATTTACTGGTGCACAACTAGTCACCAGAAAAGCCTTGTCAAATGAATGAATGAATAAAGAAAAGAAGAAAGAAAAGAAAAGAAAAAAAAATACATTTTGTCATTTCCTTTCGTTTCCCTGAGGGAGGCGCACCCACTGAATGCCACAGTCCCTCACAAATGCAGGTACTGCTCCGTAACACAAAGCTTAAGGACGGTACAGCGATCTCGGTCTATACACCGTTATGCTCAGAGGTACAAGAGCTATAATGGGGTAAAAATATGAAAGCGACTGCTGGCTCCGTTGTTTATCATTCTCACGAGGAACAGTGCAGCTATGTTTCTGATTCTTCATCTTTATCTAAACTATTAGAGAAGACTTATACTCTCGTCTAGAGGAAGGGGGTAAAAAATGACGAGTCCTGGCCCTCTGATAAAAATGTTAACTAGGTGAGTGTCAGAGAGATGGATTGTGTGCTGTCAGGGAGAGCAGGAACATGAGAATACATTGATATTTCTCATTACGTTGCCCTCTCCCCCGTCTTTGTTTTTCCACCGAAACTCTGGCGTGGAGGAAGGAGGGCCTGACGATAAATCACGCCCCAAATAACAACCAAGCTGCCCCCGCCCCCAACTGCTACGCCAAATATGATCACTCCCTCACTGTTCCACCATACTTTGCGAGAAGCAGCCATCGATAACGATCTAATGAACAAAGCTATCAAACGACATCAGGGTAGAAAAAAAGGATAGAGGGTACAAGAGAGAGAAAGTATGAGATACTTGATTTCAAAGTCTCTAAGCGGCTCAGCCTACAAAATGATAATCTCCCCGAAATTGAGAAAAGTCTGCTGATGATGTATTGATTGCGTAGATAATGAAACGAAGGGGAAAATCAGCTAGATAAAAGACATTCAGAGATATAAATAAGTGAGACTTGTTCAGTGGTGTATTCTGAGCAGAAGCGTTTTGGAACAGATATAGGAAGACTTAATGACTGATACCTTGAACTGAACACTTTTGACTAAAAATAGTGACACCACATGAACCAATATGTGCTAAAATTAGAAATGTTCACATTTTTGATGCCAAGGACCCCCAAATATGATGAACCTCTTTCTACACTACAAATAAATGATTTCATGTCAAATAAAAAGGTAAATAATAATAATAATAATAATAATAATTAGCAGTAGTAGTAGTAGTAGTATGTGTGGAAAATTCAGCAAGAATGATACATGTGACCCTGGACCCTGGTATTAAGTGTCAATTTTTACAAGATTTATAGATACAACTATTTGAAAATCTGGAATCTAAGGGTGCAAAAAAATCTAAATATTGAGAAAATCGCCTTTAAAGTTGTCCAAATGAAGTTCTTACCAATGCATATTACTAATAAAAAATTAAGTTTTGATATATTTACGGTAACAAATTTACAAAATATCTTCATGGAACATGATCTTTACTTAATATCCTAATGATTTTTGGCATAAAATAAAATTGGATCATTTTGACACATACAATGTATTTTTGGCTATTGCTACAAATATACCCCAGTGACTTAAAACTGGTTTTGTGGTCCAGGGTCACAAATGAGAGTCAATACAGTGTTTTGCAAAATGAAAAACTGATTTTGTTGTCAATGTATTAAAGCCAAAATATTAAAACATGATATTATTTTGACAAAACTATATACAGTATCTAAACCAAAGCTATCAATAGAAAAGCAAAAACATGATTTTCAACAATATTTATGAAACAGTAATCAAAATTTAGTAAAGGTTAGTCCTAAATTTTGTCAATTAAAGAATGTTAGCTATTATCTGTAAGTTAGTAATAATTATGTTCCAAAAAACTAAGAAAACTAATTATATTTAGCAGATATCTACGAAAATCTCTACCACAAATACAAATAAGAATTTTGATGACATCATTCTGCACTTCAGCCGCTCATCAGATTTTCTGTCCAATCAAATGCTCTCTAGAATCTGAAGCGTCCTGCCCCCGACATTGTATTTTTAATTGCTATAGAGGAGTTTGAACATCGCAAACAGCTGTTTATGATTAAAAAAAGAAAAAAAAGAAGAAAAAAAGTAATATAAATATATTACAATTATTTTACAAATGCATTTCATATTTAGTTACAGTATGCTGCTGTTGGACATACTTAGTTTCAAATCTTCCCAACAATATTTTTTTCACCTATAACTATTCAAACATCAGATTGGTGATGTTGTCTCTTAGATTAAATAAATCCCAAGGGATCTTGACAACAACATGAAATCAAAATTAACCTTATTTACTTTCCTTTGATATGGAACTGGCTGTTTTCCAAAAAAAAAAAAAAAAAAAACATTTGGGGAACCTGCTCGGAAACCTGTCGTTTTTGCATTTCCATTTGTTGCCACTAGTGGGCATAACAACATATTTCAAATTTTGGAATAAGTGGCAGGCCTCTGTTCATAACTTTTCATAATCAGATTCCCCATTTCCCCCTCTAGATTCTGAGAAATAAAATAATGAAGATTTAATTTAGATTTCTAGAGTTAGATGCCTGGGTAGAATCTAACTGTCCTCTCAACCCAGAACCATCTTTAACGCTCATCTACCGATAGATTGACAGGCATGTGATTATAATCCTCACTCTGTCGTTTTAATATCTCCCCATTAAGCCCTGTGGAGAGTGCTTGTTCTGTTCCCGAGATGTGTGGCTCTGCTCTTGACAGCAAAGCCATTAAAAGTTGCCAAAAAAAAAAACTTCAGACGGAGTGGGTTCTTTTTACTGTATAGATTTATAAGTTTTCTATTCAGTCATTATAGTGCAGCCAGAATATGTGTATGAATTGTGAATGATGACTGAATGCTAATCTGTCAGATTCAATTTTAGATTTGAAACTGTATTTAATATAACGAGTAACAGTTAACAATACTAATAACATTACAAAGCACACCTTGATTAAAAAATAATAATAATTATTATTATAAACATTGTCATTTGTTAAATCAAGTGGCATTGGCATGATGTTGATTTCAAATCCAAACAATGAAAATAGCATTTCATGAAACAAGTAATGTTTCATGACTAGAGCAACCGTTCCAAGGAACCGTAAAACGACTGAAAGTTATGATTTCAAGGGCTAAACTCATGGTCCTCTTTCAAATTTACAACTGTTAAAGTGCAACCCCTTTGCTTTTCTTCTCATGATTAAAAAAGGTCACAACACTTATTTCTGAAAACCACTGACCTTTACAGAGAGAATGGAGTTGGTGAGATTAGAAAACCTTCCATGAAACCAGGAACCTCTATAGTTGTGTTTTTTGTTTTGTTTTGTTTTTTTATGTTTTTTTCTTTCTTCATGAGCATGGTGGCATCTTTCAACACACCATTTAGCAAATGGCCATTTAATACATTAGGGATAAGAAATGAGAGACAGCAAACAAATAAAGTCCTGTTTCTTGGAATCAGTCCAGTGCCTAGATCCCACATAATGCTTCTGGTGCAATGACAGGTTTTTTGGGATGAAAAATGTTGGGATGTTTTTTTTTTATTTTTTTTTTTTTTTTTTTGAATAAAATGAAAACTAATAAAGAATTTCAAATCACATGAGTCAATAGTTTATTCACAACAGAACATAGATAACATAACATAAATGTTTAAACTAAGAAATTGTACGTGGTTTTGCATTGTCCTGCTGAAATACACAAGGCCTTCCCTGAAATAGATGTCATCTGGAGGGGAGCATATGTTGCTCTAAAACCTTTATATACCTATCAGCATTCATAGTGCCTTCCAAAACATGCAAGCTGCCCATACCGTATGCACCTATGCACCCCCATACCATCAGACATGCTGGCTTTTGAACTGAACGCTGATAACACGATGGAAGGTCTCCCTTCTCTTTAGCCCGGAGGACACGGCGTCCGTGATTTCCAACAAGAATGTCAAATTTGTACTCATCTGACCATAGTACACTTTTCCACTTTAAAACAGTCTATTTTAAATGAGCCGGATTGTGTTTACCAACAGTGGTTTCTGGAAGTATTCCTGGGCCCATTTAGTAATGTCAATGACAGAACCATGCCGATGAGCAATGCAGTGTCGTCTATGAACGTGAACTATGAAGTGAGGGTCCCTTACGCACAGAGAATTACTCCTATCTTTTTATAATGTTATGCACTGTAGATGATGAGATTTTCAAAGCCTTTGCAATTTGACGTTGAGGAACATTGTTTTTAAAGTATTCTACAATCTTTTTACGCACTCGTTCACAGATTGGAGAGCCCCTGCCCATCTTTACTTCTGAGAGACTCTGCCTCTCCAAGACATCTTTCAAAATGTCTTTCTTTTTCAGCCCTTTGTTGCCCCCATGCCAACTTTTTTGAGACCTGTAGCAGGCATCAAATTTGAAATGAGCTCATTTAGTGGATAAAAGTGTAAAATTTCTGTTTAAACATTTGTTATGTTCGCTATGTTCTACTGTGAAGAAAATATGGCTCATGTGATTTGAAAGTCTTTTAGTTTTCATTTTATTCAAATTTAAAAAACATCCCAACATTTCCGGAATTCGGGTTGTATAATTTCCTAAATTTCAAGGTCACGGCTTAGTCCTATTTGAAGCTATCCTAACAGGAGTAGATGGGCATTTTTAAGTATATTTCATGAATTAATTGTATTGTACTGGCAAGCAATTCCAGCTGCAGCGTTGAACCGATTCTGCATTGAGAGTCTCGGCATTATCCTGTTTTCTCATGCATTTGTCTTAAGTGGACGACCAACCTTTTTGGGGGACATGAATGAATTAGTGTTATTGTAAACCTGCAATATTTGAGAAATCACACATTTGGAATGAACAACTTCTCTTGCAGTGACCGAAAGGGTCTTCTTTTTGGCCTTCATCTGAAGCACTGTATAAAAAACTTAAATTATATATTTGAAAAAGAACACTTACAGATACCTCCTAGTTATTGGTGTTAATCTGGCACCTTGTGCTAATTTCCTCAATTATGTGAAAACCCTATTTAACTGGCAACAGCATTCCTCCAATTTTTACTGAAATTGCAAGATGGTAGGCCTCTCTAAGGTGACTGAAACCCTGCAACAGGAGGTGGTCCAAATGAAGGCCAAAGGGACGACCCTTTCAGTCACTGCAAGAGAAGTTGTTCATTCCAAATGTGTGATTTCTCAAATATTGCAGGTTTACAATAACACTAATTCATTCAAATCCCCCCAAAAGGTTGGTCGTCCATTTAAGACAAATGCATGAGAAAACAGTATATGCAGAGATTCTCAATGGGGAATCGCTGCAACACTGCAGCTGGAATTGCTTGGCAGTTCAGTGCTGAACAGAGTATGGATCTGTCTCAGCACGTTTAAGAGAAGTCGGACTGAAAACACACTCTGCAGTGACCAAGCCTCTCATCAGCAGAAAGAGTCAAAAGTCTAGGCATACCTTTGCTGAGAAGCATGTTGTGTGGATAGAGGAGAACTGGTCCAAAGTTCACTTTAATAATGAAAGCAAGTTTTATTTACTTGGGTCCAATGGGAAACATTTTGCTTGACATCAAACTGAGGAATGACTGAATCCCAAGTGTGTGAAGAAGTCAGTGAAAGGTGGATGAGGAAGTGACATGGTTTGGGGGATGTCAACCTCTTGTAGTCTTTTAACCCATACGACTGAAGTTTAAGTTGTTATCCACAAACACATTCATTATGCAGTAATGCCCCATTCAAGAACGAATCATTCTTTTCGAGTCAAATCCAGTTCACAAAACTGGTCTGAATGAATTTTGCATGACTGAATATGTCAATGAACTGGTTGCATCAGTTAACAGCGTAGAATTATTAAAGAATAATTAAAAAATGTGAATTGTTCCTCGCCCAAAGCTATAGTTGATGACTTTAGAAAACTCAGAATATAGAGCATGAGTCAAATTTACTTCTATGATAGCTGAATAGTGTTTTGTACCCATTTGGAAATGTGAAAGCTTCAGTCTCTATTCATTGTGACTGCATAAAAAGAGAGATCAGCACAACTCTCCACAATTTAAAAGAAATAAAGTCAGGTTTGGAACGATGTGAGTGTCTGTAAATAATGGTAGAATTTTAGTTATGGGTAAACTATCCCTTTAAGTGGCTTGGAAGGAGAATAAACTGCCTTCTGCTGCCATTAGATTGACCGACAAGAAAATTAAAAGAGAAAAATAAAAAGTCAATAAAGAAATAAAGGGAAGAAGTGAAGGGAAGAAAAATCATAACAACACAAGTATGATAAGCAGTCATAGTCTTTTCTTTGGCAAGGTGACACTGCAAAGGAAAGTGAAAATGCCATCAGGTACATCAAACAGAGCAGGAGGACAAAAGCTGCACTGAAGACTGTATCTTTCACACAGGAGCTGTCAGGCTCTTTATGACCACACTGCGGGAGTCTACTGTAGCATGTCACATTGTCTCAATAAAGTGACAAATAAAACCACACGCTGGAGTCCCATTGTTAACCATGCTGGATAAACAACCCTAACTGTGATGGCTGAAGTCGTGGTGCTTTTGTTTGGGAAGAGGCCTGTGCAGAAGAGGGTGGGAAGGTAAAAGGACTTAATGAAAGGCCTAAATGAAAATTGTCATTAAAACATAGTTGTTAAAGCTGAAGTGTGCAGTTTCTGCAGAACTGCAAAAATAATAGCTATTTTCCTGAATACTCCCCACATCTTCCTTTGGTGGGACAAACAGATAGATCAGTGTAGCCTGTATTAAATTTGTTCCACAACATATTAGCAAAACATATCTTTCTATTAAGTTGATTTTTGTAGTATGCATGCAAAAACAACAGTGACCTGTGTAAAGTAAAAAAACAATGATTCTGAAGAGTCAATTCTTGTGAGTGAATAAAATGCATACAATGTGTGTGTGTGTGTGTGTGTGTGTTTAGTTTTCTTGGAGCAAAATATAGTATCTTCTTTCTTTTATTTCTGCAGTTAGACATGTTCTTGACTAGATTCCCCCATAAATAGCAAGAGAAATAGCAAGATGAAGTGTCATGTACTAGATAATTAGCTTAGTTTACTTATCATTTCACACACAACGCAAAATGAATTGTCCACAAAAAAACCTTTGGCTTGAAACGTGGCATTACGACCCTTCACAACACCCACTCTCCTTCCACTTACAATTACTAACAAGAAACATGGCATGGCAGGGACCTGCTTGAAAAACATTTCTTCGCTAATCTTCAGTAGCAGTGGGATGCTAAAATGCTGTCGCCTCTTAAATAGGCTTTATGAGAGAGTAAATGCGTCTAGTTTAGCTTATAAAACATTTAACAGTGTAAGGTAAGGGGGGACAGCCCTCACTCATTATTTATAGGAGGACAAAAAACGACTCAGAGGGGAAAAAAATCTCACTCATTTGCTGTGCAGGACGCTGAAAATATATACACCAAAACTCCACAATAACCCTCATGACCACATGCAAATTAAAAACAAGCTAATTTATCATGCACCGGTCGAGCACTGTTGATGAGGCCCTTCATTTCTCTCCAAGCACTTTTGGGAATTAAAAAAGCAAGGCTTATAAATGGGTTGAGTGGAATATTCATATGAACCTGCTGATATTCAGTCTAGCATTAGTAAGAGCATACTTCAGTTACATGTAATATGTCACAGTAAAATAATAATAATAATAATAATAATAAATAAAAAAAGGGTTCCACTTTATATTAGTTGGCCTTAACTACCATGTACTTACATTTAAATTAATCATTTGATACAATGCACTTATTGTGTACATACATGTTTGTACATTGTACTTATATATATTTTTTAAATACCTATATGTAATTACATCTGTAATTAATTTCTGCAATTCAATTTATAATTACACGGTTGACCCATCCTTTACATCTTAGCCCACCCTTAAACCTACCCATACCACCAAACCTGTCCCTAACCTTACCCGTATCCCACCTCAATAGCAGCAAAAGTGTTTTGCAATACAATATGACCACAATAAGTACATTGCACTTATTTTTTTGATGTAAGTACATAGTAGTTAAGGCCACCTAATATAAAGTGTGACCAAAAAAAGTGAAACACTCAAAAAGGATTATACTATGATTGCATCATTTATATAACTTTAATTTACCTCAATAAATCCAGACAGATATTTTTGTGTGAGTTTGGAGGGGTCAACATAAGTACATTTTCAAATAACAAACATTACTCCTTGCCAAACCAATTTATTTTATCAAATAATTAATTGATAATTTATTTTATTTCCATTCATCAACATATCTTATTTTGTATTTCACAGAAAACAGAAACCATACATATTTGGAACTGCATAATGTTCATTTTAGGGTGAGCTGTCCCTTTAAGAACCATACAATCTAAATTGTACTTGCATGATGACAGTATGTAGTTAATTGCACTGTCAGAATATGTGTGACAACATGTAGTACATGAACTGGAAGATGTACGACACTTGAACCTCACCTCATCATAGATGCTGTCGTTCTTCTCAAAGTCCCCAGCCTTCCTTGGAAGCACGTGAACATGGACATGCTGTAATTACAAGAGGAACAGAGGAATGGTTAATCGAAAAACTTTCATTCAGCAAAGCTGAGGTCACTGTCAGAGAAAGTAAGGACAGGTACGCTCTACTACCCTCCATAACAGTCTTCTGGCAGCTTTTCAGTGTTAACTTCTCTGAAATCATGCAAGAGATACTGTAAATTCCACAAAGCATGCATCCGTAAACCTCTAAGACTAGTTATTTTTTAGGCTTTTAAAACTTAAATTGACTTTGTCAGATGTCCTCGGCGAATTCCCTTCTGCAATATGCTGTCACAAACTTGGCCATCTGCACGGTTAGTTTGTAAAATTGTGATTTACTTGGGTGCACATTAGCAACGTAATTTGAGTCCCAGTAGAACACGCTCTGTTTTAATGAACAAAACATTTGCCTTTGTTTATAATGTGCCTACCTGACATATTTGCAGTCTTTTCAACCCTTTTTTGTTTAGTTTTTTTTTTTGTTTGTTTGTTTTGTTTAGTTTTTTATGTGTTTTTTTATTTTATTTTTTTTGGGGTGGGGGGAATGGGGCTATACATGTACTGTATGTATTAAAGTCATCTGGTACGACCAACAAAGTCAAGTAATGTAACCAATAATTCAAAGGAAATTACATGGAAGGGACCCTTGCAGACCTTGTGCATCAAGATCAACAAGTCTCCTAAAATATCAGATAAGGTTATTTAAGGTTAGTAAATATGTGGTGCAACTCCCCAAAAACCTGCTATTAAAGAACCTTTTATTATATTTATTAATGTTATTATTTAATGCTTACATTTAAAACTCTATTTTGAAACTTTAAATATAGTTCTGGTGGTGAAATGTCAGGTCGTGCAACTGCCCGTGATCTTAATTAAATATGAATTTATAACATTTATTTGAAAAAAAAGTAAAGAAAAAAAAAACTTATTTTAAAACTTTTTTTTTTTTTTACAATTTTGATGTGAACATTCACACGTATCAAAAATGAAAGGAAATATGTCATTACATTTTACTTGATGGTTATACCACATGACATTTTCAGCAACTTAAGCTCCTTAGTAAAACATGTTTGTACCAGCATGTTTAAAACTCCAAAAAACATACATACAATTCACTGTATTTTCCATCTGAAATGAACACTTGAGGCAGTACAATAGCAACTATGTTTATTTTTTTTCACTCAAATTATGATTAGGGTGCAGATAATCAATTAATAAAGAGTAAATTTGTGTCTCCTTGCACAACACTATGTTATATGACCTCAAAGAGGTTTTACCATAGTGCATGATTTATAAGCTATGTGCATTTTGATGTTTCCATCACATAACCAGGCTCAAATGTAGACTTGCTTGGTAGCGCACCTGGTACAGCATTGCACTTGTGATGAGTACTCGGTTGTGAGTCTCGTGAAACATGAATCATGAAAAAGTTTTCAAAGACTTAAAGAAGCAAGCTAACATTGCATGGTGACTTTAGCAAATGTGTTTTTTTTTATCAAATGTTTGCTTTTGTGAATACTATTGGTTAGGTTTAGGGAGGGTTTTGTGTAGGTTATATACATGAATACAACATGAAGACAATTTTCAATAACCTGGCATGCAATTCGAGATTTAAAATATATCCTTTTCTTTATCATGAGGATTCTTATTTTTTATTGACCCATTTACTGTATGTAGGTCAGGTGTGGATGATTCTATGACCTCTGACCTCTTGAGAACTTCCTTAGCAATTTGCATAAAGATTTTTATTTAAAAAAATAATAATAATGCCACATTGATGGCTCAGGAAGGTGTAATTGTTCAAATAACATATTGTTTCATTTTAAAATATAAAAAAAATTGTAACCCTAATGTGTATTTCAATTGTAATATTTCTTTAAACTCTAGGGAAAGAAAAGTGTTTTAAATGTATTTGCAAAACATAATAAATTGGTTCCTAATTAATAACAGACAGAAACGTCCACTTTTCTGTCCCTAGATTTTAAAGAAATATTACAATTGAAATACACATTAGGGTTACACTTTTTCTATATTTTAAAATGAAACAATATGTTATTTGAACAATTACACCTTCCTGAGCCATCAATGTGGCATTTGTTTAGTTTTTTTTTTATTAATTATATATAATTCCAAGTACCACAAAACTGCTTGTCCCCACAGCCATGTACAGCAGGAAAGTGCTTTATTTTGAGGTCAAAAACAGGATTTTCTACCATTTAAAATACAAAAGTCTATTCATAACTATCAAATATATGATATAAATGGCATAATAAAACAAAATGCCAAAAAAAATATTATAAAATATATAATGAAAATAGTGGTCCCTTGGAGATGTGTCACTGGTGTTACCGCTTAACAAAAGTATTTTATTTAGGAATAACAGATTATCATCTGATGACATCACTCGACTTCCTCCTTCCTATTTTCTAAACATCTATGAAAAAAGGCCCATGTTTAGTCCACTGTTTCTTTTCAGTTATGATAAATTTTCTCATTTATCTCATGATTTCATATGAAGCTTTTAGTTGATGTCACTGGTGTGACCTATTTATTGTTAGGGAAATGTAAAAAAAAACTATAATACAAATGGATTAAACTACTTAATTTAGTGAGTATACCATGATTGACAACATGTGGCTTGATACCTTGCAGCAGACATTTTGTAAAATGCATTTTTCATGAAAATTGTCACTGGTGTTACTGTCACTGGTGTTACCTTCCTTATGGATAACACCAGTGACGATCAGTATATCAGGTCTAATGTATGTCACTGGTGTTACTGTGCTGCGGTACTGTGTTACTGTACTGTTTTTGTCTGTCACATTAAATAAATAAAACATAATCTCCTTATTTCTTGCATTTTCATTATTTTTCTGTAACTCTGACTACATGTGCTGAATTTTTTTTTAGAAATAATATTTCATAAAAACTTTTAATATTGCTAAAGAAGGTAACACCAGTGACAAAAAATGCTACATGTGGTCTTGAAATAATTGCACAAAAAAGCTAAAAAAAAAAAAAAAAAAAATTAAGCTGTCATTTATATGTATTCATAAAGTCAAAAGGTAATCTAATAATGTGGTCTAAGTTTAAATGTAAAAAAAAAAAAAAAAAAGTAAGACATTTTGCCATACCAAAAGTGGATGTTTCTGTAGAATGACCCCGTATTTTTGTACAATCTTAACACAAAGGGTTCTCAAAGTCTGTCTTTACCACACAAAAACCTTAAAAATATAATAACCTTGTATCGCATTTAAAAAAAAAATAAAATAAATAAACTTCCCACTACTTATAAATTATATTATAAAACTCTCCGTATGTTTTCAGTGTTAAATGTTATGTGCAAAAATGGGAAGGTACTGGTTTCGCTTGAATTTCTAGTTGAAAACTTAACAAAAGGCAGGAGAAAGAGATGCAAAAAGAGATGTAAAACTGTCACTGTTCTTTGAAGATCTCTGTAAAAGATATTTAAAAGTATAAAAAAAAAAAATCAAAGTCACACATCAAGACAGTAAAATGGAGGCCTGTCACCATCCTCCCCCAGCAGTTTTGTAATGTGTGATCATTCGCTATTAATGTATCAGAGCTTTCTGCATGAAGACAGGTGACATGACAGTGTAATGTGGACAGCATACATAAAAACCTGGAAAAATAAAAGAGCAGGTACAGAGAAGATATGACTTGTGTCCCCTTGAAAAAGTCACGTGAAGTTTAAACGAACATGATTTTATGACAAAGCCTATTCTGATTATTTTGTCTAATCAGCAAGAGCCTATCTTTAGGCAGACATAAATCAAAACCACAGATAAACAAACAATATCATCTGCTGTCCAAACCGTCAACACTTTGGTGGTTTTCGCACCACACTGAACTCTACCAGGGTATAATAACCTCATTACAGTGCTTTTTAATTCATTTTTCATTAGTCTGGTGTGATAAACAGCTCAGGCTTGGTGAATAAGTATTTATAAATGTTACAAACAAGATAACATGTTTGGAGGCATCTGCTTTGTTGCAATGCATTTTCTATTTAATGAGTGCATTTGCATAATGTCTGCATTATTAAACTCATCTACCTTGAGGAACGTATGAAGAAACAGCACACACACACACACACAAAACCATTTCATCAAGAAGACTTTTTAGAGGCCGCTTAGCATGGAGAAGGAAAGCTCAGTAGACCAGAGCGAGTGGCAAAGGGCCACCAACTGAATAGTGCAGAAAATTGGAAGGATAAAATGGGTGATTTTAAGAGCAACGTGACAAGCTGCAGTGAAACACGGACAAGACTTTGGGGTCAGAGTCTGACATTTATTGTAACTCATATTACATGATAAAGAATGTGGATTACCTTGTGCATGATTTTATTAGCCTTGTTTCTGGAATTTGAGGGTGCAAAAAAATCTAAATACTGAGAAAACTGCCTTTAAAATTGTCCAAATGAAGTTCTTTGCAATGCATATTACTAATCAAAAATAAGTTTTAATATATTTACAGTAGGAAATTTACAAAATATCTCCATGGAACATGAGCTTTTCTTAATATCCTAATGATTTTTGGCAAAAGAGAAAAATGTATAATTTTGACCCATACAATGTATTTTTGGCTATTGCTACAAATATAACCTAGCGGTTTTGTAGTTCAGGGTCACACACACACACACACATATATCCAGACCTCTGTTTTCCATATAATTTTAGTAAATGGGGACTGGAGCAGCGATACACACACACACACACACACACAAAAACAAATAAAACAAATAAAAAATAAAATAAACACAATAAAGCCATCGTTTAATGATGCTTGTGCTGTATATAAAGTATTTTGAATACAGTATATGCTATGCGTTACTTTTAGCAGATTCAAATTTAATTTGTGATTCAGTGAATATATATTTTTGATCAAAAAAGGCAGCTTTGATGAGCATAAGAGACTTCTTATAAGACATAAACAATTTAAAAAATTTAAAACTTACTGATCCTAAACTTTTGAACTTTTCAACTCAAACTGTGAAACTCGTGTATTAAATAAATTCAATGCACACAGACTGAAGTAGTTTAAGTCTTTGGTTCTTTTAATTGTGATGATTTTGGCTCACATTTAACAAAACCCACCAATTCACTATCTCAACAAATTAGAATACTTCATAAGACCAATAAAAAAAAAAAAAAAAAAACATTTTTAGTGAATTGTTGGCCTTCTGGAAAGTATGTTCATTTACTGTATATGTACTCAATACTTGGTAGGGGCTCCTTTCGCTTTAATCACTGCCTCAATTTGGCGTGGCATGGAGGTGATCAGTTTGTGGCACTGCTGAGGTGGTATGGAAGCCCAGGTTTCTTTGACAGTGGCCTTCAGCTCGTCTGCATTGTTTGGTCTCTTGTTTCTCATTTTCCTCTTGACAATACCCCATAGATTCTCTATGGGGTTCAGGTCTGGTGAGTTTGCTGGCCAGTCAAGCACACCAACACCATGGTCATTTAACCAACTTTTGGTACTTTTGGCAGTGTGGGCAGGTGCCAAATCCTGCTGGAAAATGAAATCAGCATCTTTAAAAAGCTGGTCAGCAGAAGGAAGCATGAAGTGCTCCAAAATTTCTTGGTAAACGGGTGCAGTGACTTTGGTTTTCAAAAAACACAATGGACCAACACCAGCAGATGACATTACACCCCAAATCATCACAGACTGTGGAAACTTAACATTGGACTTCAAAAAACTTGGGCTATGAGCTTCTCCACCCTTCCTCCAGACTCTAGGACCTTGGTTTCCAAATGAAATACAAAACTTGCTCTCATCTGAAAAGAGGACTTTGGACCACTGGGCAACAGTTCAGTTCTTCTTCTCCTTAGCCCAGGTAAGACCCCTCTGACATTGTCTGTGGTTCAGGAGAGGACAACTGTAGCCAAATTCCTTGGCACGTCTGTGTGTGGTGGCTCTTGATGCCTTGACCCCAGCCTCAGTCCATTCCTTGTGAAGT
The DNA here is from genome assembly GCF_012432095.1 of Onychostoma macrolepis. Classification (NCBI taxonomy): domain Eukaryota; kingdom Metazoa; phylum Chordata; class Actinopteri; order Cypriniformes; family Cyprinidae; genus Onychostoma; species Onychostoma macrolepis. Next base: position 1,056,445 of record NC_081165.1, on the reverse strand, counting down.
TCACCCAAATTCTTGAATCGATTTTGCTTGACAATCCTCATAAGGCTGCGGTTCTCTTGGTTGGTTGTGCATCTTTTTCTTCCACACCTTTTCCTTCCACTCAACTTTCTGTTAACATGCTTGAATACAGCACTCTGTGAACAGCCAGCTTCTTTGGCAATGAATGTTTGTGGCTTACCCTCCTTGTGAAGGGTGTCAATGATTGTCTTCTTGACAACTGTCAGATCAGCAGTCTTCCCCATGATTGTGTAGCCTAGTGAACCAAACTGAGAGACCATTTTGACGGCTCAGGAAACCCTTGCAGGTGTTTTGAGTTGATTAGCTATTTGGCATGTCACCATATTCTAATTTGGTGGGCTTTTGTTAAATGTGAGCCAAAATCATCACAATTAAAAGAACCAAAGACTTAAACTGCTTCAGTCTGTGTGCATTCAATTTATTTAATACACGAGTTTCACAATTTGAGTTGAATTACTGAAATAAATGAACTTTTCCACGGCATTCTAAATTTGACAGCTTGACAGCTCCAGTACCCATTTGTTATATGTTGTAAGTAAATAAAGTGTCTTTGGGTGTACTATCCTTTTAAATGCTGCAAGATTGTGAATAAATTCCATAATATGAAATATTATAAAACAGATATTTCCAGTTACAGATGGTGACACTGTATGGGTCAAAATTAGAGATTTTTCTTTTATGCTAAAAATCATTAGTACAGTGAGGAAAATAAATATTTGAACACCCTGCTATTTTGCAAGTTCTCCCACTTAGAAATCATGGAGGGTCTGAAATTGTCATCGTAGGTGCATGTCTACTGTGAGAGACATAATCTAAAAAAAATCCAGAAATCACAATGTATGATTTTTAACTATTTATTTGTATGATACAGCTGCAAATAAGTATTTGAACACCTGTCTATCAGCTAGAATTCTGACCCTCAAAGACCTGTTAGTCTGCCTTTAAAATGTCCACCTCCACTCCATTTATTATCCTAAATTAGATGGACCTGTTTGAGGTCGTTAGCTGCATAAAGACACCTGTCCACCCCATACAATCAGTAAGAATCCAACTACTAACATGGCCAAGACCAAAGAGCTGTCCAAAGACACTAGAGACAAAATTGTACACCTCCACAAGGCTGGAAAGGGCTACGGGAAATTGCCAAGCAGCTTGGTGAAAAAGGTCCACTGTTGGAGCAATCATTAGAAAATGGAAGAAGCTAAACATGACTGTCAATCTCCTCGGACTGGGGCTCCATGCAAGATCTCACCTCGTGGGGTCTCAATGATCCTAAGAAAGGTGAGAAATCAGCCCAGAACTACACGGGAGGAGCTGGTCAATGACCTGAAAAGAGCTGGGACCACCGTTTCCAAGGTTACTGTTGGTAATACACTAAGACGTCATGGTTTGAAATCATGCATGGCACGGAAGGTTCCCCTGCTTAAACCAGGCCTGACTTAAGTTTGCCAATGACCATTTGGATGATCCAGAGGAGTCATGGGAGAAAGTCATGTGGTCAGATGAGACCAAAATAGAACTTTTTGGTCATAATTCCACTAAACGTGTTTGGAGGAAGAAGAATGATGAGTACCATCCCAAGAATACCATCCCTACTGTGAAGCATGGGGGTGGTAGCATCATGCTTTGGGGGTGTTTTTCTGCACATGGGACAGGGCAACTTCACTGTATTAAGGAGAGGATGACCGGGGCCATGTATTGCGAGATTTTGGGGAACAACCTCCTTCCCTCAGTTAGAGCATTGAAGATGGGTCGAGGCTGGGTCTTCCAACATGACAATGACCCGAAGCACAGCCAGGATAACCAAGGAGTGGCTCTGTAAGAAGCATATCAAGGTTCTGGCGTGGCCTAACCAGTCTCCAGACCTAAACCCAATAGAGAATCTTTGGAGGGAGCTCAAAGCCAGAAACCTGACTGATCTAGAGAAGATCTGTGTGGAGGAGTGGGCCAAAATCCCTCCTGCAGTGTGTGCAAACCTGGTGAAAAACTACAGGAAACGTTTGACCTCTGTAATTGCAAACAAAGGCTACTGTACCAAATATTAACATTGATTTTCTCAGGTGTTCAAATACTTATTTGCAGCTGTATCATACAATAAATAGTTAAAAATCATACATTGTCATTTCTGGATTTTTTTTAGATTATGTCTCTCACAGTGGACATGCACCTACGATGACAATTTCAGACCCCTCCATGATTTCTAAGTGGGAGAACTTGCAAAATAGCAGGGTGTTCAAATACTTATTTTCCTCACTGTATATTAAGTAAAGATCATATTCCATGAAGATATTTTGTAAATTTACTACTGTATATCAAAACAACGTTTTTGATTAGTAATATGCATTGCTAAGAATTCATTTGGACAACTTTAAAGGCAATTTTCTCAATATTTTGATTTTTTTGCACCCTCAGATTCCAGATTTTCAAAAAGTTGCATCTCGGCTAAATATTGTCCGATCCTAACAAACCATACATCAATGGAAAGCTTTCAGATTATGTATAAATCTCAATTTCGAAAAATTGACACTTAAGACTGGTTTTGTGGTCCAGGGTCACATATTGTGATATAGCAGCTTAATTCTAGCACTCCACAGCACTCACACACACATTTTTGTTTGCATGTCAAGCATTATATCTTCAGGCAGATGCATAACGAATTGGCTTATAAAATGTTTCACTGAAAATGAGCATTCTTAATGTTTTTAAAATGTGCTATATTATGCAGTATATACTGTAAATACGCCTAACGGACAACCTTTAGCTGTTTATTCCACTGTGAATAAGAAGTGCGCGTAATTGTATTAAATGTGAAAATTTCCAGTTTTTGTAGGTGATATAATAGTGAAAAAGGTCATTGAAGTGTATTTAAAGAGAATCCACTTTCATGACAATGTTTCTTAACACACTTACTGTAACTGAACTTTTGTAATATTGTCAAATGTTAAGCTTTATTTTAAAGTATTTTGTTGTGCTTTAAAGCAGAACACATATTTTGATGTGTTGACTATACTTGTCACGTGTCTGCCCTTCTAGTTTCCTGTTTGCCCTTATTTGGTTTTGTTCCGGTCTTTGTCATTAATCATCGTTTATCATCCTCACCTGATTTGTATTATCTTGTTTGCTCTTTTGTTCTCGTCCTGTTATAAGTCCTCAGTTTTCCCCTTTTTCTTTGTCTCAGCTAAATGTGTAATAAATGGAAAAGTGAGTTGACGCTACTTCGTTCTCCTGACCTCTATTGAATTTGAACTACAACCACAAATCTGTAACAATACTAAAGCACTTGTAAAGTACTTGATTATATTCATAATTGTACCATATTATTTGATATAGTGAATTTTATTATGATGTCTGAAAGTTCAGCAGATAAACTTTTTTCTTTTCTTTCTTCATTTTCCTCTATGGTTCAAGACATACAGTCGTATCAATTTCAGAGGTGTTTATCCTCTCACAATTCATCATCTTGGTCATTTAGATTTCAATCAACCTAATAAACATAGAATACATTTCTTCAAGCTTGATTTCCACAAAGAAAGGAGAGAAAGAGACAAAAAAATAAAATAAAAAATCTGCAGCTGCAACCAACTTCTACTGGAATAAAAGGTTTGTAAAGTGCCCGCTCTTCTAATTAAAACAGATGTCTTTTAATTAGCTTCTGACGATGAACAAATGTGCAAAATAGCCGCACTGCTATTTATATTGTTTAGGTTAAATCCAGTCAGACAAGTAGACAAATGCATTTTGTCACCAACAGCTGGCCTCCAATTAAGACATAGGGGGTCAAAAGCAACGGAGGCTCACAGCCCAAACTACCTATTAGAGGAGCAGACATCTTTCCCAGAGTCATCCACCAGCATTATATTGGCTCAAACCTTAGTATACTGCCTTGCTGGAAAGCATTTTAGGCCATTATAGGCACGATGTCAACACAAATATCATTTCAAAATTATAGGCACTGAAATTGTGATTCCTTTTAATATACCTCATTTTTGGCCAAAATGTAAGGCAATCTCAGAAAACACTACAAAGAGCTCAGTCCAAAAAAAAAAACAGTGTGGCTCTGCCATGTCATTTTAGGGGTTTATGAACAGTTTATCATAAATGTAAACATTACAAACATATCCAGAAAACAAAACAAACTGAAGCCATCTCAGGAGGTGCTGCTTGAGAACCATGTCTTAGTATTATCAATGTTGAAAATGTCTGGCATGCATATTAAATTTAATATTGACTGACTGAATAATAATAATAATAATTATTATTATTATTAGAGCAGCACTATGGAAGCCTGTTTCTACCAAGGAAATACACCTCACTATTTATCTCACTATTCTGACTTTTTATGAATTGCGATATAAAAGCTTGAATTGCAAGAAAAAAATACCAGAATTAAAAGTTTATGACTTTTTTTTCTCTGAATTCTGAATTTAAACCTCATAATTGCACTTCTTTATTGTCGTTGTTGGCTTTTTATCTAACAATTCTGCATTTACATCTCACAATTCTGTTATTTTGTTTCTGCCATGCATGGAATATAGAAAAAAGTGAGATATAAACTCAGACTTTTGTTCTCCAAATTTGAAACTCGTTATTCTGCCCAGTTGTGATTTGATGTAAACTCAGAATTGTGAGAAGTCAGAAAAAAAAAAGAAAAAAAAAAAAAGTCAGAACTGTGAGACAAAGAATTTGTTTGTTTGTTTGTGTGTTCCCTCTGGTGGAAACAGACTTCCATATAGCACACATTGGTTCTTGCATGAGCATTTTTCATGTAGGCCAGCAAATAAGTACGCAAGCAAGTAAATAAATAAATAACAACATTTGGTAAATGTTCCACATTTGGAATAGGTAAGGCTGTGGAAGAGTGGCTATTTGATCAATGTAACAAGACCTCTGGTTAGGTGTGTAACCAAGCTACAGTCATACAGTGGGATACATTTTGTGGATATGGTTTCTCATGAAGCACAACAACATGATTAAACACCAGGAACACAACATGTGTCATCTCTCAGTTCATAATAACCAGCACATGTGATCAAAAATAGTCTCAGTACTGTCTGTTGGTAAATCATAATGGATCTATTCTAAGATTAATAAAACTTCAGAACATGGACATCCTCGCTCAAGATGGAACAAGTTAGAAATCCATCATAAATGGCAAGCTGTTGCTCAGAACAGTCCAAACACAACTCAGTTATGCTAGAAATGATGAATATGCTCAGCAGTTTTTAACTCAGAACCATCATGCACTGCAGGCAAGATAAATAACCATCCAAAGCAAGACAAATGACTAAATTCCTAAGTCACTCCCCAGTTTTCTGCTAGATAGAGTATACGGAAACCCAATTTCACCATATGAATACTTAGATCTGTCTTCTGTCTTCATATAGCTCCAGGCAGAGAGGTTAGTAAAAATGTATTCGTTTCTATAGAGTGCTGCTCCTTTATTCAATCATAGATCCATTTTTTGTCCTCCTTGTACTGCCTGCACGGTGCACCTGATTGCAATAATGTGAGTGATGAATGGACCCAGAGCTTTAGCATAGCAGATGTGCTATATGCAAGCGATAATCTGTTTTCATAAAACAACTAGGCAGGGTTCTAATTTTGAGTAACTCCATGTTTGAAATTAGTTTATAAATTATGGAAAGTGTGCTACTTGGTTTAAGAACATCTTCTTTTTTATTTTTTTTATTTTTTTTTGAGGTCCACAGATATGTACTGTATTTTTACTGACTTTAGCTGTGTCCAAAATCCATATACTGTCGTCTGTTATGAGGAGAGTCTGAATTTTGCTGAAAAATTTGATTCCCTATACCCTCTAGTTCACAGTTTTATACCCATAATGCATTATGATTTATAGTGTATAACTGTTGTACATCTCGCAGAACAGTATATTGCCCATAATCCAATGCGGAGAGGAGCTTAAAAAACAAAACACACACACACACACACACACACACACACACACAAAGAACACATTCTTTCTTCGCACTGGTACTATTCTACTTTTTCATTATTATAATATTAACAACTGATATATAATAAATGTATTAAAATATAGCACGCCAAAAATGTTGAACGAGTAACAGTTAATTGATTTGTATACACTACTGATTAAAAATACAGTAAAAAAACAAACAAAAACAGCAATATTGTGAAATATTGTCACAATTTATTTAATTTTTTTAACACAAAAAAAAAAAAGAAAAAAACAAACATTTTCAACATAATAGCCATTAATCAACTGAGCAATAATAATAATAGTTGAACACCAAAGATGTGATACTCTGAAAACTAGAGTAATGGCTGTGGAAAATATATTTGTCATGAATAGAATTTACAAATAAAAACAGAAAACAACTGTTTACAATTATAATATTTCACAATACTACTGTTTCTACTGTATATTTTGATACATGTAGCCTGGGTAAGTGATGAGGCTTCTTTCAAAAACCATAAAAAAAAAATATATATATATATATATATATATATATATATATATATATTCACATTCACATTCACATTCATATTCATAATTTCAAATGGTAGTATGCATATGTGTAAAGAATAAAAATAAGAATAATTTTGCCATGGCAGAAGGAATGTACTGCTTTGTGAGTATTGGGTTCATTGATGTTAGGAGAAAAAAAAAAAAATCTGAAATCCATTTCTCTTTGACCACTTTTGTATTGACAATCTACACCATCTTATTGCAAGCACACATCAGCTGAAAAATAGCTTGAGTTATTAAATTGGCAAATAAAAATAAAGATTAAAAGAGGCTCCGCGGGGAAAACGTGCGATCGTTTTTTCACCATTTTACACAAGCTCTGTTTGGGGGCATTTTTCAAGGCACATCAAATCAGCCTCTAAACTGTCCTGACTGCGAGACTTTGGGGCAATCAATAATTCATGGTGCTTATTTTATACATGATTTAGAAACTGGTCAGGCAAGAAGGCAGCTGGCCTCTCCGCTGAATTAAAACCCTGACTATCTGCTTCGAATGAGCCATCTTCATCCCAGATCGACTGTAACAGGCAAACTTAACCAAGCAAGAGCTCCGGAAACCTCAGCCAAACGGATCAACCTGAATTCCATTCTGCAGTGCTGTTGTGGGCAGAAGTAGTGATTTAGAATGGGTCTTTGGTAGCGGGCTGGAACTCGAGCATTGCCATTAATCGAATGACAGCATTGCTGTTTTTCTCTGCTGGGGAGGATTGATGTTCCCAGCGTGCTGTGTGGGGCTAATGAGCATGAGGGAGATGAGATGGAGGGGAAAAAGCAACATTAACAACACCAACAAATAGACAGGAGGACCAACATCTTCCAAACCCATCCATTAAGCACTAGTGAATATTTATGGAGCTGCCCAACATCTTTTTCCCTGTTTTGCTCTTTTATTTGCCTTTTTATGCTTAAAAAAAAAAAAAAAAAAGCATTTCCAAACCAAAGGAGTTCAGAATTTTATTGCAAGACATTCAATAATAATAAAAAAAAAATTCAATAACTAAATATCATAAAATAAAATAAAACAAAATCCATTTTGTTTAATAGACACTGCCAATGGCTGCATATTTATTCGAACCTCTTAATCCTGAGGGAATGTTGTCTCAGTGTGTTGCCAATTCTGTTTACACAAACCCATCCTGATGAGTCACAAGACCTTGAGTAAACCAATATAATGACTTCAGTCATGCCAATTTGCCACAGATAAATGTGCATAAGTGAGAAGATCAAGGAAATGTAATTAGCAGGTTGCTGTTGTTTCCTTTTCCTGTAAATATTTATCTATTTTCCCTGAAATAACTTGTTCATAATTTGATCCTTACAGAATACACAGCAATGTCAAGGCTAAGATGTGACTTGTACAGTAAAATAAATTGGGAGGACAATTACAATTAATTGTAAACATAGAAAATAATTTTGAATATATACGCTCGTAATGAATGTACTTTATGCGTACAAAATTAAAAGGTAATAACATTATAGGTACTGTATGTAAATTGGAGGCACTGTATTTTTTGACAGCCAGTTATTTTTATTTATTTATTTTTTTTAAATCTATTTGATTCCGCCCATTGCCCAATACCCAATAGTATGTAGACACCCAGGGATGCCAGTCATCAGAAAACACAGCGTATTGCAACCATGGAAGCGAGCTATGGCAGATACAGGTGCTGGTCATATAATTAGAATATCATCAAAAAGTTGATTTATTTCACTAATTCCATTCAAAAAGTGAAACTTGTATATTATATCCATTCATTACACACAGACTGATATATTTCAAATGTTTATTTCTTTTCATTTTGATGATTAGAGCTTACAGCTCATGAAAGTCAAAAATCAGTATCTCAAAATATTAGAATATTACTTAAGACCAATACAAAGAAAGGATTTTTAGAAATCTTGGCCAACTGAAAAGTATGAAAATGAAAAGTATGAGCATGTACAGCACTCAATACTTAGTTGGGGCTCCTTTTGCCTGAATTACTGCAGCAATGCGGAGCGGCATGGAGTCGATCAGTCTGTGGCACTGCTCAGGTGTTATGAGAGCCCAGGTTGCTCTGATAGTGGCCTTCAGCTCTTCTGCATTGTTGGGTCTGGTGTCTCTCATCTTCCTCTTGACAATACCCCATAGATTCTCTATGGGGTTCAGGTCAGGCGAGTTTGCTGGCCAATCAAGCACAGTAACACTATGGTCATTGAACCAGCTTTTGGTACCTTTGGCAGTGTGGGCAGGTGCCAAGTCCTGCTGGAAAATGAAATCAGCATCTCCATAAAGCTTGTCAACAGAAGGAAGCATGAAGTGCTCTAAAATTTCCTGGTAGATGGCTGCGTTGACTGTGGACATCAGAAAACACAGTGGACCAACACCAGCAGATGACATGGCAGCCCAAATCATCACTGACTGTGGAAACTTCACACTGGACTTCAAGCAACATGGATTCTGTGCTCTCCACTCTTCCTTCAGACTCTGGGACCTTGATTTCCAAATGAAATGTAAAATTTACTTTCATCTGAAAAGAGGACTTTGGACCACTGAGCAACAGTCCAGTTCTTTTTCTCCACAGCCCAGTTAAGATGCTTCTGACGTTGTCTCTGGTTCAGAAGTGGCTTGGTAGCCCTTTTCCTGAAGACGTCTGAACGTGGTGACTCTTGATGCACTGACTCCAACTTCAGTTCTCTCCTTGTGAAGCTCTCCCAAGTGTTTGAATCGGCTTTGCTTGACTGTATTCTCAAGCTTGCGTCATCCCTGTTGCTTGTGCACCTTTTCCTACCCAAATTCTTCCTTCCAGTCAACTTTGCATTTAATATGCTTTGATACAGCACTCTGTAAACAGCTTCACCTTTCCGTAATGACCTTCTGTGACTTACCCTCTTTGTGGAGGGTGTCAATGTTCGTCTTCTGGATCATTGCCAAGTCAGCAGTCTTCCCCATTATTGTGGTTTCAAAGAACAAGAGATACCCAAAATTTATACTGTAGGGATGGTCATTTATTCAAACTCAAATGTAAATATTCTAATATTTTGAGATACTGATTTTTGACTTTCATGAAAATTAAAAGAAATAAACATTTGAAATATATCAGTCTGTGTGTAATGAATGAATATAATATACAAGTTTCACTTTTTGAATGGAATTAGTGAAATAAATCAACTTTTTGATGATATTCTAATTATATGACCAGCACCTGTAAATCAACTCATCAACTAACACTGTGGCTGGTCACCTTCCATTGTAATTGAGCCTTCCCAAAGACCTGCCCCTCTCAGTTACTGTTGTTATGTCCGACAAGCTATGCTGCTCTTACGCCACACAACATGTTCTCACGTATAGTGAAAAATACATCGCAGAGCAAAGAGGAAACTGACAACATGCCAACAGACAAGACAGAGCAGGCTACCCCTGGTATGATACAAAAGTCTCAGCCTTCAAGTTCAAGTGAAGAAATTCAAACAATTAATACCATTTTGTGGTTCTTTAATGCATCATAACAGATTGCTGTTGCATCTCAGTTCAAGCAGCACATGAACTGATCATCTTTTCATAATTACTTAAATTACGCACGAAATAAACATGAATGAACATCAGAAGGTATTTTATTTAAACCGTGGAAAAATGTCAATACACACCATTTTTCAAGTTTAAGTCCACCAAAGTTAATCTACTATTCTGTCTGGTTTATTTGTTGGACAAAATGGTGGATTTGGCGTTATGACTGGTCAGATCGCATGTCAATTAAGCCCTGTGCGAAGGGTCGATTTCGCTCATTCCTGTTGCGTGTCCTCAATCTGGCATAGAATCTTGAATTTGGACAGCAATACCCATTTCAACCACTAGCTGTCAATATTACACACTGCACATTTAAGTTTATTTTTCTTAATGCAATAGTGAAATAATTTTATTACATTTTTGCTTAAAAAGTCAAAAGCCATAATGAGTCACTTTCACTGTTAGAAAGCGCTCAGTTTGGACACTAAATTAATCTTTTTAACAGAAGAAAGTCATGCAGGTTTTGAAAGATATAAACTGATGATGGAAATTGGGGTGAATTGCTTGAATACGTGGTTTAAATATGCAGTCACATTTACCATTGTTCAGCGAATTTTCAGCCAATTTATTAGCAATTCACACGATCAACAGTTTCACAAGAGGACGAAAGATTTCCCCATACAGATTTCTCATAGGGTGCAGCTGGTCATGTGAATTTTTTGCATTAACCAACAGAAAGTTGCTTGGTTTGATAATGACTTCTGTGTGAGCAGTGCTTCATACATTGCTACAGAGCTGATAATAGACAATGGACTTTTTTTCCTTCCACAAAATTTTCGTCATTTCCTAGGACACTCAAGCAGTGTGTTCCCCCAAAGTTGAAATGAAATCCACACTGGGTGGCATCTGAAGGTGCCTTTCTGGGGTCTGTTGCTATCTAACTTTCCTTTTGTAAATAAAATCTTAATCTTGAACTTTAAGTCTGTACTGAAAGCTGATTATAGATGCTATGATAAAAGCCTTCAGTGGCTTTCTCATTCCGCAAAACCTGACCTCTCATCAAGAACTCTAGGCTCTTAGACATAACAAATACTGATAACAGTGTAGATAGAAGCCTGTGCTTTTAAATGAGCGCCTATCAGTGAAATGCTATGATATTGACTTAAATGTGCTTGTTAAGGAGGATAAATTCTAACAGCTCTTTCATTTTCTGAAGAGCTGGCGCTTAGACTGAGGAAAACATGCCACTTATTTTAAGACCTCTATAATAACACTCAAATGAAAAGCCATTTTTTTGGCTGTGATTAAAGTGACTTTACAAATTAAAAAAAAAAAAAAAGAAAATTGAAAGATGTTTATATTGGGGAAGCAATGCTGAGTTTCTTTCTTTGACTGTCATTTTAAGCCAACTAATCGACTAAAAGTAACTTGCTCTACTGTTCAAAGGAGAATGGGTTGCTCATGTTCCAGAATCCAACGAGAAACATTGGAATTCTGTCAAGAGGCATTGGAATTCAGTCCAGTCCCACCGCAATTAACATAATTAACACTACTGCCATTTTAATACAGCTCCACACCTCAGGCCACAGCCAGACTGCTCTCGCGGAAGCTGCTATACATGCATAATTAATACGCCTTACCACATGCAATTAAATATGACTTCACACATGAAAGACAATGTAACTGATGGATTCAATTAGATAATGCGCACAAAGTAGTACAGCAAATGTGGAAAGGCCACAAAAATCACTCAAAATCACCAGCTCAGCTGCTCGGGCTGTATGGGTACAGACAAAAGGTTGTTGTCATTTGTTTTGTTCTTAATAAACATCCCTGGAGTTACTGTGCATGAGCCAGTGCACATTATTAATTGTGAAAAAAAGATTGCATTTGTAATATTGTTTGTCAGCAAAGTGTTACATTTTGTTTAGACTCTGAAACAACTTTATTTTTCAGCCCTACAACAATGTCCCATCTTGCATTTTTTTATCATTTAATATTTTACTCAGAAAAATATCAGATGGAATCAAATCTCAAAAACCAAGAATTTGTATTATATTTGTATTATTTGATATTTATATTATATATAGAGAATATTTCATATTTTATAATAGATAAATACAGGTTTTATCATTATGTAGAACTATTAACTAAATCTACAACTAAAAACCATAAAATCATTTAAATTACTTAAAAGAAAACAAAAAAAAAACATTAACTGAAGCAAAATATATATATATATATATATTATTAAACTTTATTTCAGCTAGTTGCAGCTACTTTTCTCATTTTTGTTCCTTTTGACTTCAAGTATCAAAATAACTAAAATTAAATTAAGCAACAGTTTTTTTTTTTTTTTTTTATAAAAATGACAAAAATGCACAATAAAAGGACTACAACTTTAGCTAAAATAAAATACAAATCTGATTCAAAATATTTATAAAAAAACTACATAAAGGATATAAATTGACTCTGGTCCTCAATTAACCGCTGCAGCAAATGCACAAAAAGTCTATTAAACACATCTGCTGCACTTTCTCACAGGTATCAAGAAAACTTATTCGAACGCACACACTGGAAGAAGGAAATCCAGATGAGATCTCCACATTTCACTAGTGGCCCCGAGCACAGCTTTAGGCAAAGTCAGACACCGAAGAACTTTCTGAACGTGCAGTCAGCCGTCACAATGCCCACAAGATATGGACAAAGCATTTTAAACCAGACACATGCATAATTGACATGCTCAAAGGGTTTAGAACTGTAAATGAAATACAATTATTATTTAATACAAGATAAGTGTCACAGAAGCCTCATGATAAATTTAGAGGGAGCGCTTATTAAGACCCTACCTTCACCGTCTGTCCTGCCTCAGGTCCGTCCTATTGGGAACAGAAGCAGATAATTAGTTGGGAATTCAGGAATACCTCTGTCAATAATTCAGTAGCATTTTAATTTCAAATGAATCGCTGCACTTTCACGTGACCATGTGTGTGTCAAAGTGCCTCATTATTTTTTTTTTTTTCTCTCCACCTTTTTTTAATGCTTTTGAGATGAGAGATACTTAAATTATGTTTTAAATTCAAATATGTTTAATTGTTAGGATTGAAGGTTGTTCAGAATTATACAAAGTTATGCGAATAAAGTTGAAAAAAAGGTGAAATTTATAATTATAAATAGTTAATGATGAGTTAAATAATAACACTAATTATATAACTGTAGAATTTAGCAATTATATAGATTGTATTATTATAGAATGTATATAAATTGTACTATAATATATACTGTACAATTAAATTAGATATATAATTTATCATTATATGTAAATTAAATTAGCAATGAACCCCGCACACACACTGCAAAAAAAAAAAAAAAAAAATGAATATACCAACTATTTTGCAGGTCTTACACAAGTGCAAATAAAATATAAAAAGTTTAGATATTTATTTAGTATTCTCATTTTTCATTTCCACAAGAAAATTAAACACCTCAGATGCATCACCTTTTCAGAAAGAGAGTTTTATCTGTAGAACGGCCTTTCACTATTTCATGAAAGCAAGCGAATCTAATCTCATATCAACTCCTGCAGCAAAGGATATTGATTATTCTCTCTTGTCCGATAAATTAAATAATTTTCTTTTGTTGGTTTGTGTTTTGAAACAGGTAACCGTTTGAAATTAGCATACAAAATATATCTGTTACAAAGTCACATACTGAGGCGAGAAAGAAATACGAGTTTATTTATAAACCAAGAGCCATTTATTTTAGGGTGTAAAGCCTAACATATTAAATCATACTCAGTTTACAAATCTGTTTTCATATTTGTATCATATTTGATACATCTTTAAGGCTGTATGATGCAGTGAAAATATGGACTTCATACTCGAAGATTTATTTAGAAGGCCAAACTGAACAAAAATATGCAATTTGTCATTTATATAGACAAAAATCAAGATGAAATTATAATATTTGGTGAATGTAAATCACTGAGATCTTTATAACAGTATAACAGACATAAAATATAAAAGTCGTCAGTCTATGTTTCCCAATAATATGCCTGTAAAATGATATTTAAAAGCTCAGAATTATGATCAAAGCTGAAGTTGTAGTTTTTATTGTGGGGCAAAACATAACGCATTGCAATGCAATGATGACTGAGAGATGAACAAATAAGCATTCCTTAAGAACGTCATGTTGATAAATTTAAAAAAAAATTTTTTTTTTTCTAAAAAGTATAGATAATCAAGTAAACAAAAGTTTCTCAAGTCCACTGATTGTCATTATTCAACTTGAGAAAGCTATAACAATTGTGATATATCTTTTACAGCAAAGTTAAACAATCCAACAATTAAATATATACATACATGTACATGCCACTTGGTTTTATATTTTGTATCTAATGCAATTATATATATATATATATATATATATATATATATATATATATATATATATATATATATATATATATACACACATATATATACAGAGTTCTGGCATGAAACTGGCATGATGTCGCAGTAACTCAATCTGACCTAATGACATCATTATCACATGGCACAGCTGATTGGTTCTCTCCTGTATCGGTAGCCAATGAGCTCTCTGCTCAACATTCAAATATATGACTAGTGCTTGTTGTAGCAGTTCGCAGCGTGCTTCAGAAACCCTGCAGCTTCCCCAGCTCCACCTGTATAGATCTGCTACGAGGTGATTCTTGTATGCTATGGGGGCTTATTTCATGTATGTTATTTGCAGCAGCAGTATTTCTTACATGCTCACAGCATTATGTTGTGGATCTACTGGCAGTAGCAAGTCTCAGTACTTGCTCTGCCACAGCAGCAGCAGCGTAGCAGAGGTATTCCGCCAAGACCAAATACATTAACATTGTCATGTACATTAGAATGTCAATCCCTCCGAGAGTTGTCATTATATATATATATATATATATATATATATATATATATATATAAATTATTTATTTATTTATTTACATCGAGGAAGACTAGATCACCATACAGTACAGCTGTGTAATCTTGTATACCTGAATGGCGATGGTTAGGGAGGATGCCTGAAAGTGTTTCTCAATCACATCGGCTATTCTCTGTGTGGTCATGAACAGATCTGCCACCTCATCAGGACGAAGGTCTCGGAATCTCTCAACGACACGAAGAGGACAAACTAGAACATCTGTAAGATGAGCTTGTCAAGGGAAAAACATTTGAAATGAGGAAAATACACATTACTGCACAAATTTGGGTTCCAGTAAACAAACATATTTCACTCTTTCGAAAATAAAGCCACAAGTTATAAGCAATATGCATGCTAATATGATTTTAGTGTGGAAATTTGCTTAGTAATGTTTTCTAAGTGAAGTAATGCCATGGCAGTGTAATGCCTAAAACCATGAACTGGATTAAAAAAAAAGAAGAATAATAATAATAAATAATACCATAATAATAATAATAATAATAATAATAATAATAATAATCTAACAAAAACAAAAACAAACACACACTCCAAAAATTTGACCTGTAGACTGTACATTTAAATTTAGACCGGAATGAAAATGAGTCTGTGAGTTGTGAAAGTTGTGAGTTGTGAAAATTACGTGATCTAGGAACTTTTATACAGTGTGTGCCATTGCAAAGACTGTAAATCTATAGCTTAGCTTAACTTGTATTGGAATCTGGAATATTCCTTTAAGTTGCATTTACAGTAAGTTGTACAACAGTTAAGTTGTATTTACAAGACTGAACATTCCTTTGAGCTTTATAACAAATTCACCTTTAACTGACAAAGTGATTTCTTTAGTTATACAATGGAAAGGTATTGCAGAATTCGAGTAGAACAAATCTCTTACCACTCCAGAGATGAAGACAAACATTACAGAGTGGCCAATATCACCTAACTTAATCTGGACAAATGAAAAACTCTATAATAACCACATGAAGACAAAACAGGGACAGACTGAACATATGAATGAAGAAAGAAGCTGTGGACCTTGAATTTTTCTGTCCCTGCCCTGAATACTAATAACATAAGATTATATTGCACACATACACACTGATGTAAACCCACACACAAATCCACATCCTTCTACACAAGCAAAATAGAGCAGACCCTCCGTGCCAGACAAATTATTGGAATATCAATGGTTCTGATGTGGGAGAGATAGGCCCAATTTGAATTGGAAATGGATGAATGATTCTGATAGGCATCAGCACTCAAAAGAGAAAGCTCAGAGAGAAGAGTCCTCCTTCACAACTGCCCTGCTTGACTCCAAACAGCTTTTATTAAAAAAGATTCATAACATCTCATATTGCACGTTTCATTTCTTGATTGTTGTTTTCTTCTTGCCAAGCGCTTCGATTCTATTCTTCCTGCCCTTCGTACTTCATAACAAATCACTCCAAAACATTTCCACTGCAAATCAAATAACTTCACAATAAAACAAATAGGCTTCAGATGCACATCATGAGGTACATTAAGACAGACAGACAGACAGACAGACAGACAGACAGACAGACAGACAGATAGATAGATAGATAGATAGATAGATAGATAGATAGATCGATCTATCTGGCATTAATCAGCACAAAAACTGCATGGCGAGAGCTTGATGGAAAGGGTTTCCATGGCCAAGCAGCTGCATGCAAACCTTACTTCAACAAAGACAATGCCAGGCATCGGATGGAGTGTGTAAAGCATGACACCACTGGACTCTAGAGCAGTGGAAACCTGTTCTGTGGAATGAAAAATTAGATCTTCTCTGTTTGGTAGTCTGATGGGCGAGTCAGTGTTTGGTGGATGTCAGGAGAACCTCATTTGCCTGACTTCATTGTGCCAACTCCAAAGGTTTCTTATTTAAAACGTGATTTTGCAGCATTGAACAATGTGGCCAATCACAGACATGTCTGTTGATTTCTTAAACGCAATAACCAATCAGAGGTGTTTAAGTTAGAATCCACTTACCGTTGAAAGCGCTGGAGTTTTTGTTCAGAGCTGAGTTATGCAAGCTTGTGAATCCTGTCATTATAACAAAGTGTAGAAATGATGTAAATAAAAGATTCATTGTGCAAGGTAGAGAACTTCTTTGATTATAAAAGAACTTTGTGAGACTGCAATAAACTGAAATGAGTGACAGCTTTTTTAGTGATTATATAAAGAGCGCTCTGTGCATGCTTTCTTGGATATCTAATCCATTCAGAATCTGATTTTTATTTATTTATTTTACATGCTGCAAAGTTTCGGGGCGTGGAAACTTATGGGTTGCATCAATTAAAAAAAAGAAAAAAAAAGAAAAAAGGGTTGCTCTTAAAAAAGTTTGAAAATCATTGCTTTACTGGATGAACAGGCATACATTGTCCCTGTTGGTCTAATAGTCAGGTATCCAAATACTTTCTATATAGTGTATCTCCAGCAGGAAGACTTTCTTTGACAACAGTAGGGCGTGCTCTCAAAATTAAAGGTGAATGATGCAACATAACGCCAGCAGGCATCTCTGATACTTCATTAAAGTAGACTCTTACAGTAGAGTTGCAAAGACTGAAAACCATCTTCCCTCTCTCTCTCCCTCTCAGGTCATGAGATCAATAGCCATTTGATTCTCCACAAACAGTGAGATATTCTTACAAAACAATTTTATAAACTCTGTAAGCTACTGAAACTTAGGTTCAGAGTTGGAAGAAAAAAACTGGATATTAACCTTGCTGATATGAATTCTGCAGTAAATGGATGCAGAATGAGTTATTAGACTCTTTATTATTTTTATTTTTATTTTTTGTTCATACATAGTATAGTATATCAGCATGGGGTCTGCAAGTTATTTACTCATAAAAAATGTGTATATATATCTTAAATCAAAACTCAAATACATTCTTACATTCATATTCATTCTTACAGCCAGACAGAAATTCATCATACTGTTTGAAGGACTACACTACATGAGTACATTAGGCTGCTCACAGCATAATGGTCACATTAGAGCTGAATTCATCCCAGGAGTCTCCGTGAAAGTTACACAAGATCTGTTTCCTTGGCTTTCATGTAAAACTTGCTGGAATGCAATCAGATGCCATATTAACTGGTGTCTTTCACCCCAGTGTGGGCTACATGCACATATCACTAGGGATGAAAAAAAAATGCATTTGCTTCAACAAAGAAGATGAAGGAATAGGAAGAATAGGAAAGAAGATGGCTGTTTGGCCTGATATGTTAACTGTTTCTTTGAGGAACTAGTATTGCTGATCTGAGGTCTGGTCATTTTTACAGACTGTCATTTTGGTGGTATATGTAGGGTCTTTAGGATGGGACTAATTTTCTAAACAACGTTTGAGTTACAGGTCTTATCACCCGATGTATGTGAATCCATGTACCAATTTGGACGGGACTAACACCTCTGTGTTTATTAGAGAGGTGGGAGGGTGTGTTTTGTGCATCTGGGCATTGCAGAGATCACATACTCTGCATGCGGGCATTGCGTATAGTCATAAACTATAACATCAACTGCAACAACTGCAACTGTTTAGTTTTCGTAAACCTACATACGTAGGCTAATTAAAACATTATGTAGTTGAGTGCAGAAATGAAGGTGAGTAATCTTACCTGACATTGATATTACTGTAGCTAGTCTTAACAGTTTACATGTTCTGGCTCTTGATTTTATTATTATTATTATTATTATTATTATTATTATTATTATTATATTTCTTTGCCGGGAGGCAAACTCTACTATAGAGAAACTGAATAAAGTACTCAAATAAAACACTGCATAGCCTTTACCGTATTAATTAAATATACATTAATTCTTATTAAAGTTACTAAAGTTGTTCAGTCAAGAGCAGTGAATAATTTTCTGTCTCTCTTTTTTTTAATATTATATTTATTTTCATTTTTTATATCTTACATTGCTTGCACAGAAAGGCACATAGGGCCAATTGCACCAGCTTGACGTACACCTGGTTGTAAGACTAGGCTGGACGTAAAATAAAAAATCAATTAAAAGTAAATTACAATTTTTAATCTAATTAATTACATGGGGCTAGGGCTGTAATCGATGCAGAATCGATTCGTGGATCGATTCTGAGATTTTCCGAATGCATCGCAATTCTCTTTGGAATCGATTCTGAACATAGATTTTAACAGCAGATGGCTCTCTAATCTAGTTTTTATCCGCACACTCAAACGCTCATGAAGAAGAGTGATGAAGAGCACTTGTGCGTTTGGCTGAGTCATGTAATTTCACCTCGGCTCAGAATGCTTTTATGATGTGAGATCAATGTAAACAGCCCACTGTGAACACCCTTGTAATTCGCTTCAACTTTTTCGAATTTTAGGAATGATTATTTTAGGTTCAAGTGTTTGTAAGGATTTGGAAACAAGCAGAGTGCGGCTTTTTCTAAAGCATGCAGTGCCATCTGCTGTTCAAAACTTAGCTCAGAATCGACTCGATAAAGAATCATGATGCATTCGGAAAACTTCAGAATCGATGCTGAATCATTGCTCGATTCACGATGCATCGATTTATTTTCACAGCACTACATGGTGCTGCATAACATAAAAGAAGATGATTAGAGAAACATCTCAGTCTCAACAAAACAGCTTTGTTACCAACAGTCTTCAAAATACCTTATTTTATACTGCGCAAAAGAAAGTCAGTCATTCATATTTGAAATGGCATGAGTGAATGATGACAGATTATTATTTATTTATTTATTTAAATGACTTTAAAGAAGATACTACACCTGCCAGTAGGTGGTGGTAAATATATGTAAGTCATTCATTCATTTGATTCATTCAAACAGCTGATTCATTCAGGAATTAAGTGAGCAGCTCTCTCAAATGAGTCTTTGTTTCACTGGTTCAGACCATTTGTTCAAAGCAAGGATTTATTCAGAAACCAAACACCACTATGTTGCTCACAGATGCCCAAAAGTTCTGCGGTGGCTTTATAGGCAATATTTTTGTTGACAAAACTGAGCAAAAACACAATATTGACTTCTTATTTACTTAACTGTTGAATAAAATTACATTTGCACTTGTGCTATTCCTGACAAAAACAACACTCGTGTGATATTGCTCTCCTTGCTCATGCAATATCTTATCATGCAATATAAATATGAGACAAAAACTCATACAGGTGCATTTTTTTGGCCCAATATCTTGAATTGTAGGGCATAACTGCATTCATGGGGTTTTTGCCCTGCATCATATTTGTTAACAGTCGACAGTAAGAAATGTAAGATGACGTACAGGTCTAGGGGCAGGGCCAATTAACTAATTAATTAAGTTAACGGGTTAAACCGACAGCCCTAATACAGCCTCAATTCAAGGTAATTTAAGTTACACAACAACTACAGTGCTATTGTTCATGTCAGAAGAGTTCATATAATAACAATTTTAATTTCTCACCCACACCATGAAAAGTAGTTTTTTGACTGTAGTTTGACTGCTCTCATGATCGCCCAGAGATGCATGACAATATCAGATCAATGCCATTATTCTCAGTCATAGCAGTTATTTGACTGCTTTCATCTCTTTGTCTTCGCAGGTTTACAGGTTTTACAGGTTTACCTTTGCTAATGTATCCTTTCAAACATCTGCCCTTCAACCTTATACTACTGAAACGTTGACACATCTACAAATGAATCACAGCTCTGAGCAGCTGCATAATGTGATCGAACGATAACCACATAAAGAGGAAGCCAAGTAAATAAATAAACAGAGACACCACTACAAACATCATTGAATCGCAAATCCCTAATTAGCCCTCGAAATCACATTCGGGAGCTAAGCGGCTAGCAGGAAATGAACATGGTAGTAGCCATGGCAGGCAACAGGGTGAAATTTAATGCAACAATTAGCACTTAGCGCAGGGAACGTGACCTCTCTGATAGAATAGGACCCTGGGCTCAGGATCCAGTAATGTGTGCTGAAGAGCTGGTCAGGGAGTCAATACAGTGCTAAATGTGACCAAGATGGAACACAGGAAGTCCCCACCTCATCATTTCAGAGCAGCGTGACCCATCGGTGCTGATGAGACAATTAACAGAGGGACTCCACGGCCTTTGACTTTGCATGTGGTGTTCTTCTGTCCTTATGGCATAGCGTGTCTAGCATTTGTTTGCTTGTGTATTCGTTTTCTCCTCTGAAAATAGCGATGAGGCTTAAAAATAAAGGGTGTGAAGGTGTGTAAGGTAAGACAGGACTATTTTCTCCCATTTTTGCTTTCCTTTTCCCTTCCAGCTCAAGTTTTGACACTTAATAGGGCTATTTTGGACACACAAAAAAAGCAGGACACGACTGAGCAATACAGACAGTCTTTTAGCCTGTGATGAACCCAGCAGGGGAAAAATGAATCAAACTGCCTTTATTCGCCTCACACCCTAACAACAGGACTGTCAGAACAAAGAGATCTCACACACAGCTACCAATCCAGCCTGTCTGCCTTATTACAGGCCTCCTAAGCCGGCCAAAACTCGCTAGCCGCCCGCTAGAGTGACAGAACTGCTGGCAAAGGGCTTTTTTAGCAAAGCATCTTTTCAGAATTTCAAAGATGCCCAGAAATACAAGAGAAGGCAAGATATGTAGAGTAGACGTCGCTCTTTTACTTATCAACCCACCAGACTGGCTCTTCAATATACCTGCCATCATTTTGTGTTGTCCTCATTGCAAAAACAGTCATTGCAGACAAATGGCTTTTTAATTGCGGTAAGAATCGCTGCAATCAAAAGCTCCTAACTTTTATGGCATCAATCATCTAAATGTTTTAATATAAGCTTAGACTAATTCAAAAGCCTGGTGTGGTCATTATATTTTATGTGCCATTCGCACCATACAGTTACGTCTACCCTCTGTACAGATGCAAACACAAGCACACAAACAGTAATTATACCTATCAAAAAGAAACAGGGCAATTAAACAGCATGCCAGGCAAAAGAGAGAGGCGGTTTATGTTCTGGCAGGAGCGTAGATCACATTTCAACTTAGGGGGGACAACAAACAGGAAATTTGTTTTATAGTTTTGATTACAGTATTGACAATTTGATGTTTTCCTGAAATTGGGAGGAAATTGTCTGTCTACTCCCACCGTGTATTGGAGAGCGCGTGTGTTTTTGCAATAAATTAAGGGGATCAAAAATGTGAAAATTTGACAAATGTTAAGTCAGTATGTCATTATAGCAAAATAAATCAGGATGATGATCAGGACCCTGATGAGAAATCTCTTAATAAGAAATCACAATAATGGCTGCCTGTGTCTACATTATTTTGTTCACCCAAAAATAAAAATGATGTTGGAGGAACCTGTATGATTTACTTTCTTCTGTGCCAAAACAAAATAAAATACAAAAGTTTTTCTTTCTTATTCTTATTTATTTATTTTTTTATTTTATTTTTTTTTAGATGGCTGATCTGGAATGTTAGAGAGCAGTGTGGCTCACTGTATATTATATGTCACTGTTTTAATTAGATAATAAATCATAAAATAATAAGAATAAGAATTAGGATATGAAAATTAATTGCAATGACAAATATTTATTTCACATAACATTAAATAAAAAATAACAATAATCAGACAATTCACGTGAATCAATGTAGAAACTGAATTGTTGAATTCTCATTATAGTACTTTTCTCAAATAAAGTAATTTTTCAAAACATGAAATAAATGCTGTAACAGTGCACTCAGTGATCACTCAGTCTACGGTAATCTGAGGGCTGTCAAAATAAGTCAACTATTAACTAAACAGGAAAAATATGGCAATGTGTCAGTCAATCACTATTCTAAACTCTATGAACTACATTCTAAGCCTTCAGCAGCCATTTGTTTGCTTTTTATAAAGAATATACCTAAATGCAAGCTGTTCTTTGTTAAAAAAAAAAAAAAAAACTACAGTGTGATCTCATTAGTTTATGCACATATTCTGAAACAATGGTGTTTGGCATTAGCTGACATTCAAATTTCATTGCATTGCAAGGATTTCAAAACAACAACTTTCACATTAAGCGGAACTCACCCTTCACATCAGAAAAAGTCATGATGGTGAGTAAATGACGACTAAATGTCTGGGTGAACTATCTCTTTAAAGATCCCCCCCACCCCCAAATTATGGGTTGGAACTTGATATGTACAGTGTTTAAGGAGGTAAAATCTGCTGATTCCGATCTGATTGGCTGTCTGGATGCGAAGGAATTTACAGACTAACATTTCCATCAGTGTGAGGAGCCTAAACTGGTTTGCTGGTTTTAATCAGTATAAGATTAACTGGTTTAATCAGTATAAGATTAACCTTAACTCATTTCCTAGCATGACGAACTGGAAACTGTCCTTAAAACCAGCCATCAATACATCCTCACCACTCTGGAAATCTAAACAAGATCCAGGTTAGATGGGTTAAAGATGGATCTTTCACAGGGTAGTCATTTGGTTTGAAGCAGCTGACAATAAGTAAACAACATATCAGTGCATGTTAGCCCATATAGCATTTGAGAAACCACACTAGATTACAGAGACTTTATGCTAACAGTCAAAACTTTGGTTTGTGTATCTAGAAACAAAATGGCCTTTGCAAAGCAAATCCTTTCCCATTCTAATAGCTAATCCAAAAGCAACCATCATTCTCTGTCAGAAAAAATCTCCGAATACGCCACTTCGTGAGAGAACAGGGGCGTGCAAGGTGACAGAAAACTTTTACTATCTAATAAAACATTATCATTTGCGAGAGCACATATGGGACACATCTGCATACAGAGATTATTAGAAAAGCAGGTGACAAAAGCTCACTAGCGTTCAGCCGTCAGAGAGTAGGTAGGCTAATACCGCAGGGTAGGTATCACCGCTCGCCTGAAAATGCAGCATCCTAATTCCAAGGTGGATTTTTTGAGGCTCTGATCCATGAACTTGCTCATCATCGCTCTACACACCTTGCTGCACCTTCAGGTTAATGACAGTATTCGCACACAGGTTCATCCACGTGTCTCTGTCCTATTACGCTGTGACAGACGGTCTCTCTGCGGCCTGCAGGATCATCCTTCACACTTGATTAGCAAGGCAAATAGGCAGGAACGGGAGCGTATCATGGGAGAAAGACTTCACATATGACACCTTGAAATGGACGCCACCAACCCAAGGGAGAGTTTAATATGAACACAAGCCGTTTTCCTGTGACACGCAGGATGACGGGAAAGCAATAATTAGGAAAGGATATCAATGGGATGAGAGAAAATGACTAATCTCAACAGTACTGAAGGCTGAGGAGAATGGTTAGCAGTACCTGCGTGAAATTATTACAGAATGGTTATTGAAACAAAAATGTTTATGACACCAGGAGGATCCCAAGTGACTGCCCATAAATGATAGAGAAATTAATACCTAAATCAATTATAGTATATCATATCAATAAAACTGACAGTCATGAAACTGTTGCCTCAGGTAGCAGTTTGGTAACAGAGACTCTTTGGCGTTAAAATAGTATTTTGTCAGGTTTTACTAAAGACAAGCAGTGAAGAATTAGCGCTGAAAAGGCATGGACACAGTTTTTTTTTTTTGTGCCTGACCTTATTGAATATGCATTTCTAGGAGTTTCCTTTTCAGACTCAAAATTTATGGGAGGAGAGTATTCAAATGAATCACGCAACGCATTTTACTAATTTGCACCAATTTACTATTTGTGCCATTATTTAACACCCCAAAAAGCGTGTATTAAACTATTTTGCGCTTGAAATGGCTGCAATTATTGTTGCTAGGAGGAGGCACCGCAGAGATGAGAGAGTGCGTGGTAGAAGGGAGAATATTTTTTTCAACACGCAATTTATTTGGAATGCAAGAAGAACAGGAAAATATAGTTTGCCAAGCCATGTTATTTTTTAATTTGCTTCAGGTAATAAAAGACTACTTGGAACCCTCAACTAGGAATCACGCAATACCAGGTCTATCAAAACTTCTTGCAACTTCTTGGCCTCCAGTTCTTTTCAGCGTACTATGGTTTCTTTATTTCTTTATTTTTTATTTGCGACTGCTCTTGGCTAATGAGATGTTGCGTCTGTGTTCTTTAATTTGCACACTGTTAGTAAATCACCCACAGAAATTTCCCCTCCCATCAGCGCTGTTTTGGAATTGCGATTTCGCGCTAATTTGCCCTGTTTTGTAAAACTGGCCCTAAGAAATAGTATAACAGTATAGTAATAATAATAATAACAATAAAAAATAAATACAATGCTGTGTTCATTAAATCTACTCTGCTTTACAGATTTGTTAAGTGTGATTAAGGGATTTTTTTTAAATAATCACATAATTTCTACCCAATAGGCATTTTAGAACTTAGCATAACTATAATAATGTATATTCATTATAAAAATGCCCAAGGAGTAATAAGGTTGTAGTAATTTACAAGACTTCAAGAGAAAGAGAAATCACACCTACAAGCTGTAGAGTTGGTGAATTAAAATAAGAAACAACTTGATTTTGAAATTGTTATACTAATGCTTGTTTCAACTTATTTTAAACAATTCTGAGTACTCTTGAGGCCCCCTGGAAGTTTGCTGAGGCCCCCTAGTGGGCCCCGACTCCCTGGTTGAGGACGATTGATTTAATAAGTTGTAACTAAATCAACTTAAAGAGCTAACGATAGAAAGTGTACGAGGCTGTTTTTGCTGATGCTGTTAAATGTTCTTTTTTTGTTTGTTGCTGTCAACACCTCACACCATCTTTAGTTTTACTTCACAGCAGGCTCTAAACCTAAATTCCCATCAGCACACTGAGTGGCAGTGAAGCAGCGGGCGCTGGCGTGATGAAGACTGGCATCAGTGGGCCAGTTAGCACTGATATACCGACAGCCGCGCCAAGACAATACGGAAGACGCAGAGAAAACAGATCTCCACAACCCATCACGCTCCTTTCAGAGGAACAAAGCCATGCTTTAGCATCCCCGGCTGTGTGGCAGGAACAAAACGTCAAACCATTTTAACATCCAGCCTGGATCATACATCATCTGGAGATGTACAGAAGGAACGGCGGGGCCGAGGGAAAATCATGCATCTCATTTTGACAGATTCAGTCGTTTGTAAGGCATTTAAAAGCATCTGCTTTCCATTTGAAAGATTCAAAAGAGGACGCTCGCGTGTTTGCGCAAGGGCACAGATCCACGTCCTTTCATTTCTCCAAGAGAACGGCTCTCTTGACTGACTGATCTCATTTCGCCTGCCAGCACTAAAAAAAAAATTATAAATAAACGCTTGAACAATGAATGATCCATCAAGGTGGCATTTGTCTTATGATTGCGTTTGTGTTTGGAAAGAGCATACACTTGCAACATTTTCCATGCAAGGTGGAAAGCAAGCAGACAATTAGAAGGTGATTTATTGTCATCCTAAAACAATCACGGGTAGCCTGCAATAACGCTGCCTAAAATGAGGGCCTTGTGATGAAATATTCAAGAGAGATGTTTCCACGCCATGATATATAGCAAAGGATATCACTCACCCAAACGCACACCTGAAGGATGAATAAACAGACGGCCAATGGTTGAAATTATGTGCGCATGACTTCATATTTGCTCCATAAACCTGACATGAGCTCTTTAAATACGGTGCGATTTACAGCTGGCATTCCAGCAGAGCATCTAGCACAGAACCTTTCATCGAGTAACACACCCTGGGTGTTTCTATTGTAAACCTCTCCTCTGAGAATTTACTGGTAGTCCTGCCTGAATGCACTTTTATTTTTGGCCATTTTACTATTTTTATTTATAAGGATCATGATCGAAAGGACATGGAATGATGACGTGAAGAGGGAGAAATGACATTGGAAAAGTGGCGTAAGCTGAATTCAAACCCACTTGCAAAATATGAATAGAATTGCATAGGACTGCTGTGTGTTAATCACTAGGCTTTGTCTTTGACAGAACATGTTTTTAGATCCATTTTAAAAGACTGTGCAACTGTGTTGTCCAAATTTAAGAAAATAAATAAATGTATTAAAATTTAAAAAAATAAATAAATAAATATAGAAATATACATTTAAAAAACTGAACTGTTTAGGAAAATTTCTGTTTATTCTTTTTTTTTTTAATAATTGTTTTTAGAGAAAATACGCATATTGATTGATAGATTGACTGAAGCCTAAGTTGATGCACAACATGACTTGATTTTTAATTTAAAAAAATGAACATTAGGTTCTTTCTTTCTTTCTTTCTCTCTCTCTCGCTCTCTCTCTGTTAATTCATAGTTAAATCATGTTCCTGCAGTGCAACATTTTGCTTTTTAAATTTTTCAATCAATTATGACGTCATGCATGCATGACAATTATGAAATAATTATCAAAATTCTATTTAAAACTGTTTTAGACCACATACCGCATATAAGACTGCTTGACATGTAACTTCAGGAAAGCTTTTTTTTTATGCTTTAAACAAGAAAAAAGAAACAAACAAATATATAAATAAATAAATACAGCAGTGGTCAGAATTATTGGCATCCTTGGTAAATATGATCAAAGGCGGCTGTGAAAATTAATCTGTATTGTTAATCCTTTTGATCTTTTATTTTTAAAAAATCACAAAAATCTAACCTTTCATTGGATAATAAGAATTTAAAATGGGGGAAAATATCATTATGAAATAAATGTTTCTCTCTAATACACATTGGCCACAATTAACAGCACCCTTTTATTCAATACTTTTTGAAACCTCCATTTGCCAGTTTAACAGCTCTGAATGTTCTCCTATAATGCCTGATGAGGTTAGAGAACACCTGACAAGAGATCAGAGACCATTCCTTCATCCAGAATCACTCCAGACCCTTTAGATTCCCAGCTCCATGTTGGTGCTTCTTCTCTCGTTCACCACTCATTTTCTATAGGGTTCAGGTCAGAGGACTGGAATGGCCATAGCAGAAGCTTGGTTTTGTGCTCAGTGACCCATTTTTGTTTTGATTTTGAGGTTTTTGTTTGGATTATTGTATGGTTGGAAGATCCAAACATGGCCCATTATAAGATTTCTAACAGAGTCAGTCACTTATTGATCTTTTTATCTGTTGGTATTTGATAGAATCCATGATGCCATGTGTCTAAACAAGATGTCCAGGAACTCCAGGAGAAATATAGGCCCACAACATCAAAAATACAGCAGTATATTTCATTTTACACATGGGGTACTGTTTTATCCCTGTGTTCACCAAACCCATCTTGAGTGTTTGCTGCTAAAAGCTCATTTTTCAGTTTCATCTGACCATAGAAGCCAGTCCCATTTGAAGTTACAGTCGTGTCTGATAACTGAATATGTTGGAGTTTGTTTTTGGATGAGCTAGGAGAAGTTTTCTTGAAACCCTCCCAAACAACATGTGGTGATGTAGGTGCTGTTTGACAATTTTTTTGTTTTTAAGGTTTTCTGACCCCGAGACTCTTTTCTCGGCTTTTCTCGACTATTTTCTGCAATTCTCCAGCTGTGGCCCTTGGAGAGTCTTTAGCCACTCAAACTTTCCTTCTCACCGTACATTAGGACGACACAGACAAAACATGGCGAGTGTGAAGAAAAGAAAAGTGGACATGGAAAATAGATGATTCAAATGTGAATGCAAACAGTTTTGAGTGAGTGAGTGGCTGATACCATCTTTGGTATGGATGTTGGTTCGCAGTGAGTTCACAGTTTTAATGTAAGTTTGCTTTAATTTATTTTTCAAGATCTGAGGTAAAATATCTATTGTTGCTTTCACTATGGCTATAAACCCCACACAAATAATATTCAAACTCACATTAGACACTTTTAGCATTGCATATATCACTGTCATATTTTGCATGATCGCAATTAATTCCATATCCTACCTTTTCTTGTAACCCGATAAAATCAATCCATGACGCTGAACGTCATCGGAGATGTTTAACCCACAAGCATTCTGAGCATGCTTGCTGGTGTTCACATAAATCCACAAATCATTCTTTTAGGTTAGGATCTTTTCATTCAAGTCAAAGCAATTATGCTATGTAATATTCTTTTTTCTGTTACTGAGCATAGCAAATACATTGGTTGCAAAACGGTATCCAATCACAATCACATGTTAACTTTTAGTCTGCTTGTTACGGTCAAAACATAATAATAATAATAATAATAGCCTAATAATAATAATAATAATAATAATAATAATAATAATAATAATAATAATAATAATTAATACAGTCATATTACTATATGCAGCCTATATGAGATAGCCCATGATCACTAGATTTTATACAGGTGTTACTATAACGATTTTGTAAATGGTGATCAGCAACCAAATATTGATAATGTGGAAGTTACTGTCTTTTGCCTTTGTGTGACTTCTCACTTTTTGCAGACAATGCAAAGGCAGAGTACATTAACTTCAAAATAGGGGTAAAAATCAAGTTTGAGCTTACAATTTTTTAATGTAGATAATTTTCATTACTAAAACATCTAATTGCCAAATTTACAGTGTCCTACCTATAATTAATTTGGCTGGACAAGTAAAAAACTTTAAAGTCATTTTTCTCAGTTTCACACTCTAGCGAGTTAAAGTCTTTTGACTTTGTAGGGCAGTATAGGTCAGTGGCCCTTGGCTTGGTATTGTTGGCAGAATTATTGCCCTGATGGTGGAAATGGGAATTTTCACTGCTCTAGCTCTTTTCTTAAAGCCACTTCACTAATTTGTGAAGCTCAATTATCTTTTGCTGCACATCAGAAATATATTATTTGGTTTTTGTCATTGTGATGGATGATTAAGGGAATTTGGGCTTTGGTTTCCCTCCTATTTATATTTCTGTGGAACAGGAAGCCATGGCTTTATAATTGAATGTTCATAATCACCCTGAAGTGCTCAAAATTGTGAATATGAATAGGAATATACTTCAGAGATATGCTACTTTTCTAGGGGTGCCAATAATTGTGTCCAATGTGTATTTGAGGAAAAAAATAAAAAAAATCATAATGAGATTTTTCATAATGAGATTTTTGTTAATTTTGTTTAATAAAAGATCAAAAGGATTAACAATGCAGATTAATTTTCACAGCCTTCTTTGATCATATTTACCAAAGGAGGCCAATAATTCTGACCACTACTATAAATAAATAAATTGTCTAAAAACAAATCATATCTAACACATTTTTGCTTCTCAAGAAAATGAATCTCATATTAAGGCTGTAAATATTAAGATATTTTTATTGGAAAACAAGACAAAAACACTGATTAAGAAAATTATTTTCTTTGCAGTGTGAAGGTTATTTCTCACGCTCTAAACGAAGAGTTTGGTTCGATGACGGGCGCTTCACTCATTTGATAGTGAGTGTCTTGGGTGAACTTCTTCCGTGCAATTATCATTAAACTGTCAGGTAGGATTAGGGCCTCATAAGCTTTGCTGAGCGATCAGCAGCAGAAGCCCTGAAGAGATTCAGACGAATCCAAGGCCTCTCACTGTATGGCTGAAATGAGGAGGTGAGTTAAAGCCCTGAGACCTGCTGGGATTGTGAATACAACCTTTCCTTTACAAACCTTTCTCCTAAGGATCACCGTAAGCTTCCAGCATACAAAATACGGATGTAAGGGTTTTAATAATCCCATAAAAGAGTTCCTTCTCCAACAGGAAAGAGGGCAGTAAGTCATGTTTTGAGAGTCGTGTGAAATAATATTCGCTTCTTGAAATCAAACACGTCAACATAATAAGACCGTACTTGACGCACCGCTGAGGTTTTTATACACTCCACTTTGTCAAACACTGCAAAGATGTCTGCTGGATCAGTAATGGCTCATGAGGTGTAATTTTAGAAATGGAATTCACAAAGCATACTTCAATAGTGTCCATTAACGTCAAAATGAAAACAACAGCAACTCAACAGTTTATTTTTGTAAAACAAGGCAAACGCAAAAAACACATACACACAAAAGTAAGATTCTTAATTGTATCCAGTGGTATGAGGAGATACTGAAAATCAGTGAATACACAGCTATTTGGCTATTGGTTAAAGGTCCCATGGAATGAAAATTTCACTTTATGAGGTTTTTTAACATTAATATGAGTTCCCCTAGCCTGCCTATGGTCCCCCAGTGGCTAGAAATGGCGATAGGTGTAAACCGAGCCCTGGGTATCCTGCTTCGCCTTTGAGAAAATGAAAGCTCAGATGGCCCAATCTGTAATCTTCCCTTTATGTTGTCATACGGGGAAAGGTTACCTCCCCTTTCTCTGCTTTGCCCAACCCATGAGAAAATGAGCTACTACCGTGCGAGGCCAGCGCAATATTTTTTTTTTCCTTCAGAGACATCATGGCTTGCAAACGAGCAAAGCATGGCAGTTGATCAGTGTTTGGATGTACAAATGAACACCGAAGTATGTTTTTAGTTCCTTCATTAGAGCCTATGGTTAGCATTAGCTACATGAGAATAACTGTAACAGCACACATAAACAAACCAACTAAAGTACCGTATCCAGACACAATATTTTAAACTAACCATTCAGAGACGTCCTGCTGTAGCCGCTGAGATGCAACTTCTTCATCCGGTGCTTCTCCATCCGGATCAGATTCTGGGTCAAACTGAAAAGCTTGAACGACTATGTGTCTATGAGCCATTGCGATACACCCACTGTCCACATTAGCACATGGTAGCGCAAGCTGGTTAAGGCCACACACCCACCCTCCACCTTGCCCCGCCTCTCTCCTCCTCATTAGCATTTAAAGCTACAGACACAGAAATGGCACGTCCTAAGGAAAGCTCATTGTGGGACTGGCTCGTAGAGGCTGAAATTCTGCACCAAGGCTTAATTTCGGGAAACAGACTTCAGATACAGTACTAGGGACCACTTAGGCCTATATAAAAGCATCCAAAAAGCAGCATGTCAAGGGACCTTTAACATTGTTTCCAGCACCCATACAGTCCGGGTGAGGCCTAACAAAATTATTTTGGATTATGTCATTGTGCATCTGGATATATGTGATAAAACATACAATACAGATGCACTGACAGCATTTAAAAATGTAATTATTTACGTACAGTATGCACAACTTTATGTAATGCAAAAATCTTTACAGAAACATTTGATCTACAAACATACTGTTTAATTAATGTTACTGAGTATATACAATAAAATTACTTCAACATAACATTAAATATGTTGTTCATATATAAAATGCTTGATTTTTAGATGCTGGAAAATGTTAATTATGTACACTTTGTTCTTACATTTACATTTAGTCATTTAGCAGACCCTTTTATCCAAAGCGACTTACAAATGAGGACAATAGAAGCAATCAAAACCAACAAAAGAGCAACAACATGCAAGTGCTATGAGAAGTCTCGGTTAGCCTAACGGAGTACACGTAGCAAGGTTTTTTTTTTTTTTTTTTTAAGAAATAAGTAGATAGAATAGAAAAAAGAACGCTAGTGTAATTTTTCGAGAACATCTAGCAGTTAGAGAATAAATATGCAATTAATAGAGTGTCAATTATGTGTGATAGATAAAACAGAATTAGAATAGAGAGTGCTAGAGTTAGAGGGTCAAATAAAGATGGCAGAGATGTGTTTTTAGCTGTTTCTTGAAGATGGCTAAGGATTCAGCTGCTTGGATTGAGTTGGGCAGGTCATTCCACCAGGTGGGAACAGTTAATGAAAAAGTCAGTGAAAGTGATTTTGTGCCTCTTTGGGAAGGCACAATAATGCGTCGTTAACTTGCAGAACGCAAGCTTCTAGAGGGCACATAAGTCTGAAGTAACGAATTTAGGTAAAGGGGTGCAGAGTCAGTAGTGGTTTTGTAGGCAAACATTAATGCCTTGAATTTTATGCATTCAGCTAATGGTAGCCAGTGCAAATTGATGAACAGAGGTGTGACGTGCATTCTTTTCTGCTCATTAAAGATTAATCTTGCAGCGGGATTTTGGATTAATTGTAGAGGTTTGATGGAATTGGCTGGAAGACCTGCCAAGGGAGCATTGCAATAGTCAAGTCTGGACAGAACAAGACCTTGAACAAGGAGATGTGTTGTATGTTCCGAAAGGAAGGGCCTGATTTTCCTAATATTGTATAAAGCAAATCTGCAGGACTGGGCAGTTTTAGCAATGTGGTCTGAGAAATTCAGCTTATCATCAATCACAACTCCAAGGTTTCTGGCTGTTTTTGAAGGAGTTATGGTTGATGAGCCTAACTGGAAGGTGAAATTGTGATGAAGTGATGGGTTTGCTGAAACGACAAGCAGTTCTGTCTTAGCTAGGTTGAGTTGAAGGTGATGGTCCTTCATCCAGCAAGAAATGTCTGTTAGACATGCTGAGATGCAAGCAGCTATCGTCTGATCATCAGGATGGAATGAGAGGTAGAGTTGAGTGTCATCAGCATAGCAGTGATATGAAAAGCCATGTTTCTGAATGACAGAACCTAGTGATGCCATGTAGACAGAGAAGAGAAGTGGTCTAAGAACTGAGCCCTGAGGCACCCCAGTAGCTAGATGTTGCGACTTGGATACCTCACCTCTCCAAGATACCTTGAAGGACCTATCTGAGAGGTAAGACTCAAATAATAAACTTGGCTTAAATATGGACATTCTAGACCATGCGTACAAACTCTTTTGGAATGAGAAGTAATGAAGTAAATGTTTTTAAACTGTTTTCATTTCGATATGCATTTACAATAAATATTCCACTTTCATTAAGCACTGAAATTACAAAAAGTCATTATGCAGAAGTTAAACAAAATTAAATTTAGACATATAGTGGATGCATTTGATCACTTTTCATGTGGCATCCTATGTTTTAATGACAGCGATGAGTGCTATAGGTGCACAATAATTCATTTTTAAACTAAACTGCAAATGTTACAAGGATTTATTTATTTATTTTATTTTTTTTTGCGAGAACAATGATCATGATGTGCACTTACTTCGATATTATGGCAGGCACAGCTGGATACAGCTGGAATTGTTTATAGCCTAGAAAGCGAGCAAATAGTGCTTCTATGTAATCACTAAAAAGCTGTCACTCACTTCAGTTTATTGCAATCTCACAATGTTCCGTTATAATCAATGAAGCTCTCTGAACTGCAAATAATATCTTTTTTACATCATGTCTACGTGTGCCGTTTAGCATTGAGTGAATTCTGACTGTCTCACGCTGAATGCTTGAGAGTCAGTAGCCCTCGATTATCTATTTATATCTGTATTAATATCTTAATATATTATTATAACTTATATTAACCATTTGTACACACAAGCATTATCTGACTCGCTCCTCCTGACCGCAGACGCAGGTTTACAAGTCACTTTTTCCAGCGTTTTTCAGTAAATTTTTTGACTATTCCTACATTTTCATACATGATAAAATCTCCTTGTGTTTTCTCGGTTTGACCGATTTGAGCATTCATAAACAACGCAAAACACAGGCATCTTGAGTTTCTGCTACTGATTCCTATGGAGAAAAATCACTTCCTGTCCTCCAGCTGCATTTCGCGCCACAGCAATGACATCATGTGCAAACAACCTATTGTATTTACACTGCAAAAAATATAGGCCTATTATATCAGCTGTTTCCACTAAAAATAGATGTTCAGCTTATGGTCATCTTGTCAGCAAAACTGCATAAATTTAATTTGATTTGAATTGTTTAAAACAGTTGAAATACTATATGACCAGTGTAAAAGAATGAGATTAACTATTTTAAACCGTTTTGTTTTTATGGATATTTTCATATATTTATTATAAAACGTAACAAGGATACTGGATAATTTTTTGCAATAAAAATTAATGTGTAGGCTATGGCCCAAATCAAATTACAGTCAGGATCTCATATTTCCTTAATGTCTTGTACCTTTGACGGTGTTAAACACGGTGTCACGTGGATGGGAATATGCATGGAAATGATATGCAGATGAGGTTATGCATAGTAAAACTAGGCGTTGTAAGCTCCATATATGGTGATTTCTGGGAGGAGTCGGGGTGGAGACGCAGGTACGCTCAATTTCCCCCTGACAGGCATTTATAAAGGGATTTTTTGCGCAGGTTCTGGTGTACACTGTATAAAAAATTCCATAAAATTTATGTTAAAAAAAGGTAGCTGTGGATGCCAGAATTCTACCGTAATATATCCGGTAGCAACGTTTTAGGTTTTACGGTTTTAAATTAAATTTACAGTTAAATACCGTAATTTCATTAACTGATATAATGTTAATATACCAACCTATTGAAGTACCGAAATCTGTTTTGTACCTTTGTATTACACTGATAACCAACAAATGCAGGTGGTGATGAGAAAGTCACAAGATGAACCAAAGCCCATCACAAGCAGATTTTAAATAATAACATATATAGAAGGTGCACAGTGCCATTCACACAAACACTAAACACCATCATGGTGAGACTCATTAAACTGAAATATGCAATAAACATTAATTTAACAACATTAGATGTAACATGCAACCCTAATAAACATAACTGATAAAAAAAACAAAAAAAAAAACTAAGAAACCACCTAGTTATTTCAAAGAAAAAACATCAAATTCAAACAAAAATTGAAATGCAATGCAGGGAATTCTGGGAACGTCAATTTACGGTTTTTCCCTGTAAATTTTACATTCTTTTTCACTTCCAAAAGCGGTATTTCACGGTAAAATTGTCTGAAATGTCTATTACAGTTTTTCACCGTATATATTAGGGGAACTTACCGTTAACCATTTAACAGGTTTTTACCGTAGCTTTTTCACAGTTTTTTTTACCGTTAAAATCACGGTCATTTTTTACAGTGTATGCATGGTTTTATAAATCTGAAAAAAATTCACGCGTACGCAACATCTACCTTTTGTGCGTACGTATACTTTTAGGATGAAATCTATGGAAAATTTTATAAATGAGACCCCAGGAACCTTCATTAAGATAGTAAATAGAGTCCATTTTGAGTTGATGTTGACTTAAGGGCAGTGGAGTACCATGAACAAGATTTGACTGGCGTAAACTGAGAAATTACATGCGATCTGATTAAAGATTCTCAGATTCTTTAACACTTGTGCTCTCAAAAACATATCGATTCTGCCATGTTCATTTAAATTCTCAACAAGCGCTTCATAAAAACATTCTGCTTCAAAAAAAAAAAACAAGCCCACAGACAGGAATTGACAGTTTTGTCTGACTCAATCAATACCATCAATCTGATGGTATCTTAAAAATCTGATATGATTAAACAAGAAGGAGGTGTGTGTGGGGGATTGATGTGCACCTAAATCGATAAACTGCGGTAAATGCTTCCAAGGAGTGCAGCCATGAGATGAAATCAGAGCACTCTCACACTCTCTCCTCTGAATAGCAGCACTCATCACAAGAGCAGCTTGGCAGCGTTTATGGATCACAGGGTTAAAAGGGGACGTACAAGAAGGGACCACTGAGACAGAGGGATGTCAAAGCATTAAGACTCGACTGTCACATCTCTAATATGAATGCTCTGAGAAGGCCTTCCTCCACAGCCCACAGAAAGGGTCAGTCAGAACACTCTAAACGTTCCAAACATCAGAGCTGTACAGACATGTAATGGACAGCAAACCAGAGGAACATAAGCATTACTGTCAGTCTTTGTTACTTTGTAGCGTTGTGCTGCATATATTAGCTTTGGTCAAAACTCCAGTGAGCTGTCTAGCTAGACAGGATTTAAAAGGCAAGGTTGTAAGCATTTTTTGAGGTCACATATTTAATAGTTTTTTATTACTTTTTTATTTAATTTTTTTTTTTAACAAGATATAATTTTTAGTACAATAAGTTAAAATAAGTTAAAACAATAAATGTTGCCTTTGCATGTAGCTGAAATAAAATGAGTTTGATTTATTTTATGTTATTTCAGTTTGTTTCATTTTTTTTCCTGTTTTGCGCATCGCTGTGTTGTTGTTGCACTGTTAACTTAATCAGAATCAGAATCAGAATCAGAATTAAAACATGCAAACTAGAGGGCTGCATTGGGTTTGGGCTCCCTCGGGACCCAACGCAAATCTCGCGGGAGCAGGCAGGTTTACCTTTGCTGCGGGCGGGAGTGGGCGGTCAGAAAGTTTCACGGGAGACCCGTGGGGAACGGTGGGATTTGGCGTGTAATAGAAATGAAGTCAACACATTAAGTTACAGCGGATGTTTACTTGACAAAAGCAAAGCAAGGCAAGTCAGACATCTGGAAACAATTCTCAAATGTCACTGAAAAAAATGGGAAAACTTACTTCGTAAGTTGCGATAAATGTGCAAACGTGTATAACGAACATAAATCTGGCACCTCTGTCCTGAGGCGACATACCTATTTTCTAAGTTCGATGTGTTTATTTATTTAAGTTAAAGTTATTTCATATTGTGCTTTGACTTATTTACTCAAACTGTTAACAGTTAAACTGTTTGTTTAGTTAATCATTTGGTGCATGTGTATCATGCGGTACGTTTAAAAACTGAGGTGCCGCTAGTTGTGGTTTTGTTTTAACGGTTAATGTTTTGTGACGCAAAAAAAAAAAAAAAAAACCAATGTTTTTGTCACATGTGGTGCTTTGGTTTAGCATTACTTCATCTTATTTAAACGCAATCATGTTTAAAGCCTGCTATTCTGAATGTTAAGTTGAATTAATATTTAGTCTGAGTATTTGTGTAGCCGACATTTTTCACAAGCTCTGAAAGAAAGTCCGCAGGAAGCGGACACAAACATTGCGGGCGCGGGCTGGAGTGGGCGGTCCTGGTAAGAAATTCAGCAGGAGCGGGCGGGTGCAGGTTTAAGAAAACAGTCCCGCGCAGGACTCTAATGCAAATCACAAACGCATTGACCTGAGAATAAACAAGGTAAAACTGAATAACTAAATAAATGCATATAATAAATAATAAGATTTAAATAAACACCTGACCACATGGTATTATAGGCCTACTCTGGTATTATACAAAGGCATTGTTTATGTATTAATGAAAGTAAAATAACAACTTTTTGTGTATTGATTATTACCATTTGTATAACCACAGTTTTACTACAAACACCATTGTTAAACTATGGTTAGTGTAGCAAAACCATGTTTAATTTGTGGTTACCGAAACTGCCTGGCAGCTCCAAACACAAAGCAAAGCAGCTCACTAGGAGCGCATGGAATAAAGCTATTGTGTTTTCCATACTAATTATAAGCACTGGGGCGATGTACACATAAAGCCATAGAAGAAAGAGGCGATAAGATTATTAGACTGTTAGGCAGCTGAGGTGAGGCGAGACCTTGAGCTGTGTTTAGCAGGTCCCTGAAGGCAAGCCTCCAGGTATGAGACCGCCACTGAAGCTGTTTGTTCTTAAAAGCTTTGTTAGAAAAGCAGAGTGGCACAGTAAGATTACGGCACTGTCTACCCCCGACTACACGGAAAAACATTCCCCGCCGATTTTGCGTTTGAAGTCGGAAGGTAATAGCCTGCTGGGGCAATGTTTGTGTTTGTTTTTGATGACAGTTGAGAGGCATGACAAAATGTTCTTTGTGTACTGTGTCTTTGGCCACCTGGTCTGGAGCTGCGTGAGGAGAAATCGGGGACTATCAGTTTCCGTGTATTACAAAAAGCAACAACATCTCATTTCCAATTCGTCTTCTCAGCAGCTCTTTGAACCTGCAACCTAAGTCGATCTGTTTGCATTCGTTTTTGTTTCGTTCTGCAAGAACAAAGTGTGAATATCACCGCAATTAAATGTTTTGAAATGCCATATTTCACTTATATGTTGAAAGCACTAACTTAAAAACCACAAAGTGTACTCAGAGAACTTTTTACAGAGTTTGTATCCCCTATGACAACACCATGTTTTTATTGCACTGTCATTTCTTTAATGGATACTTCCTGAGCGCTTTCGACCAAAAATACATTCAGTTTGGACACAAAGAAAAGATAGGGCACTGCATGGTTATTTAGTCCCTTTGAGATCTACCTCTGTACAGTCTGGAAAAAGGCTCTGACAATCACAGGGATAAAAGAGCGTTTTGTAAATGTTCATGAGAAGCAAATACGTGACTTTCTATGTACAATTTTTATGTACTCTACACATCTTCTATTCAGTGGAGTTCTGTAAATGATTACACAATGAAAAATGCCAAAAATAAAAAGAGCTATGAGTATTTCAAACACTGGACACTGACATTTGAAGTAAATAAGGACCTTGATGATCCATGGAACCTTTCAAATGCAGAAAAGGTTCCTTAAAGTTGAAAAAGGTTCTTTAGATTTTTATAATGTTCTTCAAAATTGTTCATTTAAGAACTGTTCACTGAAAGGTTCTTTGGTGAAACAAAAATGGTTATTCTATGGCATCACTGTATGACATCACTGTTGAGTTTATGTATTGGGTAGAACATCATGCAGCTGTGCTTTATAAGTACAAATAAACAGCCAATATGTTAATAATAGGCATGCTAATAAGCAACTAGTTAATAGTGACATATGGTCCCTATACTAAAGTGTTGATTTATTTGAAAAACAATGACTGTGCACGCTATGGCACAGTGATGGTCTCTATGTATTTTGGCACACATATCAGTGCTATTACTAGCTTATTAGCTATTTGGCTAGTATGCAAGAGATTTGAGCTAAAGTTTCCTGTATTTATTGTTTTATTAAGTTTCAGCTACACAAATTATTGTTGTAGATTTATAGTTTAACATTATATAGGTACCACTTTCCTGTTGACATGAACGAAATAGATAATTCTACCTCAGTAGAAAAAAAATTGTAATTTCAGTCAAGATGAGTAGTATCAAAGCAGTCATATTTCCTGTTGTAGCTTGGGGCCTGAGTGTGAAACATTTTTTTTAGTTCAAGTGAAATAACATGTGAGTGCAAAAGGAGTGATACTAGCACTGAACACATTTTAATAAAAATATTTTACTGCTCAGTGTGAACATATGTCATTAATGTATGACCACATTTTTGAGTATTATATTCTGCTTAACATGCATTATGTTTACTTATGTATTAGTGTATTAATCTAAGCAAAATTGACGTGCTACTTATCTGTAAAAACACATGTATGCTATATTTGTTCTTTGGGTTTTCATCTGGATGGTGTTTGCTCATTTGAAATGCATCTCTGAAATTTTAAAACAAAACATTCAGCAGAAGTGAATATATTCTTTAAAAGATGTTTATCAGAGTTTGAACACAATAATTAGATAATAAGTTTGTTTTTGTTTTTTTCTTCCCCAGATGAAGCTCCAAGATGTTCTGGAGATGCTGGGACATTACTTGTAAGAAAAATAATAAACTACATAATCAACCTGTTACATAAATGGATAGGAATATTTATTTTAACATAGTAAAATAAATTTGGGTAATACTTTAGTATAGGGACACATTCTCACTATTAACTAGTTGCTTATTAGCATGCCTATTTTTAACATACTGACTGTTTATTAGAACTTATTAAGTGCATATTCTGAATGACCATATTCTATATCCCTAATCCTACCCAATACATAAACTTAACAACTACCTTACAAACTATTAATAAACAGCAAATTATGAGTTTACTAAGGCAAGTGTCATTGTTAGTGGTTTGTTAATAGTGAGAATTTGACCTTACAATAAAGTGTGACCTAAATTTGTCTTTGCTATTTAGGCATTATTTTAGCAAATTTGACTGGTATTTTGATATGCAATGCCTGCTTTTCACCATTCAATTAATTTACAATCTGAAATAAAAGTCCTGCTTTACATTTTCCTCTTTAAATATTCTGTTTTACTGGAAAACCCTATCATTACAAAAGTAAAATAAGTTGACAATGTCAAAAGTATGTTTCCAATACATTACATGAACCAAACTACAGAAAGAGACTTGCAGAGTAATGATGTTACGCCACATTAATTAAAAGGAAGTGACATAACTGAAACTATTCTCTAATTAGTGACTCTAAAATAATTTAATTGCTTTTGAGAAATAACCATCATATTTTTGCCATAAGATTCTTTCGCCACGAGGAAAAGGACAAAAACCACCAGGGAAAACGTGATGATCAAAGCACTCAGCGAGCGATCAAACCACTGAAGGTCCCTGTGGTGCAGGCCATGTTCTACTGCATGTTGTCCCAGGTGGGGAAAAAAAACAGCGTTAATGGTGCAACATCATATCCTTCCCTCTGGATCACTGTCATCCTCATCTGAGAGCATGTGACACCAAGTCTCGTGAGCCTCAAGCGATCCATATTTCAACCAGATAATGATTTCAAAAGCACAGCCACATGTACTACCGCCCGACCCTTCGGTTCCTCCCGCTAGGAAAACAGGAGTCACTGAAACTCACGGCTAGACGCGCGAAGTAGAAACCTGTTTATCCTAAAGCAAGAGACTACAATAATAAAGAGTAAAAGACAACAAAAGAAAGCAGAAAGCCAAAAGTTAGATAGAAAAGTGAACTCCCTTGAGCTTGACATAATGATAGTTGTGGAGGCTTTGTCCACAATCTCCACTCCAACAAAGCTTTCCAATAACATTTGGTATATTGTGTAGGCTCTAGGTATAGCGTTCACACGAAAATATTATTTATTCAGCCAAACTCAGCTGAATATTGATATATACTTCCCACAAACCTTCAGAAGGCCATGAATACTACACACAATCATGTGGATAACTTCAATAATACTGAAACAAGAAATGCCGGTTTTGAGATTTGGTCGAGGTCAACTACTTTTAAATTGATGCAGTGTTGTAAAAAACACAGTTTGGATATGAAGCAATGGCCAAAGCAGGAATACAATCTTGGGATGATTGACAAAATCTATTATACAATTGATTGGCTGTGGGCTGTAGGACAGTGATGTGCATTTGTTCAATGATTTAGAAATAAAAACAAACAATATTCTGATTTCTAAAGTAATTTGTTATATACAGTAGTGCATATTCAATTAAATGAAATGACATATGTAATTATTTTGATTACATTTTTTTTTTTTAATAGGCTGAAACTTTAGCAATTTCACATTGCACTGGTTAAATTAAGCTTTGTAACACTGTTTCACCAGAGACTACATGCTGACTTTATAATAAATGTATTACTCATCTTATATCCAGACAAGCTTCTCTTAGTTATATGAATATCACTGCATGCTAGTTTTATAATAAACTTCAGCCAAATTTGATTCTTGCCTGGTGTGGCCAAAGCCAAGCATTGAAGTCTGGCATGATGGGATGTATAATTAAATGTATGCTTGATCAATTTTGAATATCAGTGAAATTAACAGACAGCAGCGTTGCCATGACTCCCTTTTAGAATGAAATAAATTTCTTTTTTTGTGGGTAAGTGGGTGAAATATGTATGCACGGTAAAAATCCATTAACGTTCGCTACAGAAATGCTCTTCTCATCAAGGGATCTCAACCTCTGATTCAAATAAACCACTTCAGCTCATCTATTATTCAAACCCAAGTTCCATCTACAAATGTATTCATCTACGCAAGTCAGTAAATTGAAAGGGATGGGGAAAAAAGATGGAAAGGCAGAAAAAGAACAAAATGATTGTTCTGTATGATGGCAAATTTGTTTAATATAACTAGGAATGTGCACATCCTTGTATGAATAATTTCTATTAAGCAGTAATAACATCACTGAAGAGTAGAGCAAAAAAATGCCACTTTTATTCACTACGTGAGGATAAAAT
Organism: Onychostoma macrolepis; assembly: GCF_012432095.1. Taxonomy (NCBI): domain Eukaryota; kingdom Metazoa; phylum Chordata; class Actinopteri; order Cypriniformes; family Cyprinidae; genus Onychostoma; species Onychostoma macrolepis. The sequence goes on along the minus strand of NC_081165.1, from coordinate 1,013,845 downwards.
CATTCAATAAGAATAAATAGTTTTGCATTCATTAACTGGAACTGAATCAGTCTGACTGTAACAGGGCAGACGAGACGTGAGATGTGCGGATGCATGTGCAAGCTTTTATTATGAAACATGGTCAAAACACAGGCAGGGTCGAATGACAGCAAACTTAACCCAGAGGGCTAGACAAGAGGGGTAATCCGTAAACGTGAGCAAAAGTCCAGGCGAGGAGCAAACACAGTCCGAAACAGCAAGCAAAGGGTTAATCCAAAATATGTGGGCAAGAATCAGGAACTAGGAAATCAGGAAACACAACAAGACTAGACAAAGACTAGAAACTAGAAACTAAGACAGGGAAATGGCTCCGTAAAGCAGCTATCACTTGGAGAGCGATAAACGCATAAAAGTACTAGAGACTAAACAGAAAATAAACACGGGGTGGCTTGGTAAAGTAGCTAACACTAGGAAAGTGCTAAACGCTAGACAATACTAGGCGATCTTAACAGGAACTGAGTAGGTGTTATATAGTTTGTATAATAGCTCTCAGGAGAGCGTGTGATTAGTGACAGCTGTGTGATCAGTGCAATGGATGATGGGAACTGTAGTCAAGTGTGACATGCAACAGTCTGTGTGGTGCGAGAGTCAATATGATGGAAGGGCGACCTCCGATGGCGAGTGGGCGGAAGACCATGAACCGGATTCGTGACACTGACCTCAGAGTTTGGTTTGTTTAGATGGTGTAAAAATTATCATCTGTATCTACAAATAGTGTAATTGCAGTTGAACACATGCAAAAATTCAAGCTTGCATTTCTAGAAGCGCTTGTTTTGATGTACTTGCATATATTTTGGGTCTTTCTCTTTTATCATCCACCATCATAGATTTTTTTTTTCTTTGAGCTTGTCGCAGTGCATTATGGGATCCATTTCTCTGCAATGTTTGTACCACTTTATTGTGAATGCACTTTCTGTAATAATACCTAAAACAAACCAACGTGATCTCATGATAACTCGTAAGTACTTTATGTAAAATGTGGTTCTATAAAACGTATATTTGCTTACGGTTTTACAGGCTCTAAAACGTACAATACTGACGTATTTTCAGCATCTAAACGTACAAATACTTAAGTATGATCAGCATTTAAACGTACAAAAGTGACGTATTGACGACACCTAAAAATGAATCCTTATGAATATTGAATTGTTGTTTTTAAGTTGTCATATCAATGACCTTGTTTTCAATTCCATTATTAAATTGTTAACTCGTTTATTTAATATGAAATGATTGCATTTTGTTCTGTTCTGTGTGATTTCTGCTGCCAGCTCGTTTCCAAGAATAGCCTACATAATGTTAAAACAAAACTTCACTTTAAACCCTTAAATAAATACAATTGTTGCAATCGTTTAACCTTTACTTGTCATGTAATGTTTACTTTGTCTACCATGGGCCACAAAAAGCATTTTCTCCGACATGATGCGACTGACAATAGAACTATAAAATACACCAAAAACACAACATTATTACGAAATGAAACAATTGTATTCATGCAAATCTTCCGAATCCATACGACTGCAAGGAACAGACCCAAATCCAAGCTTTTATTCGGAGATCTTAATCTCCATCCCGAGCAGGGTAAATGTGTAAGTTTAGGTTTGGGGGTAGGTTAAGGGGTCTAAAAATCTAAATAGCTTATTGATAAAATGATAAAAATGCATTGATACGAATATCTTAATGACATAAAAGATAAATAAATATTTTACGATTTTTAGCTAAAAATACATGGCGATTTGTATGGTTTTAAACGCTGAAATACGTCGAAATTGTATGTTTTAGCATCAATAAAAATGTATAAAAATGTACAAAAATGTACGTTTTGTGCTTGTAAATGTTACATATTAATACTTATGTATAAACAATGAGACTAGGCTGAACAAACACAATGAATAACTAAAGCATTTTTGCAATATAACAACAGACTACGCATACACAAAATATACACAATTTGGTTTAATATTGAACTTTTGAACTAAATGTTAACTAAAACTGTATTTTTGTTGATATGAACTGTATTTTGATTGAATAAATTATTGACAGACTAAACATGACATTTTAGTCAAATTGACTAAAATAAATTAAAATAACCAATGTAATTCCTCATTGGAAATACCTGCCTCTAAGTAATTTTTTCAGCACCGTTATTACATACCTTAATGCACATTTTGCGGCAGTTTCAAAAAGAAAAATGTCCAGAAAGTGGCGCTAAAACACACGTTTAATATGTGACCGTGGCAAATTTTTATTACGTTGGTACAGGCACGTATTCTTGCTTTTTTTTTTTACGCTGTTCAGAATTCTAAATTCCGAGGAGTGTCACTAAAGGTTAATGCCCCATCATGTTGGAATTTTTCCCTACATCAAACCCAACCCTAAACCAACCCGATAGTGTTAACAAATGCAAAAGTGATACAAAAATGCATTTGTTGATGTAGCCGTGCTATTTTAACTTCCTTATGCAGATATGAGCTGTTTTGTCGAACCATAGTTTCACAGTTTCATACTCTTCATCTCTCAAGTGCAATGCTGTATCGCATGAGCTACCGAGCAAACCTACTGAACTAGAAAACTCATGCATATGAAGCTTTATATGTGACGACAACATTCAAAAGTATCAGTTTCCAAATCGCGCAGGATATTAAAATTGTTTTTAAGACATAACATGACATTCTGCAAGCAATTGTGTGAAAATTAGCCTTTATAAGTCAAAACTGTACCTGTAAATCATACTTTGTGTGAAACTCTAGTGTTCATTTCAACTGCAAACTGCAGAGATTCATACAAATTGGTACGTTTTCTTCAGTTTTGCAGAAATGTACGTAGAGCCTATGTTGAAAATAACATCCATCCATACGTACATACAATACAACAGTAAATCAGACTGCTTATATAAAACACATTCAAATATCGGTTGTCATGGCATATTTCCCGATAATATCTCTTAGTAAGGTGATATTTAAATGCTTAGTTTTATGAAAGCTCTGTAGTTTCAAAACATACAGTATAACGCAACACAATACAATGATGACTTAATCATCAGACAGAAAGCATGTAGTATTTTTTATTAATTTTTTTTTTTTAGAAAAAAAAATGTGATTATGTTGATAATTTAGTGGCTTTATACATTTCCGTTTCATGTGGTAGGATATACAGGTATATAGGGTTAAATAATAATTTATTAGAAAAAAAAAATGGCCACACTTCATTTTAAGGTCCAATTCTCTCTATTAACAAACCATTAACTATGACTTTTGCCTCAATAAACTAATAGTAAGGTAGTTGTTAAGTTTAGGTATTCGGCAGGATTATAAGGGATGTAAAATTTGGTCATGCAGAATATGTGCTTTATAAGTACTAATAAACCGCCAATATGTTAATAATAGGCATACTAATAAGCAACTAGTTAATAGTGAGAATTTGTCCCTATACTACCAAAAAAACTATTTACTAAAACAGCAACAACAACAAAGAACAGTTTAAAATGTCTGTAATGACTCAAAATGTTATGTAGGTAGACCTAAATGTGTGCATGTGTGATCATTCAGCAGGCTTGCTAAAGCCTAGAGTTGGGCGGAAATGAAAGCCGCTTTTGACACTTATCTGCCACATCCCTCACCTGGGGAATGCCGGCACAGCGCTGGACCACCCCTGATAACCGCTTAATCAGTCTCGGCTATTTATGAAGGACGACCCCTATGCGGACAGGATTTTTAATTTGCCGTGTAATCGTGTACACTGTTAAATTGGAGCACAGGGCTAGATTAAATTTAAAAGTCAAATGATTTGTAGAGGACTAAGTTTGTGCGGTGTGGTTTGCGAGATGATGATGATATTATACATGTCGTCCTGCGTTGACAACTCAGCAAACTTTTTGAGATTGGCGTCCTGCAACTTTGTAGATTGGCTTGACATCGGCACAGTGGGCGGCACTTTCAATCAAGATAAATATGATGTTGTCACCGTAACTAACTGAAGAGACACTCTCTATATTAGCATAACAACAGATGCAATTGTTTGAGACGTATCTGCTTTAATTGGTAATATAAGTATCAAAAAAAAGTTGAATTAAAAACTTCATGAATAAACCATTAAGGAATATCCGTTTCTTATTTGCCTTCTCGTGGGTCTGTCTAAAGTGGTTTTACAGCCAGAATGCAGTTCATTTCAATTTTGTATAAATCCATAAAATTAGCAACCGAAAGTGGAAATTCATTCCAAGAGAAAGTGAAACATGAATATCAGCTCTGGAAAAAAATGGAAAATGGGGGGTGGGCGGGGGAGTGGAGTGCAATCTGTTCCTGGAGATGATCTGGGTATTTTGTAGGATAAGATGCAGAAATCTGAATGTGGTTTCCATGTGTTAAATGTGTGCCAGAGGAACAGAAGACCCGTCATACTCCATGTCACATGGCTGATAACAGGAGAGGAACTGCAATACTCACATCAGTCATATCAGAAGCCTAAAAAATATATATATTTTTTTTATTCTACAAAATCATCTGTTGATGAAGTGTTTTGATATTTTTGTGAGGCTGCATCCACACCACTAGGTGGCAGTATAAAGTCAAAGGCTGCTATGGCATTAGTCAGCAAATAATACAAAATACTGTGTACCTAAAAATATTTTTGAAATCAAACATTTATTAATCATTGATCATTGATATAACAGTTTGTTTTTTTTAGATCTATCCATATAGTGTCTACCGATAATATGGAGCCTTTGATGTTGACAACAAAAGACATTAGAAGCTGTTGCTGTCCTAACTATGGATGATTACATGGTTACTAGCATTTTATTGTCTGCATCAAATTTTGTTTTCCCCCTTCTGTTTGCAATCAGAAAAGACCTGTGACCCATTTTAACAGCCAGTTAACAACTACTGCTGTAAAGCCTACTGTCGATTTTCAACCCTTTCTATTCCTATCCAATGGAGAAAAAAAAAAAAAACTCTAAAGATTGTGTTTACATTTGTATCTGTGCATTTAGTTGCAGATCCAAATTTTTCCATTTCTTTAGCCACAGTCCATGGTTCCTCCTCCTCATTAAAAATGTTTATTGTCAGTATCGAGACATGAGTACACAATTAATAGCGCCAATTTGTCTCTGTTCAAGCTTCTCTAATTGCAGGAAACCAAGTTTTTGCAAGAGGATGCACATTATCAGCTTGAAAAATCACTCAACTAATGGGCCTTAATTTGATTTAATTACCAAGTTCATTAAAGGGGCGAATTAAGACATGTTTAGCCAGAGGGCTAGTCAATTCTCCTCTATGCTACTGCTTAGCATGATTTGGTTTATATGAGAAGAGAGGTCGTATGCTTGTTTGGGTATATACATATGTTGAACTTGACACCAGCCGTTGAGTTTGTGTACACAAAACATGGCCATTCAGAAGAGTATAATCTGAGGTTTAAGATTCATTTGCATATCTAAGACGGGAACAAAACAGTGTTGGCAAGCTAATTATGGATTAATCTTTAAGGCTTGCTTGTGGCCTAGTGCAGCGGTCCTCATTAAACACCAGTACAACATCAGTAGAAAGGAGTTACTCAGCTTCTTAGGACGTCTTTTGAATCTCCACCTTTTTTCTACAGTGGATCGGTTTCAAAGACCTTCATTTTTGTGGGTGAAATCCAGTCATTTTAATAGGAATTCATGCAATCATAATTTTTTTGCGAGGGTTTCACAAAAGATTTGCTCACACAGATCTCACAATGGGTTTAAGTGGGTTGATTTGAAAAAGATTTTGTGTGTGTGAATTGTGCTTCATAGTTCATACATCAATACACTATTGACAACAGAAAATTGACCTTTTTTGCCAGCGAAATTTCACTGAAATGTCACTAATGTGAACTCTCCTTCAGCCTCTCAAAGCCTGGTTATCACATTTCAATCATGATAATTCTTGGAAGATTTTAGCTTGGTAATGGATATGACGATGTTATATCTTGTATTTGATCTTGGCAGAATAGATCTGTTACGCTGCTGCTGCTGCTGGTTATTGCTGTTGTTGTAGAATATTGCTGCTGCTGCAAAGCAAGTACAGGAACTTGCTACTGCCAATATATACGCAGATACGGTGCTGTGAGTATTTAAGACATCCAGCTGTTGCAGATCTATACAGGTGGAGCTGGGGAGGGTGGAGAGTTTCAGAGGAACTCAGAAAACACACTGCAAAATGCTCTAGTGAATGCAAATTTGTGTCAAGTAGTTTAATGCTGTGAATATCATCCATTTGCGTTAACAACCTATCAGCCTGCGCCATCTAGAGTTTCACGACTGAAGTTAGCATATATGAGAATAAGCAAGGTGGAAATACTTTATATAGGTTTTTTGAATCAAAAAAGCCTACAATACCTGGAGAAAGCTTTAGCATTGCCACATAAGGAGTAGACTAGTTATATTTTTAGTAACTCACATATATGTGTTGTTGATTATTTGTCTTAGTTGCTTTCCCGTATATATATATATATATATATATATATGAGTTATATATAAGAGTTCCTCCAAAAAGTGTCATGGGGATATGGAGGTATAGTGCCATGTTTTGGTGTTGTAAAGATCACAGAGTGCAAAGAAGTGTTTTGGTCATGGTAAGTACATGGTCAAGTAGTTGCATGCTTCCCTCCTGATACAGGGCTTTTAGCGAATCAATATTATATGGGAAAGCAGAAAGCAAGGAGCATGGTGGCTTCAGCATCCTATAGCACTCTAAATATGCAAGATGAGGGGCAAAGTAGGGAAACAGTCATGTTCACAGTCCTTATTAAGATCCCTCCAAAATGAAGATAATAAAGTATCCAGGATGGTGTAGAAACAGAAAGGAGGTGTAAGGTCCTTGTTACGCATGGGAATCAAGGAGTGCAAAGAAGGGTTTTGGTCAAGGTAGGGACAGGGTCCAGCGGTCATACGCAAGGAGTGGCAGCTTCTCCTAAACAGCTTAGTATCTCAGGGGCCAATGGGCATGGCAGCCCCTGCTTCCTTGCCCAGCAGTCCCCTATGTGTCTTTACATTTCACTGGTGCAGGATTTGCTCCCTTCGTGGACCTATTGTGTATGACAAGGCATCACCATCTTCTGGTGCACTTCATCACACATTGCCAGTGCTGTTAACTCTCGGCACCCCTCCTCTTTTGTGCCCGTGCCAGTTGGGAGCCTGACTGCAGGGTGGCAATCCAAGGGTTGAGACGGCACTGATGCGAGGCAGTTACTGTGTGATAATGAACCCCAAGAGAGAAAACTGAGGGTCCCCAGTGAGGGCTAATGAAACCCAGCAAACCTCAATCCTTAGGCTTGGATCAGCAGTGAGAGACCCCAACGCAATGTGACATTCTAAAAGCATTTCAGATGTGATTGTACAATGATGAGCATGTGCATGCATGCATTTCTTGCAGTGTATCCTCTGCAAAGATCTATAAGTAATTTCAACACTCATTTTCTTTTTTTCATATGTGCTAGGATGATATCTTTAGCTTGCAAACGGATGGATGGGATGATCAATAAATATGAAAAATATATTACATTCTATGGAAATATATGAGCTGGAGGGTAAAGAAGCAGTCTTCATAACAGTTCAGAGATGGAAAAGAAACCAAGGTTCATGAAAAATCTAAAAACGGAAAATTCACTCCCCAAGGCCAAATGTCTCTTCTGCCATGCAATATTCTAGAGATCTAAAAGCAAGGTTGTTATTTGAACATTTATAATACAGAGTGGGGGACAAAACCTATTATATTTGAGAAGCAGAATTTTATAACAAGCAACAAACAAAATAAACAGTTTTGTCCACCTCAGGTAAGTCCGCCTCTATTTTAGTGAAATAATGAAATGTAAATCGCCTTCAACCCACTTTAGGGGCCCTGTTAGATGAACGTAACCCATCTCGAGGGGATGAACCTCAATTTCAGGCTTTTCTAATGTCCTACAGATTCTACATTTCAATTCCTTGATCTTTGGTCTTGCTGGCATCACATTTACACAAATGTAATCTCATACATTTGTGCAGTAATATCGATATGCTGCTTTTCACTGCTGTCAGCAGAAAGAGGAATTAGAGATTTCCTCATTCCACCTTTAAAATCTGACTAGGACGACACCTCAGCACCTGTCGTCCATGGTTGTGTTAATAGAAACTGTCACTGTGGAATCACCAGAGGAAAAGAAAAATAATATGCACTAGATTTTTCATTTGTAAATATTATTTTTTCACTACCAGAAATAGTTCTACGCTCATAGCTTTATGTGGTCATACATTTTTCCACTGCTGTTTTTGTTTCAATGTTTGTCCTCCATTTGTGTTGACAGAAACAACTGCCAAAAAGAAAGCCTTGACTGTTACATTCATCAACTGGTGATTCAAAAGAAATGTAATCAAGTTTCATATTCATCTGAATTTGACAATCAGTGCAGCTGTTCTTTGGTGTCACATTATCTCAGCTTGCATTGCAAAAAGCATGTAAACTTACGAGCACAACTGTAATTTCAAATGTATCTGTTCACTTGCTCCGAGTTCAGTAACTAGCTCATCCAGTTCGCTTGAATCACAAGTTTAGCTTCCTCTTGAAGAGTTAAACGAGTTTTGCAGCAAGTTCACTGCACTGCGCTCTTTGCCATAAAAAGTGACCCACCGAGTCGAGACCTTCTCACTGAGCCTCATGAATTCCATGCTTCATACTGCACGGCTGTCCTCCCTGGACTGTAAATTAACCTCATCGTGAGGCCAGGCGGTCTCTCAAACCTGGACCTGCACTCCATGTTAAGTGTGACGGTAATTGAGATTTCTGCTTCCGCAAGGGTGAGTGACTCTGAGGGGTCAGGTGGTCAAGGCCCAATATTTGAGCTTGAACTTCACTTTTCCTCTTGCTTTCATCTCTTTGTTCATTCTACTTTCTCTCTGACACACACAACCCCACAGCCACCATCCTCAGAATGAGCAGGATGTGATAAAGATCAAACATTTTTTCTTACAACAGGAGCTTGTTCTTTAAGGCGCTGATCATTTCATGCGCAAACCTTTCCAACTACTCAAAATTAGTCATTTGTTAGGTTGAAGAAAAAAATATTTACGTATGCATCATGATTCTTTCAGAAAAGAATCTGCAGATTCAAATTCAGAATCATTTTTTTAAAAAATGAATTATTAATAATTTGCTTTTCTATTGATCAAACAAAAGATAGCCTCAATCTCACACTATCAGTTTAGCTAAAATGTAAGGTCATCTTGATACAATATTCCATTTAAACAGTAGAATACTGTGGGTAAAAACAAAACTGAGATGCACTGAGACCTGATTCAAAATCATTCACAGAATTGAAAATAATTCAAATTTTGAGACTCCTGCCATTATTAAAAACATAAACATCATAGATTGAAACCTGTTTTCTTTAGATTTTTCGGTAACACTTTATTTTGATAGTCCACTTTAGACGTTCTACTGACAGTAAGTAACTTTGCAACTACATGTCGACTAGCAGTCATTAGAGTATTAGTAATCTGTCTGCTTAATATATTCTAACACTTTATTTTGATGGGTCCACAACATACAACATACTGACTATGAGAAACTTTGCCAGTATGTGTCAATTTATTCTAATAACCCTAAACCTAACCTAACAGTCTACTCTGAGAGTTAGTAGACATGTAGCTGCAAATTAATGAGAATTAGTTGACATGTAGTAACAATGTTACTTGTAGTTTTATGTCTAAAGTGGACTTTCAAAATAAAGTGTAACCGAATTTTCTTCACAAAAGAACTGTACACCTCCTATATGGTAATTCCTGTAAAATTATTAATGCTAATCCAAAGAAACACAAAATGCCAAATGTTTCGGTATCACTTCAGAATAGGGAACACGTATTCACAGAATTTTCCCTCAATAAACTGCTAATTTGCTGCTTATTAATAGTTAATAAGGTAGTTGTTAAGTTTAGATATGGGGTCGGATTAAGGGATCGAAAATATGGGTCATGCAAAATAAGCCTTTATATGTGCTTTATAAGTAATAATAAACAGCCAATATGCTAATAATATGCATGTTGATAAGCAACTAGTTAGTAGTGGGAATTAGTCCTTAAACTAAGGTGTTACCAATATTTCTCTATTTGGTAAAGGTTTTGTGCCTCTGATTCTGTTGCCGTTTACCTCGTGGTAGTCAAGTGGATTCTTAAGAACCGTTTTCTTCAAATGCTTAACATGAAGACATCTGTTACATCCAGACTTCCTTTGCTGGACCGTATCACCACAAACCCAGGCAAAACAGATCTGAGTCCCTGAGTAGCGGCATTTGAATGGAAAAAAAAATTACAAAAAAAACCTCTCATGAATACCGTCCAATTAGAATAATCCTCTCGCCGCACAGTGCCACTAAACATTTCACATCAATTAGCCGACATTTGAGCTCTTCAGTCTATTCTCTTTATGTCTCTGAAAGAGTCCAGAAGGAGATGAGACCTCAGGTGAGAAAGGAGGAGATTGACGGCTAAGCCGAACCAAAAAACAATAATGACCACTTCCTGTTACAGCTCATTAACATGCTGAGAAAAGAATGTCTAATTAATTTAGCCATTAATGAAGAAACCTCCAACATTTTGCAGTGGGGTGTATCAAACCCCTCTGGTCAGACTTCATAAATTAGTGTTTTGATGAGGTCAACTGCAGAGGAGGAAGTTAGCAAATCTCTGCTAATTTTATGTGTGGCCTTTTGAGGATTGTATGTATAGTTTAAACATTTTAAATTATCTTCTTTGAAACACAACATAGATCAGATCAGTCCAAGAGAAAGAAACAAGAAAATCTTTTAAAAGTCTAGATTAAAACATATGTGCCAATTTCTTAGAAACGCATGAATACACCTGATTTTTTATACAATTTTTTTTTTCAGCAAACGTTTGAATTTAAAGTCATGTGGTGAAACCACCAAGCAACCATAAACAACCATCAAAGTCATAAGCATTTTTCTTTATATCGTATATGCGAATGTACACATTTTAATCATTATTTTAAACAACTTTTAACCTTTTAAAATGTAAAGAAGTATTTTTCAAAGACAAGGACTTTTTTAAAAAATAGCATCATAAATATGACTACATTTTTGGAGGGTTGTACCATATGACAACCCAAACTAGCTTTGAGCTAACCTTGTCAGCCAAATTATCTGCTATTTTAAGATACTAAATGACCTCGACACATAATAATGCTGGTCGCACCACATGACTGATTTGGTGGATAACATTTCATGTTTTGCTTGTTTTTGTTGTTTGTTTGTTTTTTTGTTTGTTTTATGCATGCTGGTCGCCCCACATGATGGATAAACTTTTTTTTTTTTCTCCAAATGTATATTTTAACTAATATTTTAACAAAACCACTTATCTTACTAAACAAAAATACTGATTGATAATAACTAATAATGAATTATACAACTATTATAAGTACATCCAACTGTACCTGGATACATACAGCAAACTCACTTTAAGTGGTATGTACTATATAGCAAATCTCAACAGTTTGATTGTTATATTGTTGAAAAACTATATCGCATATTCAAAGTTGGATATATAGTACATCCTACATTACCTGCATACATACAGTACACTAACATAAAGCAACATATACTACAATGCATATCTTGGCTGCGTGTTCATATCGACACAAAAATGCAAACTGCATTAATCGCACACCTCTCTATACAACTTCATTTGCATACATACTCACATACTGTATACTTACATATAATTATGCGATTACCACAGAACATTACTGTGACATATCCATCAGTTTGTAAAATCAAACAAGAATTGTATTGACAGTAATGCACTTGGAAATGGAATGGGAATGGAAATGGAAATTCAATGAGCCATTTCAGAAAGTTTAAAACCAAAGATTGTGCTTTGGCCCACAGATTTCAGATTCATTATTGTACATGCAAGTTTTGTTTGTTTTTACAAACAACCTGCCAGAGACGCGGTCCATACAAATTAACAACTGAACCCAGAACATTCCTTAAAGAATCAGCCCTGTTTAATACCTAATTGAGTGCCCTATTAAACCATACACTGTAAAAAAAAAAAAAAAAAGTTGGGCAAACTTAAAAGTTTAAGGCAACCAGCTTCAGCAGATTTTTGAGTTTCCTCAACTTCTTGTTTTAAGTTTATACAACAAAAAGTTGACAAATTTCCTACAATATAAGTTGAGAAAACTCAAAAATCTGCTGAAACTGGTTGTCTTAAACTTTTAAGTTTGCCCAACTTTTTTGTAGCGTTACATTTCACCAGTACCAGATGAAGTTCCACAGGGAATTAAGGCTTTTAAAACAAAGGCAATATCAGATCCGGTTTTTCCTCCTCTTTGGAGGAAGATTGAAAGCGAGGCACTCCATTAAATCAATTAGACAGCTCATTAATGTGTAGAGGCACACTGGCTAAATATCCAAATCACTCATGGTGTTCTCCTGCATCGATTGAAATACTTTCAAAAAAACACTGACATAAACTCTTAAATGCCCTGCTGGCCACAGTTGAGACCATTTACAATCTGTTTATCAGACTATTTACTCAATGTTTTCAAATACAAAAGAATATTCTTGAAAGTGAAAGGAACCTCAGACTCATTTGCTGTCCTTAAACAGACCTGACAGGTAGTTCTCTACAATTCATAGCATAAAGTACGAATAGTTCCAAAAAGTCCTTTAAAATATTCTATCAAGCTGAAGGTTAACTGATGTGTCCTTCCACGGTTGAATGCGGGACAGCGCATTTGGAATCAGATATGATTTTACATTTTATTTTTATGAGACCGCCCTACCCAGCAATAGGCCTACAAACTCAGTGCGGAGAGTGCTTTATTTTATTTGCACTGACAGATTTAGCTTTTTCTCGCATTAAACTCAATTTGAAATACCACTCACAACTCATTTTATTACCATAATGTGATGTATTTCTGAGTGAAACAAGATATTCAACAAGAAAAAAAAAAGAGCAGGGGAAAACTTGATTGTGAAATATAAGTGTAAGGAAAAAGAAATATAGAATATATTATATATATATATATATATATATATATATATAGGTGTGGGAAAGATCTATCTATCTATCTATCTATCTATCTATCTATCTATCTATCTATCTTTTCTCCTAACTTGTACCGTATATACTTAAAAACATATGCTAAAGTGCCATGAGATAAGACTGCGACTAAAGCCACGATACCATCAGCCAATCAGAGAGAGGCACATCAGTAAGAGCCGAGCTGAATGCTGTTATCTATGGTGGATGGAGGTGAACCCGTGATTTTGGCTACACTGCTTTCAGCATATTTTAATATTGGGCTTTCAGATCTAGCAAATCGATTCCAAGATATATCTATCCTGCTCCGTCAAGGTCAGTAGAGGATCAATCATTACCCATGAGTGTGTCTGCCAGACCTGATCTCATCTCTCTCTCCCTTTCTCATTACCTGCATTAACATGCACTGAATTAGCTCACCTCATTGGGTTTCAAAGCTACACTTTCCCTCAATACAACAGAGTGACCTCACCACGCACCGTACTAGAGTCATAAGGATATTTATTCTGAGATTCATAAACAATAAGTTTATTACCATCACACACTATTATAAGATGGATTAATGTAAGCTGGGCCACTTTTTCAACAAATTATTTTAATTCGATTTAAAATAAAATAAAATAAAATTCAGGACTTAAAATAAATAATAAATAAATTATATATTCAGATAAACTGGGGTTATATTTTCACAGCAGTCTAAATAGCCAAAGTGGCCCAATTTACTTGAAGTCTTTCTACAGCATTGTAAAATAATGGCAAAACATATAAAATGCAAATTCCTAGTCACTCTTCCTAAATGTTGTGTCCTTTATTGCTGTGTTTACACATGTGCAACAAGCTAACTGGTCTCCATGGCAGTAAAACTGGGGGAGCGAGCGTGTTTGAGCAAAACAATGTGTCGTAAATCTTTAGCGTCTTAAATAAAGCTTTCATATCCAGAGAGATGACTCTGATGTGGTGGGTAATGGGTCTGTGAAATGCAGAAAGTACCCTCAGTGCTTCAGCTCCAGATGGGACGAAGAGCGTTAGTTGAACATCTTACCAAATGCTCACAGATGTAACCACAATGGTAATGAACTATCCAGAAACTTTTCATTCTTGTCCCAGAATCTAACTCAAGATAAAATAGACTAAACAGAGAAAATTGAACCTACAATAAGTGATATTAGCAGTTGAAGCAGACTATGTAAAAACTATTACTATTTATATTCACATCTATTGCAATTTAATTTATTGCAAAAAAAACTTAATGAAAGCACTTACATATATCCTTAGAATCCGAACTAGAATCTAATACATAGTAACTTTTACTGTGCTATATATTTATAGAAAGTTTTACTATATAATTTGTAAGTTATATACAGTAGGTAGTCAACTAGTATGCCTATTACCACAGTGTGTACCGCCGCCATGAGGCCACGGCGTTAAATAAAACTTGGTGACGTGACACTTGTTTGCGAAATCATCACCAGGTGGTGCAAAGGGACGGTTGATAGCATTGCTCAATTTCACAATTTCTCAATTTCATTGCACATTTTCACATGTAAATAAAGATGTATCATGTAATTAATTAGATTAATTTTTTAATCGACTGCCAGCCCTGGGCTAAAATGTTTCAAATGTTTAATCTAATTAATTTGATTCAACAAAAAATTTATGCTTTAGGCTACAACGGCCTAACATAAACTATGGAACATAAAAGAAGATAATTTGAGAAACATCTCAGTATTTTTTGTTTATTCAATGAAAGTCATAGGTAACCAAAACTACGATGGCCGAGAAGTGCAAAACAAATCACAATTCTGAAAATAAAATAACAAATTACAAACGCAAATGCAAACCTAAAAAAAACAAAACAAAATAACAAATCAGAAAACACATCAACAATTCCGAAAACATTATAACAAGTCAGAAAACACGCTAATGCTAATGGGATGGTGTTTCTAATACAGTGTCTATGGGAGTGATGGTAAATTTGACAGTACGCTCTTCTGACTGCCGTTCAGTTTCTCTCTATTTATTTATTTATTTATTTATAAGTCGTAAAAACACTATTGTGACAATTTTCTTTTGCTATTTGAGCAAATGGGAATGCAAAAAAACAAACAAACAAACAAAAAAACACTAGCACTTTTGGTGTGCACCCGGGTTCGATTGATGCTAGAGTTCGGTTCGTTTGGATGATGAACGCTGTTTTCCAAACTCGGGTGCGCACCCGCGAGCCATACCAGAGTCCGCTTATAAAGGGTGGTCTGGGGTACGGTTCATGTGAACTCCGCTACAGTTCGCTGCTGATATGAACGCAATTGTACCAAATCATGGAAGTGAACCGCTATTTATGATGTATTATTTGATAAAAAATGTGTGTTTGTGTGTGTGTTTCACTCACTTTCCTGTCGAGTGTGACTGACTCGCTGTATATATATATATATATATATATATAAAACAATTTTCCTTCATTCACCCAGCAGGAAGTTCATCATCACCTTCCTCTAAGTGGTATAAAGGTGCCCATAACGATTCAGACACTGACTATATTAACATGAAACAGGCTCAAGCAAGCGCATGTCTGCATTTAGCTTCCAGATGCTGGAGAAATACAGTAGCAGAAGCTAGTCAAAAGCAGGTAGTGGCCTGATCCAAAATGTGCACAAAGATACAGCATTTTTACAAGCTCTGTGGTATTTCTTCAGCAGATTCAGCTTCAAAAAGCAATGCATTGTGGGTGCTTGTTTTAAAATAAATAAATCTGATCCACATGCAAGTTCGGACCTGTAAATGGCATGCATAATTCAAAAGAAAACAACTGTGGGTTGAATTTGTCACACGGCAGGACTTCCCCAGGGAGATTGGGCCTACAGAATCAGGCCGCCCACCAATCCCAAGAGAAGATTTACAGATTATCCCCCACCATAGTTTTTCGCTAGTCTCGTCTTCCGTCTATACTGCTTCATTAGTGTTTCAATCATTCTCTTTCCACCAGACTCCATTAAAATCACTCATAAGGACACAATGCCCTCGTGCTCTTTTCTGCCAGTCAGTGTGATGCATTTTGGTGTCTGGAGCTAACAGAGTAGATTCCAGACAGCACGCAGAATGTTTTAATTGTGTTCATATTGTGGGGTGTACGGCTGGTGCACTCCTACACGCACACACCAGCAGCTTTGAGGAGTGCAGGAAACATGCTGCCTAACAGGCTGTGTTCATCTCCAATTCACTAAACTTTACTCTTCATTTACATCAGCAAAACTACAGATGTTCAAACACTGGGTGTGCACTCATAATAATGTCTGTCAGGCTCTTCCCTGTGGCTTCAGTTTGCTGTTGGCTAGCTCTTTCTCTCTTGTCGCATGATAATGACCTCTACCTGGGCGCCAGTGAACCTCGGAGAGGTTTGCTCCTGACCATCCACCCTTAAAATAAAATACACGTTTGGGCTTTGACAGCGTTTAGAAAAAGCTCCCATCCAACCAAGGTCAGTGGTTATCATTCTTAGCATGCATTCTCAATGTCCAGATCTTATAATATTTACATTTGAAATAAAATAAATAAAATAGCAAATAAAATATATATATATTATTTTTACATTTTAAATAAAGAAAATGACAAGCCTTTCCATATATAAATCAGTAGCATTTAGAATTTTAGTTATATTAAAAAATCTATTATTTGAAGTATTTAATTGTTACATTTTTAAATTGTAACTAAAAGTATTTAGTTCATAAAAATGTTTACATCGCCTTTAAATGTACTGTATGCTATGCACATGATTTTTTAAAGAAAACCATGCATAAAATCCATGCATCTTAATTAAGAAAACTCAGAAAAGCCATGCCAAGCAAAAATAAAAGTTCTGCATTTTTAGTATGCATCACATTGCAAAAATCAGTGACCGTTAGATAATATTTTAGTATTAATATATCAGCTCTCTAAAGCCTTGTTTATGCGTAACATATTTGAATATGAGGGATTGACCACCAAAAGTGACATCTGTGCTGAAATTGCTCTGTTTCCCCATGCCAAGGTGGTTTATAACACCTGCTGAATGCAACCATTAGCATTTTCATTCATTGAAAATTGAAGCTGTTTTTCTATCACAAAATACAGTAAATGACTGTTTTTGAAAATCTGTAAATAGAAAAACAGACTTATTGTAGGCAGAACGGAGCAGTTAATCTACCAGCAGATGCTAACATCGGATGCTGGCCGATCAAACTTTGACTCCTTGAGTTAATGCACATCCAAATCTCTGTCAGCATGCAGTTTTGTGTTTAGTGCTTCAATCCTATTGCACAAATTTGAGGTAAAGTTGTCTTTACTAGATGTGCTTGTATACCAGGTTCTTTTAGAGCCAGAAGAACTATTGCAAATAAGTTTAAAAGCACCATGTTTTTGCCTAGAGTGTGAAATTGCCTGTTACAGCTCGCCAGTCATTCTTGCTTAGAAAGGGTATTTATGCAAATCATTATGTGAACTGCCTTTTGTACACTAAAGTAAAAATGTGCAAACAATACACTTGAGTCTGGTGATTTTATTCAAATATGCAGGTTCTTGAACAGCTCTGGTTTAAACTAAGCAGAATAAAAATAACTTTTTTTTCTTTTTTTTTTTTTTTTCTAAATGTATGTTTAAATGTAACTGGATTGCATAAAATGACTTTTATGTTAAACTGTCACAATGAATTAGAGACAGTTTTTTTTCTCTCTCTCTCTCTCTCTCACTATACGTTGAAGCACATCCTAAGTGCATTATTCACATAAAAGTCTAATTCAATAATGATATCAAGAAAATTTGTGTTAAAGGGATAGTTCACCCAAAAATGAAATTTCTGCCATTAATTATTCATCCTCATGTCGTTCCAAACCTGCAAGATCTTTAGATATGTTCCCATCTTCGGAACATAAATTAAGATATTTTTGATTAATTTCGAGAGCTCTCTGACCCTCCCATAAACAGCAAGGATCCTAACACGATCAAGGTCCAGAACGGTAGTAAGGGCATCGTTAAAATAATCCATGTGACATCAGTGGTTCAACCATAATTTTACAATACTACGAGAATACTTTTTGTGCGCAAAGAAAACAAAAATGACGATTTTATTCAACAATTCGTATCCTCCGCGTCACCCTGCCACCATTTTGGAGAGTATCACATACATAAACAACGTATGCAAAGTATGTACGTGGATACTTTGTTTACGTTCAGATCAAAGCGTAAACAACGTAAACAACGTTGTTTACGGTAAGTCTCCTATTGGCCTGTTTAGATAAGCCCTCCAAAAAAACCACAAAACAAGTCACACGAATTGATTAAAAAAATACTTACTTCATGCTTAACGGTATTTGATGTTAATTGTGTTTAATATATTATACGTTCAATAAAACATTTGCAATATGTTTGTAAAATATTTTTTTTTATGCATTTTTTGGTCTGAGTTTTTGTTGCATTTTTGACCAGCTGGAGTCATCAGCATGAGGAGTTTAGCGCTTCGAAATAGTGCAGTATTTTGTGAAACAATTGGTTCAACTGACTTGAAGCTTCAAAAAGGGTTTTTTCTTCTATCACTTTCTATTTGGTGAATTTGTCAACCAAACGCAAATCTTACATAATTACCTCAGGGAAAACTAGTTGGATCCAAATAGGTATTTTTACAAAGTCCACTTCTTGTATCATCTTTATTTCTTTAGTATGGTTAAGTGACAAGTTCCACAAAACACTTCTGGTAACTGTTGCTTCGTGCTGATTTCGTCCATACTGCCACCTGTTGTTTTGTAGAATTGCGCAACATTACGTGCGGATCATAAATTGCTTATCTGTGCATATTATGTTGTATGCGTCAAGCATAAGGATGGATCTTTTGTCATCTCTCTTTCCCTTCTTCCTTTATTCCTTGCCATCGTGATTTCTAGGCTTAATCCCATCATGCTTTGATCAAGGCCCTCAACACAAGTAACCAAAGGGGGATTACGATCGAGATACGCATTTGCTCTTGATCAGAGGTAATCAAATGTACCAGGCCTTGTGTCTCCCATGGCTTTCACCAGGCTAGAATTCTGATGAATTAAACAGAGCTGGGCCTTGATCGATAGCGAAACGATCGTTAAAAGCACCCCTCAAAACACAACCTGCTGCAACAGATGCTGAGTCCCTTAATTCACATCATCATTCAGTCCACTAACACATAAAAGGAAGCAGCCAAGTGCACAGCTTACTGATATCAGCTGATTATCGTCAAATGATTAAGGCTTGTGCAGACGTTAGGGATCATTTTTATGCATAAGGCCACTCAGTTTTGACCATGTTTGACTAATAACTTGCAGGACGCAAGTCCTTCAAGCAAGAAAATGTGTGCGAATCCAATAACAGTTTGTTTAGCTAGCAGTATGAGGTGGTGAATGACATATAAGAGTGTCCATGATAAACAGAAGGGAAAATATTTAATAAATCTAAAAACACAGATGAAAAGTAATTAGAAACATATTCTTTGTATTCATGTTGGTGTAATATCGTTTGAAAAACGTATTAACTCAAAAATGTCATGTAGTATAAAGTAATTACATATTGTCTTTCACTGAATATATTTGCATGGCATTTCCATCATTCTCAAACATGTTTTTAATTATACATCTCAGTGTTAAAGGTTTAAAAGACCTTAAAAGTTACCTCTCTATGATATCATTTTGTTTTCTATTACTTTTTTTCACATGACATTTTTCTATGCTACTGAAAAAAAATGTTTACATAAACTAAATAATATATATATATATATATATATATATATATATATATATATATTTTTTTTTTTTTTTTTTTTTTTAATAAATAAATTACTAAATTTACCAAAGTTTGTCAGGTTTTTTTTTTTTTTTTTCTTCTATATTAAATCTTTCAAATATATCCTTAGTTTTGAATTGAGCACCAGGCAGTTCTTGGCCAAAATAAGCTATAGTTTGGAACAGATGTTACAGATGTTATGCCATTTAGTATAAGGTATGGCTATACAATTCTAGTCAGTAGATTGTTTGAATCACTAGCAGATTAGTCAATCCTAACAAAGCTCTGTGTAATTACACTTGGTTGTAGCAGCATTTCATTAAAGGATAAATTACAGACAAGTTTTACAAAGACATCAGAAAAAAAAAATACTAGCAACCCTCTGAAGTAATTTAACACTTTCACTAAAAACTATTAAAGCCAAAATTGTAGAGAAATTTACTAACTGACCTAATTAGAATCGTTATTTGTTTTCTGGATTACAAATCAACTATCCTGAACCATCCCTACTACCTATTTTATGCCAAACTTCACACCTCTAAATATGAAGGTCATATGAACGGCCCAAATGCCTCTCTATTAAAATCTCAGATCTGTAACATCCAACAAATCGTATATGTGAGTCCAATCACGCATCACAGAGCTTGCATCTCCTTTTTTTTCCCCTCACATCTCAGAAGATTCACTTTGATTGGCTTGATTTCCCTCAGTACCTTTATTCAATTTGGTCAAATGGAGGGAACGGTACAGTACAGATTGAATATTTCTGGTTTCAATTACCAAACGCAGAGGTCACGCTACCTATGTAGGCAATACTCTAGAGATATGGCTGTTTCCATGAAGTGCTAATGCTATGAAGGAAGATATGCTCAGGCCTGGGCTGTATTTCCATACCACAAATTGGCATTGTGTTGAATGACTGAAACAATTTCTGCGTGGCTCAGAGGTTTGTTTACCACCTTGTCTATTTTAAGAGTTTTATAAGAAAGACAGCTGTCTTCCGGGAGGTTCTTGACATCACAATGAAGAGAAGAACTCAGCTTACCAGAAAAAAAAAGGATGTTCTTAAGCACAACAAAACACTAATTGAGTCATGCTGGTTCCTAAGGCTGACTGGTTGGGTATGTTTGGGACTTTTTACCTCCTCTGGGAGCTAAAAAGAAGTAATGTTCATGCATGGTTTTCGAGAACTTCTTAGCAGCTGCTTGTTTACCTCAGGAAAACCAAGAGAAATCCATCAGGAAAATGAGAGCAAGTCATTATTAGTTAAAGACAATTCGCTTGGCAGTTGTCGCGGTCGGAGTAAGGATAATGAAGGAAGCCAGTTAATGGTCATGCATAATTTTCAGATAAAGAAACAATGCCTATATCACTGTCTCCGCAGAGGACGACAAAAAGTCATCAAACTCCCTCGTTACTCGAAAGTAATGGCGAACCAGTGAATTATCTTTTCTGAAACGGTATTTACCAAGAAGCTAATTACTACAGCTTTTGTCATTAAATCCAAATATGCACTAGCGAACAAATTTAGACAATAACTTAAAGATAAAGTGCCGGACAGTAAATTGAAGAAAAGAATAATGCACAAATCAAAGTAAGCAAGCATACAAAGCATGAACATTTCACAAATCTCTCTCTCTCTCTGGGTTTAAAGCTTTTGTGTATTCAGTCCCAAACGCGGTACACGATAACTGATGGCCACCTGCCACCCAGAAGCAAAGATGGCTCCAATTCCTGTGTGTAACGCTGCAATATCTGCTGCTGCATTAAAACACACTCCATGCCTTTCTGTGATTTACCATGGGAGGCCTATTACTGAGCAAACCATATGGTCTAATCTACCTCTCACATACAAAAAAAAAAACATTGATCAAACATTTGCAAATATTGTTTTTTTGTTGTTGTTTTTTTTGGAGCCCTTTGGGTGGTGTTGTGTGACTCGAATATAGAATTTGAGGGATTTTAGATCTGGTTTACTGCAGCTATAATTGTATATTGGATGCTGACGGGATGTCCCGTGTCATATGGTTTGCGATGTTGCGTTCAGGTGCACTTTGCACATAAAACACTGCTGGTCTGTCTCTTTTGCCCTTGAGGAAAGAAGTCTATGGAAGTCTATGGAAATGTGCCAAGAGCAAATCAACATTTAATTGCATATACCATTAGGCTTTGTTGTTTGCTGAAATGTAAAGTGCTTTTGCTTACCAAAAAAATATAACAACAATTAAAAAAAAATATATGAAAAAGGATGATATAAATAAACAAGGAATAAATGCATTATCAAATTAAGGGATATATGAAGTCTTGGTAGCATATTGGTTATTGGTCAATATTATCTGTCAAGATTGGATGTTTAATGTTTCTATTGTAGTGAATGTGACATACATAATTCACCTTTGTTGTTAAGCGTAGGTCTACACACTGTTGATTATAAACGCAGCACTTTGTTCTTAGTGTGTTTATTCATGACTACAGGGATCGCGGTCCCTTTAAATTGCGTGATGACGTGGACGCGGTTCAGCGCCATTGGTTTTTTCCTGCTAAATAAATGACACACGCATTCGTGTG
The DNA here is from genome assembly GCF_012432095.1 of Onychostoma macrolepis. NCBI lineage: Eukaryota > Metazoa > Chordata > Actinopteri > Cypriniformes > Cyprinidae > Onychostoma > Onychostoma macrolepis. The sequence goes on along the minus strand of NC_081165.1, from coordinate 991,404 downwards.
CTCAAAGTGAGAAGTTGTCACTTGCGAATTATTGCAATTTCCACACTGGTGACCCCGACATTAATCTGCTGGACGTATCCAGAGACACGACACGATCATGACCGCGGACGCTGTCACCCTCAAACTCCCCGAATTCTGGGAATCGTCAGCATCGGCATGGTTCGCCCAGACTGAAGCGCAGTTCGAGTTGCGTGAGATCACCGCGGATACAACAAAATTCTACTATGTTGTGTCGGCTCTCGGAAATTCAACGGCATCCAGAGTGGTGAGCCTTCTAACAAATCCTCCAGCAACTGAGAATTATACAGCGTTCAAAGCCCACCTGTTAAAAACGTTTGAACTGTCGGACGCTGAGAGAGCCAGCAGGCTTTTTTCACTTCAGGGACTGGGTGACAGCAAACCGTCCGAGCTCATGGACCGTATGCTGGATCTTCTAGGCGAGCACAGACCAGATTTTCTTTTCATCCAGCTTTTCCTGTGTCAGCTGCCTTCTCAAGTGAGAGCTGCATTGGCCAACACCACAATCACTGACTGTCGGAGCCTGGCTGAAGAGGCTGATAAATTTTTCCTGGCGAGTCAGGAACATTGTGCGGCCGCGCTTTTTCCCGCGCACATCGCTATGGCGACGCGGGACGACTCCACACTGGTCGCGGCAACCACTTCTCATCGGCAGCAGCCTTCTGGCCCCCAACAGCCTTCAGGCTTGTGTTTCTACCATGCAAAGTTTGGAACCAAAGCTACCAAATGCCGTTCACCATGCAGTTTCGGCGGTTCGGGAAATGTCAGGGCCATGAGCGTCGGCCGCGTAGGCAGGCTGCTTTTCATCCGCGACAGCATCTCCGGACGCCGTTTTCTGTGCGACACGGGGGCACAAAGGAGCGTCCTGCCTGCATCCCGTTTGGACATGGTGACCGACAGCCACGGCCCCCCTATGGAAGCTGCCAATGGTAGCCCCATCCGCACATATGGAACAAGGTATGTCGAATTGTGTTTCGGAGGACAGCAGTTCGGCTGGGACTTTGTTACAGCAAAGGTCGCCGTCCCCCTCCTCGGCGCTGATTTTTTATGTGCACATGGACTGTTGGTGGATGTAAAGAACCGCCGTCTGATTGACGCCGTCACGTTTTGTTCTTATATGTGCACGCTCAGCGAGGCCGATCCCATACGACTGTCTAGCATGCTCTCAACGTCCGATGATTTCCACCGTCTACTTGCCATGTTCCCAGCCCTCACTCAGCCCACTTTCTCGGCATCTGCCATGAAGCATGGTGTGGAGCACCATCTCGCCACTACTGGTCCTCCTGTCTTCACCCGAGCTCGGCGCCTCGACCCAACCAAGCTTGCCGTGGCAAAGGCTGAGTTTGCCAACATGGAACGCCTGGGCATAGTACGCCGTTCCGACAGCCCGTGGGCATCACCCCTCCACATCGTCCCCAAACCTGGCGGCGGCTGGCGCCCGTGTGGTGACTACCGGCGGCTTAATGAGGCAACGGCACCTGACAGATACCCTGTCCCAAACATACAGGACTTTTCAGCACACCTGGCTGGCAAGGTGATTTTTTCCAAGGTGGACCTCGTCCGGGGATATCATCAGGTGCCGGTACACCCACTGGACATTCCCAAAACGGCAGTGATTACGCCGTTTGGTCTATTTGAGTTTCTGCGTATGCCGTTCGGCCTGAAAAACGCCGCCCAATCTTTTCAACGCCTCATGGACTCTGTTTTGCGGGAGCTGCCTTTCCTTTTTGTGTACTTGGATGACATCCTTGTAGCGAGCATGTCCAAGTCTCAACACCTGGTGCACCTTCGAACACTTTTTGAGCGGCTTAGCCAACATGGCTTAATTGTCAACCCCGCCAAGTGCCAGTTCGGTCTCTCCACTATTGACTTCTTAGGACACAGAGTCACTAAGGATGGGGCAGTCCCTCTCCCATCAAAGGTGGAGGCAGTCACACAGTTCCCATGCCCGCTCACTGTCAAATCCCTGCAGGAATTCCTCGGCATGGTGAATTTTTACCACCGCTTCATCCCTCGAGCCGCTCAGCTCATGCTGCCCTTGCACGAAGCTTTGAAAGGTAAACCCAAGCACGCTCTGGACTGGACTGAGAGCAGAGTCGAGGCTTTTGCTGCCACTAAGGCAGCCCTAGCGAACGCTACCATGCTGGCGCATCCTTCTCCTACAGCCCTCATCGGCATCACCTCGGACGTCTCGGACTACGCTGTCGGTGCTGTCTACGAGCAGTGGGTAGGCGGGGCCTGGCAGCCGCTGGCTTTCTTTAGCCGTCAGCTGCGCCCCTGTGAGCGGAAGTACAGCACTTTCGACCGGGAGCTGCTGGGTCTCTACCTTGCCATCAGACACTTTCGTTCCCTGCTGGAAGGCCGACACTTCACTGCTTTTGTGGACCACAAGCCGCTGACTTTTGCCATGGCCAAAGTGGCTGAGCCGTGGTCTGCCCGCCAACAGCGGCATCTGTCCTACATTTCAGAGTTCACCACGGACTTGCAGCACGTTGCCGGTAAGAACAACCGCGTGGCGGACTGCCTATCACGGGCTGTGGCAGGGGCAGTCCATCTGGGTTTAGATTACAACCGCATGGCGGTGACTCAGACCACAGACCCGGATGTTCAACTCCTGAAGACCTCGACTACAGGGCTGCAGATCGAGAACGTGGTTTTTGGCGACGCCGGCACCACGCTCCTGTGTGACATCTCCACAGGTAGTCCTCGGCCGGTTGTTCCCTCAGGATGGAGACGACAAATTTTTGATGCCATCCATGGTCTCTCCCACCCAGGTTCGAAAGCGTCACAGAGACTGGTTGCAGCGAAGTTTGTTTGGCACGGCCTCAAGAAGGACGTCAGGGACTGGGCTAACACGTGTGTTGAGTGCCAACGGGCCAAAGTACACCGCCACACTAAATCCCCATTAGAGTTGTTCCCTGTTCCTGAGAGGCGTTTTGACCATGTAAACGTGGACCTGGTCGGTCCTCTGCCTTCCTCTCACGGTTTCACATATCTGTTAGCCATGGTTGACAGGACCACCCGCTGGCCTGAGGCTGTGCCGCTGACGTCAGTGGCATCTGTCGAAATGACACGGGCATTTATTGGCACCTGGGTTGCCCGTTTCGGCACCCCTTCGGACATATCCTCTGACCGAGGCACGCAGTTTACGTCTGAGCTATGGAATGCCGTCGCTCAGAGCCTCAGAGTGAAAATCCACCGCACAACCGCATATCACCCGCAGGCTAACGGACTCTGTGAACGTTTTCATAGGTCAATGAAGGCTGCCCTGCGTGCCAGCCTCAAAGACGGTAACTGGGTCGACAAGCTCCCATGGGTGATGCTGGGCATCAGGACTGCACCAAAGGAGGATCTTCAGTCCTCATCCGCGGAGCTGGTTTATGGACAGCCGCTGCGGGTTCCGGGGGATTTTGTCCCTAGCATTACGGTTCCCTGGTCTGCTACTCTCCAGCGTTCTGCTCTACTGGACAATGCGAGGCTTTTCGCACCTGTCCCTACTTCCTGTCATGGCCTCCCTCAGTCGCACATCCCCGCTGGTCTTCAGGCGGCTGACTATGTTTTCATTCGCCACGACGCCCACAGGGGGCCGCTACACCCGCCCTACGAGGGCCCATTTCGGGTTCTGGAGACAGGGGACAAACATTTTGTGGTGGACAGGGGCGGCAAACCGGAGCGACTCTCCATTGACCGCCTTAAACCGGCTCACTTGGACGTGGCTAGGCCTATTGACCTGGCTCAGCCCCCACGACGTGGACGACCCCCACCCCTTGCCCCCCTCACTCCCAAGCCATCCACACTCCATGCCCCACACACGTGTAATGATGGGACTCCGCCTGCAGTGGGGTCTCCTCGACCTCCGGTACAGCGCAGCCGTTGTGGCCGACTGATACGCCCACCTCCCCGTTGACTTTTTATTTTATTTTTATTTTTTCTCTCTTCTGATATGGTGAATTCTGGGGGGACGTGTGTAGTGAATGTGACATACATAATTCACCTTTGTTGTTAAGCGTAGGTCTACACACTGTTGATTATAAACGCAGCACTTTGTTCTTAGTGTGTTTATTCATGACTACAGGGATCGCGGTCCCTTTAAATTGCGTGATGACGTGGACGCGGTTCAGCGCCATTGGTTTTTTTCCTGCTAAATAAATGACACACGCATTCGTGTGCTCAAAGTGAGAAGTTGTCACTTGCGAATTATTGCAATTTCCACACTATATTATTATTATCTTATTTTATTTAATTTTATTTGTATTATTCCCTATACTGATTATTACATTTAGATCACTTTTGCTAGCACATAATGCTCACTAAAATGAAAATAAATAAATAAATAAAAATAAGCAACTTTCTTAATAATTCTATATTTTGATACGGTATGCTATATAATGTTATTATGCCTAAATGCAGCTGGAGCATTCTTTTTTTTTTTTTTTATTATAATATTAACAATTATTTTATTGGTATATAAGACTATCGATATTGGCCAGAATTTTAATATCAGTGTATCACTTTGAAATTTTAAATGAAACTCCTAATGTGTTCATTGATTCCAGGTGTGTCTCGTCAGTTTCCCTCGTTTAGTCATGTATTTAAAGTGTTGTCTGCCCTTGTCGGGTCTTTAATGTCCATGTTGTGCTACGTGTGTCTCAAGCCAGCCCTGTGTTACCCTTGGTTTGTTTATTAAAGACTGTTGATTGTGAGTATCTCCTCATCTCCTCGTCTCCTCGTTCCTCGCTCCAACACAGTAGACAATCGAGACAGAAGACCCGACCTACAACATATATAGTTTATTTGCGTTTTCCCCTTCGTTTATTTTCTGTGTTTTTTAGAGTGTTTTTTTTTTTTCCGTTGCATTTCCCCATGGATTCCCTCGCCTCCAAGTTTACCTCCCTTGCCCGCAAGGACCTTCCCCTTTTGGAGTATGCGGTGGAGTTCCACCAGCTGTTAATAAAACTGGCCCTAAATATATCTAAGTAAAGACATTTTTCCAAAGTTTAAGTATTTTCAATTCAACATGAAAAACTTAAAAAGCCTGCGTTTATGGTCCGAGGGCTTAAAAATGGCAAGACATCATGCAACAGCTAAAGTTTTTGGTTTCCATGTGTACACAAACCAATAATTGAATATATCAAACTACTGGTTGAACACATGAACACAGTAACTGCATTAGATATTGTCCTTAAAATTAGCATTTAAGTGATTGCACCTCATTTGCAAGTAATAAAACAAAGGGAAATATTTGTTAAAATAACAATTAAACAAGTTTTTGGGTAAAAAAGAAAGGATCACTTTACTCGATGAAGTTCTTTGACTCTGAAAATGTGTAAATGAAGACAAACTCAGCTTCAGTGCCAGGCGGCCAATGAATGCCAAAATATTTCCATTTAATTATGGTTTTCTCACTTCATAAACACAGCAGTAATGTTGTATGGGTGTTTTGATTAAACGATACTAACTCCAACTATTGTTACTGCACAGCTATAATGAGACTCTCTCTATTCAGTTCTTTCAATAACAATAGTGATATTTCATTGCATATGTATTGAGTACAATGCTTCATTCAACTGTATTGTACTGAAATGCCTCATCAACCATCAGTCCACTTCTTGCTATTGTGTTCTCTTAGATGTCAATGAAAAAGCTTCATTCCACTCCCACGTTTTATTGCTTGATAACACGGCTGATTTAGTGAAGCATTGCTAAATAATGTATTCATCCATCTGCTAAGTGACTCTTCCATCCCACGCCCTCCTGTTTTTGGCTGTAGAAGTTTCCAGAATGAGAGACGGGTGAATGTAGTCGCTCAGACAACCCACTACCCTTTGGGTGAGACTCTGTACAGCTGGATGAGAACACAACGGGGTCAGGAGCATCACAGACAGGCCCTTCCCTGGTGGCCCCATACCACGGGAACCTGCAGTCAAGGCAATGTTTTCGTAAACAAGCTCTTGCTGTCAGTCTCTCTCACCGTCTGACCTGCTTCTTGTCTGTCAGGATGAGGCCTATGATTTCCAACTCCATTATTAATCTCTCATCAAGCGATTTTTATCTGTCAGTCAGTATTTTGCCGGTGTTCCGCAATACTATTTGAGATTAGAGCTTCTGAACAGAAACTTTAATGAAGCGAGAATGTCCTGCCTTTTTCTTCTTTCGCAAGTTCATGTATACATGCATAAAATAGCAGAATAAAATTTTGGATTTGGGAACTTATTCATGACCATAAAGTAGAATTATTCATGAATTATTGAAACGAGCTTAGAACACCATTAATCAAATGATACATAACAGCGACAGCGAAATTAAAAAGTATGTCCTTATAATTCTGAAATGCGAGTGCAGCTAAGCGGACCACAACCCATGCAGTCTTTAAACAGTCAATCATTAACATTCACAATGACTCCAGTCAAGGACATTTGGTAGTTCAGTTTCAGCCCAAGTTAAAAAAAAAAATCATGAAGTGAACTGCTACTTACAGTATAATGGGAATTTCTAGCTGCTACTGATGGATATAACTGAATATGATTGGCTAGCTGCTGCACAATGCTCAAAGGTCTTTTAAATATTCACTGGCGTCGAATCTTTGACATTAAGAGGCAATCAAATGCAAGTAAACAAATTAATTATTGTGATATAATTTATTTAATTTACATTGGACGCTTTATAGGATTAACACCAGGCAAAGACAAAAGCTGTTATAGGGTATAGGGTCCAAAAGCACTGTGTGTAAAGTTGTAAGTTATATAAATGGTGACAGAATTTCCACTTTGGGGTGATCTAATCCTTTAACTTGTAAATCAGATGGTCTCTTCCTGTCTAAGTTGGCAGTTTTTGATTGCAAAAAGCTGAAAAGTAGACCAGACTTTATGCCAAAAGTTAAAAGCCTGAATACCTTTATGCCACGTGACAAGCTGTTTGGTGTCACCATTCACTATGTGTTTGACCTACTTTTCTATTACGGCTGTGTGAATTGCTATAGTATTACGATAAATTTGTTTGCCAAACAGTTATTCTCCTGCCTCCTGGAAAAAGTTTAGGTCATTAAATTTGCATGAGCACGGTAATATGCCTTTCAATTATATGGTATAGTCTGACAACCCAAACTTTCTGTCTTCCTTTCCAACACTGTGGGAATGACTCTACTCTACATTCTGGAATCAGGGCAAACTTTATTCTTGTGTCACAGGTCTTGATCCCACTCAGCGAAACACACAAAAATCCAGAAGTTGTCTAATCCCCGGGGTTTCCCGACGTCTGCTAAAATCAAACCTTGCTGAGAAAGTGACAAGTCCGAGAGTTGAAATGAGGTTCAACATCGCAGTTACTTGCAAAATCATTACGGCACCTCTAAACTACGCTGTCACACCCGTCACTTTAACCGGCTGTTTGCTAGAGGGGAATAAACCCAGACTTTAAAAAAAAAAAGGGACTTCAGGATGGTTCCGCACATTCTGACAGCAGCTGTAGTGCTTAAGAAAACAGATGTTGAAATGTCAACAGCAAGTTGAAGTAGATACAGTGATATAGACGATACACACAGAGACCAGGATTACCCCAGAATACATCTTCAAACAAGCTTGATTATGTTTAATCTGCTACAAACACCACAAAGCTGATTGTGCATCAGTCTCATCCTTGTTGAGATCTCACGCAAACGTTTAACAGGCTAATTTGTAAATGGGCTAATGGTTGGATAATCATTAGGGACAAGAAAAAGGCACAATAGCATCAAGGATAACACAGATGTGCATGCTAAGAATTAGCAATGCTCCTGACAGTATTTTATCCGTAAGGGTGATTTCTGTTTCTTCTTGTTTAAGCATAAATGTAAATAAATTACTTGTTCATGGTAAATAATACATTTTATATTCATTATTATTAAAAACGCAACTTTACTAACAAAATTACAATAATAATATTTAGATAGATAGATAGATAGATAGATATTTTTTTTATTAAGATTTCTAGGTTACATGTTATTTTAAGGAGCCCTGAGTAATATTATATGTACTGAGGGTAACACTTTATTTTAAGGTGTCCTTGTTACATGTTACATGTACTTACTATAATAATACCATAAATTATGCATAATTACATGCATGCAACCCTAAGCCAACCCCTAATCCTAACCCTAACCATATAGTAAATACATCTAGTTAATTAATATTACTCAGTACATAAATGTGTAATTACACTGTAAAAAGGACACCTTAAAATAAAGTGTAACCGTACTGAGTAATATTAACTACCTGTACTTACTATATGGTTAGGATTAGGGTTTCATTTAGGTTTACTTGCAGGTAATTATACATAATTTATTGTTATTATAATAGTACACGTAACGTGTAACAAGAGAACCTTAAAATTAGAGTGTTACTGATTTATATTTCAAACAAGTGCTTTTTAGAATCCTGGAGAAAAAATAAATAAATAAAAATAAATAAATAAATAAAATAAATATATATATTAAGAGTTTATTTGTAAAAACCCATTTTTTAATTTTCAAAAATCATGTTTTTATTATGTTATCATGTTTTTATAGTTTTTTTTATTGTGTTAGTTAGCTGTATTCTTTAGTTAATTTTTAAACTTGTCAAAATAACCCAACTGCAGTTTGATTGAGATTAATTGGAATGCACAATGAAAAACATGATATTTGAAAATTCTTAAAAACAGAGTTTTCTGTTTTTGCAAATGAACTGTTCAAATATATATATATATATATATATATATATATATAATACAAATTTATTATAATGATACTGAACACTGCAGTATCGGCTACTGAAAATTCAGTTTTGCATCACAGGAAAAATAACATTATAAAAATATATTGAAATGGAACATATTTTAAATGTCATTTTAATATTTCACAATATTATATTACTTCACAAAATAAAAAAAAAAAATAATAATAATAAAATAAATAAATACAGCGAATGATTTCCAGTTGCCTTTACAAGCATATTGGATTGTAAGGATCTTGTAGAAGTGCTAAAGCTTGGATTGAAGGTGCTGAATGGATCTGGCAGCACTGGGTCGAGCTGCTCATGTGATTAGTTAAATGTTATGTGAAAAGCATCGGCTTCAGATAAAACCAAAGTACATCTGACATGAACATAAAGCGGGCGTAAATTTCCATCAGAGAGCTCCACCGGTGAGGGGGTGGACGAGGAGGGGGAGGAAACGTTGTGTCTCCTCTGTTCTGCTCACACAAACACACACCATACAAGACACTGGCTCACAAAACATCTCTGTGGACACAACCCACATGCTTCAGTCTCATACAATCTGCTCATTTGCTCATTTTCCCACATTCCCTGAGCTCTACTTCATCAGCAATGTGACGACACCTGGAGAATTCTCTACATCCCACACTGCCCTTTGTCATCTATGGGAGGAAGCGTAGGTACCTGTACCACTTTCTTTATTTCTAATGTGACTTTATATGCAATCCATTATAAAGTTATGCTTAAAGGAAACGTCTTGGTTCAGTACAAGTTAAACTCTATCGACAGCACTTGTGGCATAATATCGATACCATAATGGCACTCCTCTTATATATGCAGTACAATGAAAGTGAACCAGTCAATCCATGTAAATCAGTTCTTTCTGGTCCTCAAATCTGATTGGCTGAGAGCCTTCTTCAGGGGTGCGATATTATAACGATAACTCCAGTCATTTCACCATTTGTATCACTCCGCTTGCAGTATCTCTCACAGCGACACCCAAAATCCACTATAATTTTATAAATAATACCGTTTTTGTGTCACAGAATGTTTAGGCAAGAATGTACTTGTTTAGTCTTCATATATGCGGTTTGTTAATAAAGATAATTTGAAAACTGCTTCAACGGTTTCGGGAATGTGAGCTCCAGGGCATCATGAGCCACTGGCTCTGATGTCTCTATAGTAGTTAAACATGAGATATAATTAGTTTGGGTAAATCTAATAATAATAATAATAATAGTCACGAATCTGGTTCGTTGTCTTCTGTCCACTCGCCATCGGAGGTCGCCCTTCCTTCATATTGACTCTCGCACCACACAGGCTGTTGCACATCACACTGGACTTCATTTCCCATCATCCCGTCATTGCACTAATCACACAACTGTCATCAATCACACGCTGCACTGATCACACAGCTGTCACCAATCTATTACACGCAACATATAATACACATTCAGTTCCTGATCTAGTTGCCGAGTATTGTCTTGCATTTATTGCTCTCCCTGTGATAGCTACATTACGGAGCCCTTCAGTGTTTTCTAAGTGTAAGTTTAGTTTATCTAGTTTATTGCCTTGTTTCCTGATATCTGCCCGTGTATCTTGGATTACCCTCGTCTCGCCATTTCGGACTCTGTTTATACCTAGTTTGAACTATTGCTCATGTTATCGGACTACCCCTCTTCTCAAGCCCTCTGGATATCGTTCGCCGATCAAAGACCCAAGCTTGCCCTAGTATTACTCTGTGTCTTGCCAATGCCATACCTGTTTTCCATTGTTCGACCCTGCCTGTGTTTATGACCACGTCTCTGTCTAAATAAAGCCTTGCAAATGGGTCTGCACGTCTCACGTCTATTTTTTCCCATTACAATAATAGTATTGGTTGCACTTTATGTTGATGGTCCCTTTAACACATTCTGTTGACTATAAGTAATTTTGCACCTACATATCTTCTAACTCTCATTAGAGTGTTAGTAGAGTATTAGTAGACTGGTAAGGTTAGGGGCAGAATAAGTTGACATGCACTTGCAAAGTTACTTATAATCAGTAGAATTTCTGTTGGGAGACCATCACAATAAAGAGTTATCAGATATTAAGCAGACAGTCTACTAACACTCTAATGGCTCTCTCAGTCTAACTCTCTTAATTTCAACAGAATGTTCAAAAGGGACCATCAAAATAAAGTGTTACCATAGTATTGGGAAACGGTGTGTGTGTTCGTGACAGTGATTTTAGTTACATTATTCCGCCATTAGATAAGGACAAGAGACTGTTTTTATGAGTGAGTCAGCAGTAAAGACTTTTATATTGAAAGAGACTGAAAGAGGGTTGTAAACAAGGAAGTTATTTTTACTTTCAACAACACCTTATAAGAAGCAGCAAACAAATGCACTGAGCAGTGCTCACTGGAAATCATCCTTAACATATGAAAGGATAGTATGATAAAGATATTGATTTACATTCAAACTAATGTTTTACAATAATGCAGGTAATCACACTCACTCAGTCCATCATCTCTCATAATATCTCAATCTCTCATAATGAGAGCTTTTAATACAGTAATACAATAAGATTTCAATGAAGCAACTCAATGTTCCTTCGTTACTAGTTCTAAAGTGACATTTTTGGAATTCGTAACAGAGGCTTGGGCTCAGCTGTTAAACTGTCAACTTTAGATTTGAATCCGTGGCGGAAGGAACTAGTTCTGCACAAAAGAGGGCTTTTTAAAGACCCCTTGTTCTTGTTTCTTATGTATTTACACACTTGTGCTATCGAACTGTTGTATAAATGCAATATCACACTCGTAGCCGTGTGATACTAGTACTATATACGCGTGTGTGTGTGTGTGTGTTTATTTATTTTTTAATATGTCTACATGAAACATGTTAGAGACACATTATACTTTTTGTACCCATAACAACTATGTCTGAACTATGCTGTTTTTATCAGAACTTGGATTTTTAGGCATTGAAATGTCAAACGAGACAGCTACAACACAAGATTTCGTATGGCCCTTTGATAGAGGAGAAAGAAGCATTCGCATTCCTTCTGTTCTCTACTGACCAAAGCTCATTCCACACTAAATGGGCAACATACTCATCCTACAGATGGACTCCTGGCTGTCAAACAATAGAAAGAACAAACAACCAGAGAAAGAGAGAACGAGAAGATATTCTGAAAGCTTTAGGAGGACACACTGAAAAGGACAGCTTCCATCAAAATATTTCAGTTCAAAATCTTACAAGATCTCAGACTTAACTATCTTTCCTCATATATATATATATATGCAGCAGCAGCATCATAATTTGTTTCATGGTTAATTAATTAATTGATCAATTAATTGATTAAAAAAAACAACAACCTGCAGACCCAAATTGCATTTGTCGACAAAAATAAAGCATTTAACCTTTATTTTAGATCAAAACATTAAGATCACAAGGTGCTAAGCGTCTCTATGGGGTCTCAAACTGTTTTAAATGAGTAAGGAATAGTTGTTATTGTATAATGACCTGTAGCTTATAAAGCAATCACATTAGAAGCTTTATAGTTGAAGTGATTAAGGTATGACACATTGACTTCCCTCTGTGCGGCAAAAAGCCCTGGAAACACATACGAGCTCATTAGACCTCAGCCATTGTAATTCCACTAGTTGAGCAAAACTCATTTACTTAATGTATGAGGGCCATTAGTTACCTCCACCACAACATGATGAACACAAACAGGGAGGTCTGGAAGTTCATTAAAGGTGATATTTCTGGGGGATCATTATAGGACATAAGTTAGGCATCCAAAACAGTTGTGATGATAGTAAATGAGCCTTTCATGTGACCTTAAAAACTTTCATTTAGAGGGAAATTATTAAGGGCAAGATAAAGTGAAGAGGAAATCAGTGGTTTCATCAATGCTTAAAGAGACAGTTCACCCAAAAATTAAAATCCTTTTATTTATTTACTCTCATCATTCCAAACGTGAATGACTGTTGTTGTTTTATTTTATTTTATTTATTTTTTATTTATTACACTTTTTATTTAATAAATTTATTTAAATAACAGGTTAAATGAAAATATATTTATAACATTGCACATATATTTAAAATATATATGCATAATGTCTGCAACAGTATATGCTCTTTTCTATCTAATATTCTATGAACATTGAATTAATTTTCTGACATACTACATTAAATGCTGTATAACTCACTTTGGATAAAATTTAATAATATCCATAAAAGTAATAATAAATGTTGACTCTGTGCTTTTGTGTCTACCCAATTAAAAAAAAAAAAAAAAAAATCAGCTGGAATCTTCTGACACACAAAGTTTTTTTTTTTTGTTTTTTTTGAGTTTTCAAATTATATTTCCGCATGTACAATCAAAATTGGAATATGGGCCTCTTTTAGCTGATCATCATTAATGAGATATGAAAGCTGCAGAATAAATTTTCAGTGAACAACAACTTACAAGGAATTATTCATAAACATTTTTTTCCCCCTGATGGTACCCATTCACTGCAATGTTAAACTCAAAATCTGTTCTGAAGAGCAAACAGACTCATGCAACTCATGCAGTTTCAGTATTTTATTTTATTATTATTATTATTATTTTCCATTTTCTTGGGTGCACTATTCCTTTTAGATTATTTTACGATTTCAGAAGTCAGAAGAACTCTTTTTAATTTAGATTGTTGGAACCTGACGTGGTTCTCTTGTCCCTATCTATTTTTGCTGCATATACATTCTGCTAAATGTCTCATTTAAGAGTTACTCATGTTTGGGATAAAATGACAGTGAGTAAATTATTTTTGTGTGATCTGTTGCTTTAGATTTCTAATTGGATCTGACATTAATTTCATTTAGAATGACAGTAAGTTATAGAAATCAGGTTGAGAGGACTGACTGACTTATTTTTTTATATTTTAACTTATTCTCAGTTGGCTGCCTTGGACCCATTTCAAATGTCCATTTCAGTCATGTGCACTTAAGGAACCAGAAGCCCTTTGGCAAAGCAACCAATTCCTGATGCGCTCTGATTTTATTCATTGCCAATTCAAAAATTATTTATCATTTCCATAATGGATAAGTGCAAACAAGGAAGCCAAGTCCAGTTTTTAACTAAGAAAAGGGGCAGAAAGAAAGATAGGCAATTACGACCGTTATACTGAACATTCCAATATAAGGCTCTCTAGCTAAAAGGGGGGAAAAAACTCCTCAAACTTCGGTGAACTTGGAAAACCTGCGCTCCCAAGAGTAATCAATTAATTGTGCAAAAGTACTCTGCAATTACTGATCAAAGTTAGTGCCTAAGCACATCTCTCAGGCTTTGAAGAACTTTAATAAGACACCTACATGCCTACCAGCCCCGCTTACTTATCAATTAATTTGGGAGTTAATGAGTTGGGAAGATTATTGCCTCCTGCGCTCTCCATCTCATGGGGACATGTGAATTGTGTACGGTGGAGAAAAGGACAGGTGTGAATCGACATGTGGTACTGTGGTAAAACTATTGCAAAGTGTCTTTATGTCAGTATTGTCAGTACAGAAGGCATGGAATTAATAATCAAGATAAATGTTGCTGATAAAGTATGTTTTTAGTGGTGTTTGCTAAAGCAAGCATTGCTAATGCACATGCTTGAGGATCTGAACGAACTCTTAATCTTGAGTATTAAGTTTCAGTGACTCGTCCTCTACCATTTGCACTGAAAGACAGGATTTCAAATCATGACACTTGTGGAGGAGATGGTGAGTAATTACTTTTCAAGTACGAAATCAGGCCAAAAAATAGATAAATTGGAGAGGACATGTGACAAAAATTGGTTCTTTTGTCTTGCTTATAATATCTAAAGTACCTGAATGGAATCTGTAAAAATAAGATAAAATAAATAAAAATTAAATTAAATAAACAAACAAACCCCACACACACTAACACTTGAGGTCGTTAATGTGTTTTTTTGTTTGTTTTTTTCAGCAAGAATGCATTACATTTATTAAAAGTAAAAACATGTTACAAAATTGTCCATTTAAAATAAGTGGTGTTCTTTTGAGCCTTTTTTATTATTATTATTTAGAGGTTTCTGGAAAGAAAAAATGAATAAATTAAATTTTAAAATATTTATTAAAATAAAAAAGTATACATATACATACATACTATTGTCACGGGATGTGGTTGTAGCAATAGCACATGACGAATGAGTAAACGTAAAGATTCTTTAATTCCAACTTGTAATCCATTTCACAAACATAAACTCACGTTATCCATTTCACAAACATCAATCCAGGACAATAGAGGATTTTAGGCCCGATTTTAAGGCCGATTTGCACCCCTGAACGATGTGTGGCCCGATTCGCAGCTTGTCGCATGCAATTTTTTGTCCAAAACTCATCTATTGTGTGGTGTCATTACAATTATTTATCTGCTCCCGATCGAGACGGAGCGTCGCTGAACTCAGATCATAAATATCAAACATGTTTAATAGCCAATGAGAGCGAGCAAGCGTCACTCACAGGATGTTGCGTGCTTCTATAGCTGAAGCCTGGCAGCCACAAACATGCCATGAAAGCAGAGAACATCATCCGTATTATTTTGTATACTTTGTTTTTCACTGTGCACGCCAGGAGAGCCAGTTGACAACGTCGATTGTCCTCTATTTGTTTTCTTCTCTAGTCACGTTTGATCTCGCCAGTCTCCATGAGATCATGTGTCACTGTGAAATCGTTCCTAAAATCTTCAAGTGTGCGGTCTCGTGGTCTGGTCGAATCATCCAGTATGCGCATTCAGAGGATTATAAGGCTAAAAATCGGTTGAACTGTCTTCATGTCTGTGGTCTCCCATGGTTTTAAAATCGGTTAATATTTGGAAATCGTCTAGTGTGCAGCCAGCTTAAGGGAGAACTGAGGACTTAAGCAAGAACCAAACAAAGGAAACTAATAAGATGATTAATACAACACAGGTGAACAGAATAAACTAATCAGGGAAACTAAGGGAAACTAGGTCAAATAAGGTAGAACAGAAACACAGGGATATCTAAACCGAGACAGAACATAAACGTATGCATATGCAAATATTATATAAATTATTTTTATATAATTATTTTGTGTGTGTATATTAGGGGTGGCACGGTACACAGATGTCACAATTCAGTGCGTACCTCGGTTCGGGGGTCACGGTTCGATACAATTTCGGTACAACAGGAGAAAAAAAAAAGAAATCTATTATGCTGTTTCTTTTCATTTATTTTGAACAGACGATAGTGCAAATTAACATTTTTTTTACATGTTATATAAAATCTGTTTTGTTTTCATTGTGAGTGTACACACATAAAAGCAGACCTTTATACAGTGATTATTAATAAAACAATAAGTGTTTGAAGTTGATTCTGCTTGTATAAGGAAACACTTGCAGTGATCACGCCGGAGCACACACACACACACACACACACACACACACACAAAACACATCAGTTCCAGCATTGTTAACTTGACAGCGCAGTTGGTACTTTATCAAAATAAAATACAGTGAGCCAAACATCAGCGCGCCCTCCTCTCTGTCACTGTTGTGACTGAAGTACAAATCCTGTCATTTACATAATAAATAATAGTTTCGCATTCAGATACGTTACATCGCAAATATGGAAATATTATGGAATATTTGAATTTGTGCCGAATGAGAGAGGTAGGATACACGAGCACAAAGCTCCTTTTCGCAAGTTGAGTGTGCAACCCTTTAAAGTATACTCCCTTGTCAGTCTATGTGAGAGACGCATTAAGAATCAGCACATGGTCACTGTCTAGGGGGCTTTGTTTTCAACTGCGCAACTCATGGCATTCACTGCTCTTCTGCTGGCGGTTATCAAACAGCGTTGCATTACTGCGGGATTGGGGGTGAATTGCCTGTATTTGTCGCAAGGCTTCATGCACCGAAACGAGATGTCCGTACCGTACCATGACCGTACCACCCCTAGTGTATATATATATATATATATATATATATATATATATACACACACACAAAATAATTATATAAAAATAATTTATATAATATGCATATGCATAATAATAATAATATATAATAAATGCATTTATTTATTTAATATTGTAATACTATTTCACAATATGATTTTTTACTGTATGCTGCATCAAATAAATTAGGCCTATAGTCTTCTAATATATTTTTCATAATCATGGCATGCAGTATGCAACTAGACTTTGATATCCTGCTGTGTTCATTAAGACACTCTGAACAATGAGCGAGTAAATATATAAATAAGAAAATATTCATATAAATAAACCACAAGTCCACAAATGACCCTGTCATTGTTTCCTGTCCCCTTGTGAACTCTGTTGAACCTAGAATGACAGCGCGGTCTCATTCTCATTTCAGAAACACACTGGGTAATTATCTACAGTATGTCACTGACACAGGCTCAAATGCAGTGCGCTCATTAATTTGAAATATGGATGAAAAGCAACACTGAGGAAACAGAATCAGAAAAACAGCTTTTTATTTGACATATTTTGGAACAATCTGTCGAAACAAGCTCACACCATAAACAAGAGCCATGATTCTGACCATCACATGCCAGATGTGACACATCTTGGTAACAGATGACAATTGCATTTCTTTTCTATTTATTCACGCTGTCATCGTTATATTCTAAGTATTAATGCAGCTGATAGCAGATCGGTCATATTTATGGCCACATGGAGCCTGTACACTTTCTGCATTGATCACGGGAGACAGTCTGCATACTGTGGAATGGATTTAAATGTTATTAAGTATATATATATATATATATATATATATATATATATATATACACACATACATATAGAAAAAAAAAACTCAGCTGGTACATTTATAAATATTCAAAACTTGCATTTGCAACTTTATTTTCATTTTTTGAAAAGAATGTGGGTGGTTTTTGACCATGAAAAATCACCTTCACTGTGTTGCCAAGTTGCTAAGGTGTTCTGGTTTGTTTTTACACCTTGTTGTAAATATGGGCTAAGTAAAATAATTTACAAACTACTAAATATTTGAGTGTCATTAAACAGATCTAAAACTTAATACCACATGAATGCCTCCAACCTTAGACTTCAATCTCTTATGTTACTGGCATAAGGATATAGCTAGTTTAAAGGAAAACGCCATATTTTTTTTCCATATTACAATATGTTCTTCCCTCAACTTAGACGAGTTGATGCGTACCTCTCCCGTCTCAGTGCGTGCACTCAATTGCTCGAGCACGGCCCCACTATGCTAGCGTTTAGCTTAGCACCATTCATTCCTTAGGACTCAAACAGGGATGAATTTAGAAGCCACCAAACACTTCCATGTTTTCCCTATTTAAAGATGGTTACATGAATAGTACACGAGTAAGTATGGTGACACAAAATAAACAGAGCGATTTTCTAAGTGGATAAAAATGATGACTATAATGTATGGCGGAGCACTTCGCAGCACTTCGACCTCGGCGCAGTAATATCATCACTCCTGAAAACTATTACTGCACCCAGGTCGAGGTCGTTTTCCTTTAGCCTTATGTCAATAACATAATAGATTGAAGTCTAAGGTTGGAGGCATTCATGTGGTATTACGTTTTAGATCTGTTTAATGACACTCAAATATTCAGTAGTTTGTAAATTGTAACTTAGCCCATATTTACAACAAGGTGTAAAAACAAACCAGAACACCTTAGCAACTTCACTGAAATTTCTTGGCAATATCGTGAAGGTGATTTTTCATGGTCAAGAACCACCCACATTCTTTAAAAAAAAAAAAAAAAAGTCAAGCTGCATTTTTAAGAGTTTTGAATATTTATAAATGTGCCAGCTGAGTTTTTCTATATGCATGTGTATATATATCTATATCTATATCTATTTATATATATATATATATATATATATATATATATATATATATATATATATATATATATATATATATATATATATGTGTGTGTGTGTGTGTTACGAATCCTGGGCCTGCCCTTCTGTCCGACTGCCACAAGAGGTCGCCCTGCCATCAAATTGACTTTCACACCACACATCACAATGGACTGCATTTCCCATCAGCCATCTCACTAATCACACGCTCACCTGATCACACGCACACAGCTGTATCCAATCAGACACTCTTTATAAGCCTTGGACTTTCTCTCCCTCTCCGCTGAGTATTGTATGCATTTATCGCTGCCCTACAGAGCCCCTGTTAGTTTCTCTAGTCTAGTGTCTAGTCTAGTGTCTAGTCTAGTCTAGTCTAGTCTAGTCTAGCCTTGCCTTGCCTTGCCTTGCCTTTGTCGGATTGTGTTTTCCCCTGCCTGGACTATCGCTTACGTTTTGGATTACCTCTCTTGTCTAGCCCCTTTGGATACTGTTAGGATACTAACCTAACCCTAACCCTTTGTCTTGTCCCTGCCATACCTGTTTGCCATTGCTTGACCCTACCTGTATTTATGACCATGCCTGTAAATAAAAGCTTGCACTTGGATCCGCACGTCTCACGCCTCGTCAGCCCTGTTGCAGAATGTATGTATATATGTATGTATATCTATGTATATATATATATATATATATATATATATATATACATATATATATATACAGTGAGGAAAATAAGTATTTGAACACCCTGCTATTTTGCAAGTTCTCCCACTTAGAAATCACGGAGGGGTCTGAAATTGTCATCGAGGTGCATGTCCACTGTGAGAGACATAATCTAAAAAAATCCAGAAATCACAATGTATGATTTTTAACTATTTATTTGTATGATACAGCTGCAAATAAGTATTTGAACACCTGAGAAAATCAATGTTAATATTTGGTACAGTAGTCTTTGTTTGCAATTACAGAGGTCAAACGTTTCCTGTAGTTTTTCACCAGGTTTGCACACACTGCAGGAGGGATTTTGGCCCACTCCTCCACACAGATCTTCTCTAGATCAGTCAGGTTTCTGGCCTGTCGCTGAGAAACACGGAGTTTGAGCTCCCTCCAAAGATTCTCTATTGGGTTTAGGTCTGGAGACTGGCTAGGCCACGCCAGAACCTTAATATGCTTCTTACAGAGCTCTTTTTGCTCCTCATGATGCTGATAATAGTTTGAAAGAGGTTTGGCAAATGTTAAAGACACTGTTTAACTTTGTACTCCACTGTATGCAAATGAGTTCCACACTAGGGCGGGCAACATCATGGCCACCTTGGACACAAGTGGCCAATCACATTCCTGGAACGGAGAGGCGCCAGATTCCAATCTCCTCCTCATCAAAAAGAGATAAATGTACCTTCCCAAAAGACACTCCTTGTTCTGAGTCCTGTTACCAGGAAGGCAGCAACAGGAACACTCCCCGTTTCTGAGTCTTTCATCTAGAGAGACACTAACAGAAACACCAAAGTTCTGAGTCTCTGATACATCCAGAGAAACAGTAGCAGATACGTCGTTCTGAGTCTCTGGCCTGACGAGGAAAGAGATTTCAAGACAGCTAAGGTTTAACTCAGCTACTGAGCAAACCTTCCTTATCGCATTTGGCTGCCCTTCAGTTGCAAAGGACCCAGCAGTGACGGACCCCGTCTGACTCTTGCCGTTACGAAAGCAGCACAGCCCACTCCGCAAAGGACCTCCGCAGTGGCAGACACTGCCTGAAACCCACGGCTCCTCAACGACGCAGCCAAGCTGCAAAGGACCCCGTGAAGACCATCTGACCCAGCTGCCTGGTCCATGCTCTAAGGACCCTTTGTGGCACAACAGAAGTTCAGCCTCCTCCAGGTCAACGCATTGACGGCTACCGGAACGCAACTCTGTGCCCTCCCCACTGTACGCAGTCTGCATCACCAGTGGAAGACGTCTCTACCGCCGGACTGATCACCCGCTTGTGGAACGTAATTATAAACTTACCAAACCTCTTTCCTAAAGACCTTGGCTTAGTTTATACCTGCAGTCTATGTTTCTCTAACCTGTTTAGATAACATTTACTTGGGGTCAGCATTACGAATAATAGCTATATTATTTGTTCAGAGATAAATAAGCAGTTATTTATCGTTAATTCCACCAGAGCCATTAAGTGGTTCCCATAAGCAACATTTCCATAGAAATCATTGCTACATTCAGCTCAACAGCATTGCATTCAGCCGTTCTGTGTTCATTCCATTTATTTGTTTCTTCGATTTACTCAGTATTATTCTCTATTAGCAGTGCATATTCAATTATTGGTATCATCACTAGTTGTTGTATTTACTCTTGAATATCTATTGTTAATAAATTTCATTTATCTTATTACAATTGTGTCTTCTTTGTGTTGATGATCCAAGGCTCTTCTAGCTAGCTAAACCACCAATCTTTCAGATAAATCAGTTGACCAGCTCCCTCCAATGTGTGCAATTCAAATTATTGAACAGCTTGTGGGAAACACGCCCGCATTGCCAAATTACCAGTCTTTGACTGGTGCACTAAACTAAGTAAGGTGGGAATTGGTCATCTGATATACTCATAACCGCACCTTGAGTCTTATATTAGTCTTTACTGTTACTTTTGATTAATTTATTACAAGCTTGTTGAATTAAAGTAAAAAAAAACAAAAAAAAAAAACAATGTTTGAACGGTTGCAAAATATCGGATAATGTAAACAAGTAACAAATAAATAGCAAAAAAAAAAAAAAAAAACGAAATAATGAAAGACCTGTAAGATAAAAATCATACGACTGATTTTAAAGAAAAGTAACAGCCCAACACAGAAATTAATGACACACGTTTGGGGCAGATTCTCTTTTGTTCAGGCAACGGCAAACTGTAGGGTGCTTACTTTTGACAAAAGTGTTATGCTGCTAAAGGCACAGAAACTACATACCGAATCTTTTACGGCTCAATCTGTGTGCTTCTGTGTCACAGCAGATGCATTGGAACAGAAATGTGTCAGTCTTCAGAGGTTTGGTACCCAGAACAGTAACAAGTTGTTTACTTGTCCTCCTGACTTCTCAAAGTGACTCAGGTGAGAGCGGGTGAGCCGTGAACGGCGCTGAGTGATAACGCCTGCTGTACGCCTGATAGATGATGCTGTCTTCTGATGTTCTGAACGATGAGGAACGTCTCCCTGTGTGTGTTTCTTCTCCTGGTGGAGCAAGTTTCTTTCCACGGTGTTAAAGCATCATTAAACATGTCCTGTCAGTGCCCATCTGTTTAACATTTATCCTGAAAAAGGGGGCTGGAGGAAGAAAGAGAGATACCGACAAGCTTCCCCATTAACTCACAAAACTCGCTGAAATGTTCTGTGCTATACAGATCCTAGATATTCCTGGAGGGCAGGAGTCGGAGACGCCACATAACCCCCGTTAGCCTTTCAGGCAAGGAAAACAGAATAATAGCCAAATAGATCTGCATGATGATTGCGGCTTGTTGGTAATGCACCTCAGAGATGCGGTGCCGAGTCTGAGGGCCCCCTCCCCCTCCTCCTTCCCTCTCCCCCTCCTCCTTCCCCCTGCCCCTCCCCGACACACATTTTCCCTCAAAGGCAATATAAGATTCAATTTTCTTTATCTTGTTTGCTTCTGCTTTATTGTTTTGCATTAGGAGTGCTCAGCAAACAGGTACCGCCCTCCACTCTCTCTTACC
This sequence comes from Onychostoma macrolepis, assembly GCF_012432095.1. NCBI lineage: Eukaryota > Metazoa > Chordata > Actinopteri > Cypriniformes > Cyprinidae > Onychostoma > Onychostoma macrolepis. The sequence continues at coordinate 969,066 of NC_081165.1, read as the reverse complement.
ACCCACACAGTTTTACCCAGAATCCAGCTAATCACGATGGATCATTGGCCTCAGTACCAGCACAACAAATAACCCTAAGCCAGACTGATGCAAAACTCTACGTATTTTCAAAGCCGATAAGTTGAATGTCTTTAAAAAGCCCTGTATAATTATGATAGTTTAAAGACATGATCAAACTTTTTCTTTCTTTTTTTTGGATTACAAAAATAGCTGGATGCAACAGAATGTAACAGTTCTTTGTACATTCTGTGTAAATTTTACATAAATCCATATGGAAGTAAACATGATCCAAAAACAGCCTGAACACACCTTGTTTTCAGACCACCACACCCATGAGCGCACAAATGGGAGCAAATTCGTTTGCTATTTAAACAGCGTGGTGCAGGACGTAATGGTAATGGAAAACACTTGTGTCGTGCTTGGTGTTGCATTGCGCCGGGTGTATGATAGGGCCCTATATCTCATAAATATGACCTAGTATGTCATCGTTTTGACTTTATATGCCATAATTATGATTTTGATTTTTTCATAATTTGAAAATGATGAAAAATAAAAAATAATGAATACTATTTAAAAACTAAATATTTCACAACATTTAGACGTTAATTCATTCAAATGAATCCGTGAGTCACATTTCAACCTTTTAGAAGGACTTCTAAGTACTGTATGAATCAGTGGGTCAATTATAAGCTAAATTAACTAAAACGTTTGCATGGGTTTTCTGTGACAAAAATACAGCAAAGTAGCATTTTTCCCAAGCTACACCATTTCTGTTCAAAAAATAGCTTGTTACTTAAAAAAAAAGCTACACTACTTTGAAAGAGCTGAACTATTTACGTGAAACTGAACGAGACGGTGTGTTGCTATTAAACAGTTACTTTCAAACAATTGCATTCTTCATACATTCTCTCTCTCGCTCTCTCTCTCTCTCTCATTAGGATTCTCCTTATTCACTCTCATTTTAACTGTTATTGTTCTCCTCCATCGTGATGAGCGTGATAAACCTCTATCCATCCCCTCAATTTCTCTCTCTGACAGGCTGTAAATACGTGAGGCCAGCATCGGGTTCAAGTTTCCCCCAATGAGCTGATCTTTCACATCCCTAGAGGTCAGATTCCTCCGAAGGGGCAACGGTCCACCCTCCCTTCCCTGACTTCACTGGCTGGCCGCACCCTCCAAACTTTTTAATGAGCTGGTCGGGCATCTCAGCACTGCCCTTCGGTGGGCGTTTTCCAGCTGAATGCACTGATGAGAGAGAATATTGATAAAGCTGTCAAAATAGCTCTGGCTTTGAGACAATGTGTTTAACAACTGCAGACTTCATGAAAAGTAGCCTCGCTATAGCTAATGTGTCCGTGGCTAGCGTTTGCTCGCCCCAGTGCAGAGTTTTTCCACCAATAGAGCTGTGCAGTTTATAGTCGGAAAATTGGCATTTTCAAGCAACTTTTGTGTTCTACCAGATAAATTACACATCAATGTGAAACGAAAGCTTGTCAAGACAAACTGTGTCAAGTCTGATCAGAAAATCTGCAGTAGCTTTACTGTAAGTTGAAGGTTTTCAGTTTGAAGTAATTTAAAGTTTGAAGTAGTTTTAAAGCTTGATGTTTGAAAGTTTGGAAGGCCATACAGTAAATCATAGCAATAGATAGAAGCAAGCTTGACAACTATTGAAGTCCTTATGTAGCAACTTGCTAGCAAGCAAACCCCTTAAAACCCATTGTAAAATGCTGCGGAAGCCAATGGTGAAATCATTTAGCCTTTCAGGGTTATGCTGGTCTATAAATTGACAGCTGGACAACTGCTGTTTGTGAAGTTGGCTGCGTTTCTAATTGCGTTCTAACAAGTACCAACACATTTGCATTTTACTTTTGGCAGAAGTACAGCATTGAGAATTCACTTAAAAGGTATTTATTGGATGCACACAGGTAGAAATTATTAATTCATGACACACAACCAACGCTTACATCTATAATACAACTGTAAGTCTATTACAGCTTAGCACATAGCTGGAGCTGCTACCTCCAGATGTTTCTTGTCGGCTTTGGTCTCCCGAGAGTGAGGAAGAGTAGATTCGCAAACCGTGGAGAGCCGTGTGTGGAGATGAAATATGTTAGGAGTCATCACCACACACTACGCCGCTGTACAGATGTTGCACTGCCTGCTCAAGTCTATCTCTACCACTGAAATCTCTCTCTCGCTTGCTCTTTCTTCAGATGAATACAGCCCAGATTCTCTCGGCTCCTTCCCATGTCTCCCCTGTCTCTCTGTAATACATTATCCAAGCCCCCTCAGCCATCTGCTCTGATTCTGTGTCTCCAGAAACGGCTCCCAAATTTTACAGATAATTACGATAAATTTGCAGTTCACTCTTGGGGTGCTTCCACAGCTCTTCTCCACACCCACCAGACCATTTATAATAATCCCTGAATTACACAGAACAGACCATAAAGATGAATGGAAATTATGTTCATTAACAAGCCACTGACCCCCCATGTTCACGTTCGAGATATTAATGAATGTGTAACTTTAGTGCAGCCCTGTTTGTACTAAATTTATCTTTTGGTTAGACTGGTTAGGAAAGTAGTAAAATAGTTTGCAGCTGGTGTTAGGGTGGACATCTTCCCTGGCCAAGCCAATGTTCAGCTGGTTTTGGTGATCTACTTTCCTTGGCCAAGCTAGTGTTCAAGCTAGCCTCGCTGGGGTCCATTCTTGGCCCAGCTAGTGCTAAATTCACCCTTTGCCAGGAGTTTGATTGACAGGCAATCTGACCAATGCTGAATCTGCCATTTTGTCTGACAAACAAACCAGACATGCGCAGATTTGTATCAGTGGACTTGAACATGAAAAAACGGGGTGTACTGATGTCTTTCCACAGTTGAAACAAGATTTAGTACCTTCTGATGTTCATTCATGTTTATTTCATGTTATAACTAGTAAAGAGGAAGAGATGCTTGGTTCATGTGCTGCTTGAACTGATGCACTACAGTGATCTGTCACGACACAAAAAAAGAGCCACAAAACAATATTTACTGTTTGAATTTCTTTTAAAAAATGACAAAATTTGAAAGCTGAGACTTTGTTACCAAAAGTAACCTGCTCTGTCACAATTTTTCACTGTGTGAGAACATAATGTGTGGTGTGAGCTTGTGTGAGCTTGTCATGGCTTGTCAGATGGAGCACCAGTAACTAAGGGGGGGTGGGTCTTTGCGAAGGGTTAATTGGTTTAGCTTGTCTTCTAGCCTGCCAAAACTGCTGTTCTGATGGTTTAGCTTAAATTCTTGCCTGGCAAAGTTGGTGTTCAGCCAGTCTAATTGGTCTAAATGGTGTCCCAAGCCTAAAATGACCTAAGTAAGTACAGTATGGCCTGGCACCAATGGCCTCTACAATCTTTTTAGGCTTACAACTCTTTTAGAAAATGCAGCCCTGGTCAAATGTTCAGCTGGTTTAGACAGACTCCTACATTGACAAGCTGGTGTTCGTCTGGTCTAGATCATCTTCACCGCAGGCAAGGTGGTATTCAGCTGGTCTAGATGGTGTCCCAACCTGAGCTGCATTTCCCAAAACCATTACAAACCTAAACAGATTGCAGCCCTCTTCAAGCTGGTGTTCAGTTGATCTAACTGTTCTGGAAAGCTAATGTTCAACTGATCTACCTACCAAGTCTTCTAACAAGGCAAACATGTTTAGCTGGTCCCCTTGCCTGACCACCTGATAAATGCTGAAATCCCCTTTAAAAACATCAATCTTAAACAGTTTAGTGGGCAGCAAGGACCACCAAAACATCTTAGATTTATGGCTGACCTATCATGCTTCTGGAAGGCCAATGTCCTGCTGACTCCAACCTGTTTCTGCACACTTGCCTAAATGTGTCTTGCAATCCCAAAGACATACAGTATATTAGCCATTTCATGTGTATTTAAGCAGGAAAAGAGCTAAACTCTGCAGGTCAGTGGCCTTCCAGGAGCAAGATTGGACACTCCTGGTTTAAGATACTATTTTCAGCTTTGTAGGGTGGAGACACTTAAAGTTGACAAAATCAGGTATGATGATGGAAACATAAAGGAATATATTTTCACACAAACACTTTCTCTGTAGACACTGTAGGTCTAAAAAAATCGATACATTTTCATAACTAATCCTGCTGTTGTATTAACAAGAATGTTTCCCCAACCGTAGCGGCAATGATGAGATGTTCAACGCCAGTCCATCCAACGCGTCTGTGTTTTGGATCACGCTGCTAATTTAACAGAAACTGTCTGTCCTCAATCGTTTGGAAATACGTCTTCTATCAAACCCTCCTCTCAGATCAGATGGTGAGAGAGCGGGAGAAGCAGACCCCAGTGTTAGTTCTCCATGAACTAATATGACGTCTCCCACCAAGCGGTTGTCACATTAATCATCTCAGTAATAGCATTGCCGGTAAAACTTTTTGGAAAATCAACATTATTAGAGAGTTGATCAAGGCCGCCTGGCATCTCCTAGTTATTAATAATTCAAAGGCACGTTGCATCGTGGTGGCCTGCGGGGAGGTGTCATGGGAGAGAGAAGACACCTGGTATTAAAGATCTTATCTGACTGAAGTTCGGATTTGTAAATGGGCTGTCAAGAGCTTTGAGAAACCACACACGCCACAGCACACATACACAAAGATCAGTGAAGAGATACACACATGCAGCATATGAATGCACAGTTCAGAACACACACATACAGTACAACTCTCCGAACTGCACACAGATCAGAGAAACAGAAAGAGCGCAGGATTAAAAGAGAGCTGGGTGACATTAAAAAGTGTCTCGGGGCTGACTAGATCACCATCACTACAAAGAGACTGATACCAGCTAACAGTAAGATGAAGAGAAACCCCTATTCTGGCCTTTTTATTTGTTTCTCATATCAAAGAACACTATTCTCTCACAAACATCATATGCAATAGATATGTTATTCTTGATACTGAGCTAATTTGTATGCATTTTTTTCCCCCTCGTGTTTAAATATGCTGGACTTATTCGGCAAACAAACACCACTGTAACCTCTAGTGATATTCATGAATGGAAATCTTATTCCGCTGGGTTTACAATCTACACCAGTGAAATATCATTATGAGGCAATATCACTCTCTTTATTATCTCACTGTATAATGCAGAAGAAGGGAAACATTGCACTTATGTAATGCGATTAAAATAAAATATCACACATAAAGTCATGTTGGAGTTGAGTATTTGAACTTTTACTTCAAAATACCCAGTAAGCTTAATGTTATTAGTGGCACAGGATCAAACTTCCAAAATTGAAATACTACTTTTACATCAAAGATGTTTATAAAAACATAGCCTTGTCAGATCTATGGTACTAGTTTTTGAACTTGTGCATCAATATTAGGGATGTGAATCATAAGGAATTTAATGGTTTCTAATTAATTCAATATTTCTATGAACATTTCAGGAACCATTTTCACCATAAATTAATAAACATAAATGATAATTAAAAAACACTATTTTTATTTAAAAAATAAAATAAAATATTTGTTGTTGAAAGAACAGCTACTATGGTAAAAAGGCCAGAAAAACAGTCTGCACAATGTCAAAGTTAAAGTTTGTACGGGTTTGAGCATGCACAAATTTGACAAAGAGGCCATTATATACAGAAAAAAAGGAAGACCAAAAAAAAACTTTGTGTTTGTTTGTTTTGTTTTTAATTTTCTAAGAAAATTTTCATTGATTGTCTACATGTATTTCCCTCTCATTTAAATTAAATGTATGTTTATATTTTTATTTGAAGTTGTTCACATTGATTAGCATTGATAATAATAATAATAATAATTTAATTACACATTCTTTCTTCCCAATCTTCAGCAAACTTAACACTATATGGCAGTCTGTGGGTGAAGAGAGTCTCTCTTTCTCTCTGTCCCTGTATTATGACAGCAGAGAACAGTAAAAAACCAAGTCGATTAAATCCACAAGCAAAGAAGCCATCAATCTTGATGTTCCCAAACAGCCACAAATAATTTGCATTGTCTCAGTCAATTAGTCAGCCATTTTTCTCTCTCTGCGGTCAGGCGGACCTGTGCGCTGTCTCCACATTACACTTAATCAATACACAACCACCCACTCCTGCTCCTTCACAAACTCCAGCTTTTTCCTCTCTCTAGATGCTCATCTCTCAGATTTACTCATCGGAATAGCTAAAAGCCGCATTATTGTTTATGAGAATGAATCACAGCCCTCATGTACCACCAGGACGTGGTTAACAACAGGGATCGGCATCCTGGGAGGGTTGTGAAACGCCAGAGGGAGCGATTTGAACCATCTGAGGCAGCAGCCGGTGCCTGACTCACAGCCGAGGACTGTGACCAGCTTCCAACATGTCTGAAGGCACACGAAGAGAGCCAAGGGACAGAGGAGGTCAGTTGTCAAGATAAAGAATAATTTCAATGAAAGATCGAGCGGTTGAGGAGCGTAAAGAGCAGTTAGTTACAACACTGTTTCATAAGAGCAATTAACACTGAATAGCTTTACAATGTTAAAAGTTCACCCACTCACCCACATGTTGTTCCAGACTCATATTATTTTCTTCTCTTCCGTGAAACACAGGAGATGTACACACTATTATTTTCAACTAAAAGCAAAATTTTCTCACAGGTAACTATCGTGTGACTTAGACATAAAAAAAGAGTACTCTTAAGGTGCTTAAAGGGATAGTTCACCCCAAAATGAAAATTCTGTCATCATTTACTCACCCCCATCTCCTTTCAAAACTGTACGAGTTTCTTTCTTTTGTTGAGCATAAAAGAAGATACTTTGAAAAATGTTGATAACCAAACAGTTGACAGTAGCCACTGACTTCCATACTGGAAAAAATTAAATAAAATACTGGAAGTCAATGGCAACTGTTTGGTTATCAGCATTCTTCAAAAGATCTTCAAACAGCTTGAGGTTTGGTATAATTAGTGTGAATACGAAATACAGACAATAAACTGATTATATTTCTGACATACTCTATAGGCCTGTGCTACTTCCAACAACAGTACAAATGCATTCAGAACTTCCGCTTTGACACGTTTGGTGTAGACAAACTCGGCAACATGACGTGACAACAGTCGCAAATGGTACAGATGCTGTCTTAAGGTCCTTGCATACTGAGTTCAAAATGTTCGTATGCGTTTTTTATTTTATTTTATTTTTTTTTTATTCATCATACTTTCCTATCAAAATTCTTGCTACAGATGTGAAAAAGCAGAAAATCGAACCTGATCCAAATTTTTTTGTGACGGATGAAAGTTTCAGAGGCAGTGTGTAAACATGATTGAGACAACGTGAGATCGTATTTATTTTTTAACGTGCGAAAATTTCAGACTCAGTGTGCAAAGACCTTTAGAGTATGCGTACAAACAAAACGTAGTATACTCCCATTTGATAGCATGTGCGAACACATACAAACACAGGAGGAATATATTAGTTCATGTCCAGTGTCTACACTATTTCGCTTCAGAAGTTATAACTAAAAGTATCTGATTGAAACAATATGAGGGATGATAAAATATAGTGAACTATTTAACTTTTTGTAAAATTTTGTAAAATTATGTTCTTTTAGGGTCTCTTAAGCCGGTCGCACACCGGACAAGAAGCGCAGCACCGCGTCGTGACGCACGACGTCTTTAAAATTCGAACACATTGTTTTCTACAAGCTTTTTTAAGGGGAGTGTTCCTTTAAATCAATCCCTTTTACTCTGCCTCACTCGCTCTACAACACATTCACATATAAACTTACTTAAAAATTCAACACTCATGTCTCATAAACTGTTTATTTGGTTTTTGTCTCGCTGTTTTTGGTAACAACAGAAGAGATGCACTGTGGGTTGGACAACAAGCTCACAGCAATTCAGGATCTCTCCGGCAGATCTGCTGGCTGTGCAAGAAATTTGCATTAATTGCTTTGTCTATTAAATGTTCAAAGAACATATTCAGATCACTGTGCTGAAAATATCAGCATCCCTGGGTTCATTCCACCAAGAATTGCTACAGCTCAGGAAAACAAAATCAAATAAACTCTCTCTGTCAGACGACAGGAAAGTGTTATATTACCTGAGCTCACACTTTAAGGCAGGTACAGCATAAATGCAAAACTGCTCATTGTGTTTCTAGAAGGAAATATCAGAATAAAAAGGAGGGAGTGGGCCAAGGTTAAGCTTTTCCCTGAGAAAGACTAGGCAAACATCTTAAAATACAGGCCAAAGAACCACTTGACATGAGCTGCAAATGCACAGACACACTTTTTCCACCATAATATGCACACATACACCATTTGGAAGGTAATAGCTCAAACTTGCAACAACTTTTCCTGTAAAATACTGACCTCTAGATTCAGACTTAAAACTTAACGATGATCTTAAAAGTGTCATGAATATTTTACTGTTGCTTCCAGATTATTCATGGAGTGAAGACCTCGCCACTATTCCTCAGACTTAAGATGGCCTTTTTTATATATATATATATTTTTTTTTTTTTTTTTTTTAAAGAAGAGATATCTAGAAAGAGAGCACAAGAGAGAATACTGCAATAAATGCATACATTTTTACATACAGTTCTGAGGTTAATTGATCTAATTTTGTGTTTCTGGAAAATAGTGGTCTATGACATGATATTATGTTAAATAATATTATTACAGTATGTGTGTGTGTGTGTGTGTGTGTGAGAGTGTGTGTGAGTGGTGGACACAATTGTTTTAGATATGTGACCCTGGACCACAAAACCAGTCTTAAGTCGCTGGGTTATATTTGTAGCAATAACCAAAAATACATTGTATGGGTCAAAATTATCGATTTTTCTTGTATGCCAAAAATCATTAGGATATTAAGTAAAGATCATGTTCCATGAAGATATTTTGTAAATTTCCTACCGTAAAAATACCAAAACTTAATTGTTGATTGGCAATATGCAATGCTAAGAACTTCATTTGGACAACTTTAAAAGCGATTTTCTCAATTTTCTTTTTTTTTTTTTTTTGCACCCTCAGATTCCAGACTTTCAAATAGTTGTATCTCGGCAAAATATTGTCCTACCCTAACAAACCATACATCAATGGAAATCGTATTCATTCAGCTTTCAGATGATGTATAAATCTCAATAAACAAAAATTAAAAAATGACCCTTATGACTGGTTTTTGTGGTCCAGGGTCACATATTTAATTTATGTATTTAAATACTTGTTTTATTCCATATTTTCATCATAGATTCATTTAGTTTAATGGCTGCAGATATTTTTAAAAACTTCAGGCCTCTGACATGAAGTTTTGAAGACTAAAGTAGTGAGATGTTGTAACTGGCATTTTGGAGACGAAACCTGGATCTTTTTTCCTGTCAGTATTGTGTCTCTCCGGCTCTCACGCAGGTGTGATCACAGCTCTGAGCAATGATGACACATAAATCATTCCCATCTGAGGGGTGAACTCTCAGCCCTGTCTCTCTCTATCTCACACACACACACACAGGTTTGTAAAATGATCAGTCTCCGGAAAAAAAGAGTGGGTGAAATTCAAAGTTTCAGTCTCTGTGCTGAAGCACACAGGTGCAGGTGTGATCGCAGCTCTATGCCAGCTGAACAGAGCCAAAGCCAGAGTGCAGAACTGTTATACCTTCACAAAAACACAGATTTCAGTTCTCAAACCGAAAGACACAACTGTCAACTGATATTTTCATGTAGTCAGACCTCTGACAAATGACACAGTCTACTTTTGTTTTGATCGAGAACCACCCACCTGTCTGACAGTTATGTAATGGAAATTGTTTCATTTTATATGATGTTCAGGAAGGATAAATCAAGCATAACTCTTGATTAACAAAACAGAATATTTGTGGTCACGGTTTCTGTTCTGTTGAACATTCTATTCATCAAAGAATCCAGAAAAAAATAAATACATAAAAAATCATAGTCACAACAAAAAATATTAAGCAGCACAACTGTTTTCCACAATGATACGAATAGTAATAATAAATCTTTCTTTAGCACCAAATCAGCACATTTTTTCACATGACTGTATATTCAAATAGAAAACAGCTATTTTTAAATTGTAATAATATTTCACAACATTTCACTGATTTCACAATCACATGGTGAGTTTTTTTTTTTTTCTTTTCAAAAACATTTTAAAAAATCTTACAGACTCTCTTACAGAATCTCACAGTACATCTCAAAGTTGAAATGACTCTTCTTAAATCCGTATCGATTCCATGGATTTGCATATCTAACAGCTGCTAACAGGTCAGTTCACAAAGAATGCAAGAAACCCAGCCAATCAGACTGAAGCTTGCCTTTTCAGAACGTTCTATTTATTTTTGTGTGTAATATGCACCAGGCAGTCTGTGAATGGTCCACGGGCTTTCCATCAGAGGCTTTTCAGCTGCAGTCAGGTGGGTTTGGCGACTGACAGACTCCATCTGTCTATTCATGCATTAAATGCTGCACCAACAGCCAAAGGATTGGCTGCTTCGCTTTTCCACCATCCCCTTTCCCTTCCTTTCTCTCGCTTCCAGCCACCCTGACACACACATACTCACTTATCAATGTGAGTTATGTCAGATAACCTCTGATCAGTGCCACAGGTAGTCCAGTTTCAGACAAAGACACATCAGCTCAGGGCGAACGTCCGTCTCTCTTCCTTGAATCTCATTCTGTTTCCTTACCTTTCCATCGGATTCCAGCCTCTTTCTCTTCCTTCAGTCACAATTGTCTATCTTTCTCTTGCCTTACTTGCTTTCTGTCAACATTGTGTCCACTTGATTTCATTCATGTCAAGCTCTTGCAATGCCCATCTTTCTCACTCATATCCTCCTCAACTCCTTACTCTTTTCATCATTCTTACCTTTTGTGTGTGTGTGATGCCAAATCATACTACATCTAGTCAGCATACACTTGGTTTGGGAACCCAAGAACAGGTTCTTATGTTTTTTTTTTTTTTTTTTCTTAACAGTAACTTAATCATGAGTTATGATGTGGTCCTTTTTGGTCAAACAAAGTAAAAACAGTCATTTTTTAATTCACCACTAGAAAATACTCAAAGACCAGGTGTTAAATTTATGGGTTAATAGGTTAAATCAACGCAATGACTCGCTAACTGACTGAATCAGTCAGATCTGAACTACAAATCAAAATCATCATTTGAAATAAATTTATTTAATGCTATGAATACTACAAATATATATTCCATATATGTGTACTTAATAAAAATACCCTGCAATTGTACTTTTGGTATAGTAAACTGGTATACGTTTGCTAAACTGGAACAACTAATTTTGTACTTAATGCACTTTAGTTGTGCGGAAGTAGTGCTGAAGTTCAACTGAAGATATACTGAAGTATACTTTATTGTGCTTTATTGTATAACACTTTAAATATTTAAACATTTCAACATGTAAAGACCGATATTACACAAAAATCATACAATTATCATCAATAGTAACATTAAAATACATTTTAGGCTTAATAGTAAGAAACGTGCATTGTGCACAAGTAGTACTCCAAATAAAGTGTAATTATCATTTTTATATCAGTAAGTCTCAAGTGATATGTCAGTAAATAAGTTAACAGATTTAAACTATACTTAGTATGAAATAAAGGTATTTTAAATATATATATATATATATATATATATATATATTTTACTAGGATGGTCTTGTGCCTGTATGACATAATATTATTTTCCTGTCAAGTTTTATTAATTTCTTCAAACATACATTAAAAATATAATTCATATATAGAATGACTTAAGTAATTCCTAAAATGAATCTTCATGTTGACATTTTTGGGTGGACAAAGTAAAAAAAAAAAAAAAGTACTACAACTGATTAAAAAAGAAATATTTGAAATTTAAAATAATTTATAGAAAATACATTTTGAATTATCAGTATTAACCCCATCGTAATGAATTCGGTTGAATAAAATTCCTTTGACTTTATAACTCATGATTACTAATAGTCTAAATTAATGAAACCTACATATTTATTTCTAACAAAACATTCATATTTATGAAATTGAAAACAATAAATCTTTTTTTCAGAACCATGTATACAAAAGCTACATTTCTATGAACATGACAAATGCATTTTAGACCAGTTTTCAAAGATTCATTCTTTGAAATTAAAATATCTTTTCATGCTTATTTGTTAATTAGGCCCAATTATTCTTCAAGTACTAAACGATTCAGTAATGGAACCATTAAGGAACTATAACCATTAGGTCTGAACCAGGTATTGAATTCCTTGAGATTCCTCGCCTAAAAGTACACACACGCACACACACACACTGTTCAGGAAGCATCCGGCCCCAGACCACAAGTGCTGCCGTTTCCTGAGGGGACTCGGCAGCCTGAAGCGCTGGCTAAAAATACAATTTCATCCCGCCAGTCTGTTCCCGCAGATTTACCCACATCCACCTTGCGTGGGTGAGTCTACGTGTGTATTCTTGTGGCCTGAAGCCACGTCTGGCTGAACTAGCGTGAGAAACATCACATCACACACACTCAAATTCAAATACACACACACACAGGTGGGCTGGCAGGGCCATATTACAAAAGCTGCACGCTTCCATTCAAACACACACACAAAGGAAGCTTTGCCCCAAGAGCATCATCCCTCGGCAGCATTCACAAACAAACAATACACAACTGATAAAGCTCTGAGATTTGTTCTCGGCACAGTTCAGTCCCACAATCCACTGCATGAACTGAAGCAATTCTACACCACAGAAGCACATTTGTCGCTGTTTACTTCTCAATATGACTCACATATGCAGTGAGCTGAACAATCACAAAAGAAATAAGTTTTAGTTTAAAAAGTGTTTACAACTAAGATGACAACTCCATGAAAGCAAACTGGCCTTGGCTTATTGGAAAAAAAAAAAAAAAACATGCCTTCACCTACATTTGAGCAAAACTCCAAAAGCGTTCCATATACATACAGTACTGCAGTATGTGGTTATTTTCACATTGTTCCTTTTACAATACTATGTTCTGAACATAATTTATAGTGCATAATTTATAGAAAATATATTTTGTTTGCATCAATATCCAGTTCCATAAGTATGTCTTTTCGGACGTGGTAAACTTGCTCAGTAGCGCACCTGGTACAGCGTTGCACTTGGGGTTTAGTCTACATTAGATGTTATTTTCAAATGCAATAGAGTATTATCCTTTCAGCATCACTCACCAGACATGCCATAATACGAACAACAACAACATCATCATAAAATGATATTAACGTTAAAGTCACTTTCAAAGTGTCATAAACAGTGCAAGAAGCAATATCATTTAGCAGAAATGTCACCACAGGTATATATTTCCAATGAGCCTGGGTTGAAACAAACTATTAGTGATGCGCTGAAATTTCAGCAACTGAAATGTTTAAGGAATTATCATTTTGACCCAAACAGTAACATGTAATCAGCATTTCTCCAACTGCAGTTTATATTAACATGTTGTCTTCATTATTTAATGCATATTTAAATAAGTTTGTAATGAAAAAAAAGTTTTACAGTTTAAATACATCAACAACAATTTGCAGTTAAACCATAATGCTATTATTACAGAAGTTGACAAAAAAAAAAAAAAAAGCCTTGCATGCAATTTAAAGTTTTGTTTTTTTTCTTTTTTCTTTTAAATTTGAGTGTTTATAACTAAATAGATGTGATTATTATTATTATTTTATTATTATTGGATTTGGTCTTTGGCCAAATGCATTCTGAATTTTTGGTTTTTCATTTTTGGAATTTTCATTTTGGTTTGCCACTTCAAACTACTGTACACAGTGGAAACAAACAAAACAAACAAAAAAAGTAGTTCTTGACAAATCAACAAAGGGGGAAACTGAGTGTTTTGATGAGGTGATGGAGAATGATTCTTGGCTCTTCAAGGAACATGGATGAGATTTCGGCACATCAGCGCACCACTCAACACTGTGACAGTGAACTGTCAGCAGCGGCAAGCTGTTGTCACCCACATGCAAGCACTTGCACACACACACACACACACACACACACACACTCTCTCTCTGTTAGCCATGGTATGCTAATGCGTTCACCTGGTTTTCAGTGTTGTGATTTCTCTGTCGTGTTCAGTGAATTATCCAAGGATCTCTACAATACTGCCTGTCTCACATAACACGCATAAATAACACACTCTCTGAAACAGTCAGACACGCTCTTCTGGTCACAAAACAAAGGATAATTTTGAAAATTAAGCGTCACATGATCAGGCCCACAATGAGCACACAATGATTTCTTGGAAATCGAGTCTGACCTGCTTCCATCATTAACTTCTAGAAGTGCAAATCACACATACACAGGGGCGATTCTAGGATTTTTTTTTAATGGGGTTGCACAGGGGGGACCAAGAACCAGTCAGGGGGGCCCATGGGAAAAGTCATATGCCCCAACACAAGTGGGATGACATAAAAATGGCACTGCACAAGTGCCTGGACAACGCATCTATCTTTTTATAAATAAAAACCATTGAACAGACAATAATTATTATCAACTTCTCTTATTGTCCAAATAGACTCTCTCTGTGTGTGTGTTCCCTTTTCATTTTTTCCCCCCACAAAATTATGTCTGAAAATAAACAAACCTCTAACTTAATCATCAATATGACATAAATAGTATATTTGGTAACATTTTATTTCGATAGTCCACTTTAGACATTCTACTAAGAGTAAGTAACTTTGCAACTACATGTCAACTAGCAGTCATTAGAGTATTAGTAGACTGTCTGCTTAATAACTTCTAATACTTTATTTCGATGGGTCCACAACATACTGACTATGAGATACTTTGCAAGTATATGTCAACTTATTCTACTAACCCTAAACCTACCCTAACAGTCTACTCTGAGAGTTAGTAGACACGTAGTTGCAATTTAATGAGAATTAGTTGACATACAGTTACAAAGTTACTTATAGTTAGTAGAATGTCTAAAGTGGACTATCGAAATAAAGTGTAACCGTATATTTAATAGCCATGTTCTCATCTGATTAAAGATAAAATCATTTAAATGTGAAGCTGTTCTTGGACATTGCAAACGAAAATAAAAAATGCAAGACTACCATGCAAAAACGTTTGTTTATTCAATACAAACAGGTGTTTACTATTCTACATCTTAAAATTCCAAGTGTCAGAACGCTAACATTATTAAAACCCCACATTTGAGGGTTTACCACGTTACTGCAGACTATTTGGGAAAGAGATGGTGCCTTTCATCTTTGAAACAACAGAAAGAAACATAACATAACGATTTCTATAATTATACTTTAATACTTGCAATGAACAGAGATGTGGTTTGCAGCGTGCGAAATCGCGCATCTACTGTTTGAGCTGTGAAATTAACAGCACTCTAATCCAATGGCTTCGTTGAACCAGACAGTGAGGTGTGTTCTACTTCAAGCAGCACTATGCCGCCGATTAGCGTAGAACATCAGCGGCAGCGCATGAGATTTTAAATGCACCCGAATTGCTCCCGCACTGCAGATGTTATACTCTGATCAGTCTGCGCTGTTGGGGGGGCACAAGGGGAGGCTAAGCATATTTTTTGGGGGGGCGGTGCCACCCTGTGCCACCCCTCTAGACTCTAGACACACCCCTGCACATACACTCTAAATTAGAACAGTGCTGCATTGTGTTTTGCTTCTGTCCATCTGTGAAAGTTTTTACTATTTAAAAAAATTTAACTTTTTAAAAAGGAAATTGAACAGGAACATTGCAGATGTTTCTTGTCTGAAAGTAGTGAGTAGCAATGAACAGAGCTGCATGTTTCTGAAGAAAATGTTTCTGTGTAAAACTCTTACTTTATGATGTATGTCATCCGAATTATTTTACAATTATAAAATTCAAAATTTATACACGGCAAAAATATTTTGTTGTTAATTTGTTGTAATATTTACGAGTTGAATGCACATGTAGGCTATGATAATGTAAGTATGAGTGGGAAACTTTTCCAAGTGGACACAATGTATTCACTGTCTGCAGTTTTTTAATTATTATTTTTTTATTGAATTATTATTAAAAATAAAATAGCACATTTCTCTTCTCTAAGAAGCCACATGATTCAACGTATGTAACATTTATGTCTATGGCACAAACAGAGACAACTAAATAGTATCCCATAACATTTATTTATAGCCTTAATTCTCTGAAAAGCACTGGGTGACAATGAACAAACAGCATGTTTTTAGAAACAGATCTGATTCACAGACTCACTCTTTGTACTTTTGTCAATTAAATAAAGTTTAAAGAATTAACAAATCACAGATTCTTGATTTTTATTGCATTTTACAAAATGTCCCAACTTTTTTGGAATTGGGGTTGTAGATACTATTTATACTTGTAGTTAGTTGCACCTCAGTGTGGATCAAAACGATCTCTAAGGCGGTCTCTCAGACTACAGTAGTTTTAAAATCCTAACTGATCATGGAATCTGGTTGCAGCACACATATGAGGAGAGTCCTCTCAGATTTTCTGCCCTCAAATCAAAACATGCCTCACACAGCTCTGGGAATAAAGGCCTCCTGTAGCGAAACAATGTGTTTTTGTAATATATCCCATTTAAAATGATATAAACAATTTTGTGTAATCTCCGTTATCTGCACTCTTAAAAATAAAAGTGCTTCAAAATTTTCTTCACAGCGATGCCATAGAAAAACCATTTTTGGTTCCACAAAGAACCATCTCTCTCTTAACTTTTTATAATCTGAAGAACCTTCTTCCGCCACAAAGAACCTTTTGTGAAACAGATGTTAAAGGTTCTTTATGGAACCATTTAGACAAAAAGGTTCTTCTATGGGATCGTGATGCACCTTTATTTTTAAGAGCATGTCGTACGAGCGTTCACGAGAGACAGCTGTTCCGGCGGATGCCACCAGACATAGGTGCAGTGCATGCACATGTTAGTCTCGCGAAAACCAACATTTGTATACAGGAGCAAAGGAATCAAAGTTTCCATATTTAATCAAACAAAAACCAGTCTACTCTTGGCTTATATTGAAATCCTCTGACATTTTTCTTTACAAATCCTTGATTTGTATTTCTAATTCGTGACCGACGTTTTGTTTTGTTCTCTGTCCTCCGCACTTCCACGTTCGTCACTAATGTGCACATCCACCAGAACGGCTTCCGCCTATGACAGTTAGGAGAAGTGAAAGAAAGGTGTTTATAACATTTTAAATATGGATATTTTTCTTACAAAAACACATCGATTTTCTACAGGAAGCCTTTATTCACTCCCTGGAGCCGTGCAAGGCACGTTTTATTATGGAAACATGCGCTTTGTTTGACTACTTTTGGACTGTTGATCAAAAACACCCGCCCATGCCATTATAAAGCTTGGAAGAGCAAGGAAAAACTCTGATTGGATTCATCTGAAAGAAGAAAGTCATATACACCTAGGATGCATTGAGGGTGAGTAAAACATGGGCTAATTTTCATTTTTGGGTGAACTAACCCTTTAACACAATAGAAATAAGAGAATAAAAATAAATGGGAATTATTACAATTATCACATATTATTTTTTTAGTCTCTGACAAGCTACAACAAAAGCTTTTTTACATAAATCTTTATTTATTTATTTTTTGGAAGATTGTATGGAAACCAATGAACTCCTTGATTTTAGTGCAATTAGCCAAAAATTACTTTAATCGATTTGACCCCAAGACTTTTTCAACAAGAGGTTTCATATCTTCAGGAGCACTTGATAATTATAGACAGGTATGCTTGATTCCAGGAACAGGATTGGGCACCTTTGCTCTAAATGAAGCAGTGCTATTGTGTTAAGCCATTTTCTCTTTATTTTAAAGTTTTACTATTAAAAAGAAAGAAAGAAAGGAATAAGACACCAATTATCCCACCTCACTCGTCCAAAGATGCTCAACAAAACACCTGGTCTGAAAAATACAGCGGCATATGGACATACACACTCTCTATGCACACACACGGGCGGCCGGCCTCAGAATTAATGTAGTTCATTGGAAGTGGCAGGCGCTAGACTATTTGTTTATTGGGAGCCCGAAATGGCCGGGCTCATGGGCATTGATTGGCTGAACACAGAACTAATGCATGATGACATAATTGCGTTGTGTGCCGGCCGTCGCATCATAACACGCTGAGCTGCTCCATTACTAAAATTCACTCATTAGAGCGCAGATATGAATTAATGGCCTACCAGGCCCCAGAAATGAACTCCTTGATTCGCACACAATATCCTTCACTGAAGGGGCAATCAGGCAGTGACGATGAGAAAAGAGAGAGAGGGATGTCAACATCTGTGTTTCATGACCTGTGCTGCTCACTGTTGGGGTGCGTATCGCTCACATGTAAGTGATTATGCCACGCTGACCTCATCTCCAAACAGAAGGAAGCGGAGGAAAACAGAAACCCGAATGTGGAAGATGGCGAGAAGCCGCCGCTCTCATTTGCATGCTCCCTGCACGGCCGGGGTCAAAAGGTTGCCCCGACCTGACAGCGTGCCAAGACGCCAACAGCTGTTGACCATCCTAACGACCGGCCCTCTGCCCCGTGCCCATTCCCCACGGGGGACTCATCCTCGACCTAGTGGCCATCTGCGCCTGTGCGCCTCCGCCACCATAAAACACTCCTAACCAGAGCTGTCAGCACCATTGGCACGGCTGATTGCAATTCAGATTCGGGACACTTGAATATTCGGCCAGTAATTACGCAGGTCAAAGCCACATGGCTCTCATTATCAAATATTAAGTGATGAAAGATTCATAAAGAGTTTTACGAACCCCAAGGGTTACGAGAGTATCTCAGCGACAGTAAAACCTTCAATGCAGTCCCAAAAACTGTAAGGGACCACTTTGTCTTAAAGGGATAGTTAAAATGAAAATTCTGTCACTCACCCTCATGTCATTTCAACCCCGTAAGACCTTCGTTTATCTTCTGAACACAAATTAAGATATTTTTGATGAAATCCAAAAGCTTTCTGACCCTGCATAAACATCAATGCAGCTACTATGTTCAAGGCCCAGAAAGGCAGTAAGGGCATTGTTAAAATAGTCCATGTGACATCAGTGGAAGAGAAGAAATTATTGAATAAAGAAGTTGTTATTTTTGTTTTCTTTGTGCACAAAAAGTATTATTGTAGCTTCATAAAATTAAGGTTGAACCAATGATGGCACATGGACTATTTTAATGATGTCCTTACTAGCTTTGTGGGCCTTGTCCGTGGTAGTTGCATTGCTGTCTATGCAGGTTCAGAAAGCTCTCAGATTTCATCAGAAACATCTTAAATTGTGTTCCGGGTTTGGGTGAACTATCCCTTTAAGCAGACGGCAGGAGAGAAAAGGGACAAATTGTGCCATCAGTTACTCATCCTCATGTTGTTTCAAACATGTATGACTGTTTCATGCTTCCATGCAGATACAATACATGGGGAATGAATCCTCAGTCGTTTAGTGAATGATGCCCAGTTTTCCCCCTGTAATCATTTGCAAAGATGGTAAGCATATGATACCTATTGCTTTGAAATCTGTTCAGAATTTAAAAGTTGTGTAGTGTATTCTAAGTCTTATAAAGCAGTGGTTCCCAACACTGGTCTTGGAGGCACCCCAACACTGCACGTTTTGCATGTCTCCTTAATCAAACACACCTGATTCAGGTCATCAGCGTATTAGTACCGACTCCAAGACCTGAAACTGGTGTGTCAGAGACAGGAGACATCCAAAATGTGCAGTGTTGGGGTGCCTCCATGACCAGGGTTGGGAACCACTGTTATAAAGCATTATGTGTGATGAAGTGAATAAAATTGAAGGCTTTATTCATCAAAAACCTGACATCCACTTCATGAGAAAAGCAGCTAAATGAATTGTTCTTGAATCTGAACATCTGATTCAAAAACCTACGCATATTAGTAGGTGATTTGATTCACAACGAGTGAATGAGTGAACGAGTCTGCCTACCAATCACATTTATGTAATAATAATTATAATAATTCCTTACATTTATATAGCGCTTTTCTAGGCACTCAAAGCACTTTACATTGTGAGGGGGGGGGGTCTTCTCATCCACCACCAGTGTGCAGCATCCACCTGGATGATGCGACGGCAGCTATAGTGCGCCAGAACGCCCACCACACACCAGCTTATGTAGGCCAAATTTTATTCATGATGAACCTATTTTGTGGAGACACAACACATTTTAGCTAAATGCATCACAGTAGCTTGGAAAAGACTGTCCCATTTTTAAAGGCTCCGTCAAATGTGGCCTCGAAATGTGTCCTTTGTTTCGCCGCTCACGAAGGATACAACAAATGGATGCATTGGCCAAACTATCCCAAGATTCATTGTGTGCTGGTGATGTCAGGATTTTTTTTTTAAGAGAAAATGCCAGGTTACACTCTTAAATGTACATCGGATTTCAACTTACTCATTGAAAACAAAAGAAACACACACAACACAACACTTTAAAGTGGTTTGAATGTTGACTTACATCTTACCAAGATGTGATTTTATAGATGGTCTATAATTTTGTTAACACCACCTCTCTTGTGTATGAAAAAACAAAACAAAAAAAAACAACAACATGTATACTGGATACATGATATATAAACATATAAAATATGTAAGCAATAAGGTATGAGAGGTTACCACACAATAAACAATATTAAAACCAAAAATGTATGTACATGATACGTTACTTTTTTGAAGCAAGTTTGTTAAATGTGGTCCTTCTGCTAAAAAAAATAGTACCTGACAGCAACAGTAAACAGCAAGAGAATGTTCTAATGTAACATGTTTAATCTTATGGGGTTCAAATAAAAACATAGGAACTCTTTCCGTCATTTATTTTTTTTAAGACCATATATGATATTTTATCATACTCATACATCTGCTTATCTTTGTTTTTGCTTTTATTTTAGCTTTATTTCTAATCACCAATAATGATTTTTATTGCTTTGGTTAACAACACTTGTTTTATTAGAAGTTGTTGGCCTTGTAAGCAACAAATAACACTGCCAACAAAATCCTATATAGCTATTCCACAACTCAAAAGCAGATTTTTGTATTATTTTATGTTGTGTGTGTTGTGAAAGCAAAGTGGCTCAAACAAAAGGACCCATCCACACACACGGTTCTGATTGGCTGTGGTTTCGCATTGTCACTTTCAGTGTAGAAATAAAAACTGTCCATCCAGCATTCAGAACGCAGTGTGAGAGTGACACTGTCGATGTGTTTGCGTTGACACTCACGGCCCTTCATTATGGTTCCCACCCAAGCAAACGCGGATCAATTCTGGCATTGTGCATTTGTCAGAGCTGGCGAGAGCGCTGAAGAGGACATGTCAGGTTACAAAACTGTGCTATCTGAACAATAACAAAGGCCTATTACTGAGGAATTCAATCATTCCTCCTGAAGAGGAAAACAAGAAATGCAGCATTATTTACAGTTCTGTGACTATCTGAATTATTTACATTAATACATCAGTGTTTCTGTCTGGTTATCTCGGCGTAAGTGTCTGTTGTTGTGGAAAAATGATTTTAGCGTTATCTATGGTGTCGCTGATGGATTTCTGCACATAACTGTTTGTGTGATTCAGAAAAAAAAAGTACTTTAATGTGACATTCTTAAAAATGTTAATGCTTCAGGACACTCTCTTAATGAGATCTCATCAATGGCGAGAAAATCTACACCGACATCTAAAGTAGGCTATTCATTTGTCAGGTGTAAAAGGATGACTTGTCATTTTGTCAAAAAAAAAAAATATATATATATATATCTTTCACTTTAACAGTGTCAGACAGGAAGCAATAACAATTACACACACTGTCACATCTGCCATAAAGTGTTTTACGAAAGTAGTCCAGTTCTCATTTCATCACATCTGGGTCTTTTGTTTCTATCTGTTAAAATTGATGATTTTATGTTAAAAGAAACCATATGTCTCTAAGTACCTAATGAGATGATGGGGGATGAATTATAATAACAAGACCACTGCAGATATAAAAAAAAAAACATACATACATTTGACAAAACATATTAAATCTTCTTTTCTTACAGAAAGTATAGACCTAGCTAAAGTGAAATTCCTTTTCACTGTACTTCTATAATCAAAAATTAAATGCATTAAAATAAATAATAATATAATATATTATTGTCATGTTATGGTCTGTTTTGGTTCGGTTTCTGTTTCCACATTTCCCTGAGTTCCCGTGTCAATTAGTTTCCATGGTTTTTGATTAATTACTCCACCTGTTTCAGTTCTTCCTGATTACGTTCCCTGTTTATAAGTCCTGTGTTCTTCTGTTATATGTCTATTTTATGCTTTAATATTTTTCTACTCACCAAATCTGCATTCATTTGATCAAACATACAATAAAAACATTAATATTGTGAAATAGTATTACAATTTAAAATGATTGTTTCCTATTTTAAAACTAGATGCACAATTTTCAGCATAAGTACTCCAGTCTTCAGTGTCACATGATCCTTCAGAAATCATTCTTATATGCTGATTTGCTGCTCAAGAAACATTTCTTATCATTGTCTGCCTATTATTATTATTATTATTATTATAGAAACAATAATAATTCTGACTGATAACTTTTGAATGGTAGTGTAATATGTAAAAGAATCAGATACTGATTTTGAGCCTTTAGAAATTAAATTTCAGAAAGCTGCAATTTAAATTCATATTTCATTTATTAATCATATTTATACATATCTGCCATAGCAAAACACTGTGTAAAATGATTTTAAAATCATCCATGATATGTCATTCATGCATTGTCATGCATTTTGTTGAAAATAATGTAGAATTTTGCTTTTTGGACAGGTTTTATTTCAATTTTACTGGAGTTGTCAGTGCTAGTCGACATTTTAAGATAGCATGCAGCTTAAACGCTTAATTATCATTACATACATTATTTCTTGTCTATCAGTAAAAACTATTATTTCATTATGATATGTATTGTAATGATAATTATGAGATTTGGTAACAGTTTTGGTATCATGAATTAAGGTTTGCCCCAGTATGAAACTGGGGCAAACCTTAATTCATGAAACCAAAACTGTTACCAAAGCAGGATGAGTTGCACAAACAACCTTCTTTAGCACCAGTATATTAGACAATGTTTGTGAACCATTAGGCTTCGAAAAAGGCAACTGTTGTCAGTCTGGATAGAATTTGGATACGCTCAGACCATTTAAATGAACAGGTACTTTAGCATTCAGCAGAGAAAGCACCTTCCCCTTCCCCTTCCCCTTCCTCTCCATGAACCCACAATTCCCCTCTCACATTCAGGAAGGCCAACACTAATTTGTACCGTCAATGCCACAAAATAACAAAAACCTGAAGCGGCCCAGTCTCACCATACCCTGTAACGCTCAATAAATCAATAACGAAAGACTCTGCACACTTCCTGTGAGCCTGAGGTGGTAATAAGGTGGCGGATTACACATTGATTTACATTATACCGTTTGTCTGGCTGCTAACAAATCTGAAACGGAAATCTGTATCATTTGAGATCGTCCCTTTTCTCTCTCCCGCTTCTCTAGCTTTCAAGCAGTTTAACCATAAACGCAAAGAACTTCAAATAAACCGTTACCTCCTGCTGCTGTAGTTTTACATACAAAAAAACCCCTCAAACCGATTTCCTCGCTCTATGCCCACCCTTCCCTTCGTATCCTAAATAATAGTTGAATGAACAAATGCAGCTGCCTAATACGCTATCATAAATCCCTCCATTTATGATCAGCTTATCAGAGGAATACACACACAGCGGAGGCTTAACACTCCCGGAATTTATTTGGCACAACGGAAGCATCACGTCTCCCCGTGCGCCGGCGCCTCGGCGACTGCCTCCCGCTGCCGTCTGGATGCTTTATGCTCGTTCTCTAGACGGTGAGATAACCCACCTCGTCTACGTCACCCCGCAGGTCCTGCATCCAGCCGTGTGGTCTATTCTTTGCCGCCGTCTGTCCCGACGGTCTCGCAGTGAAATTTGTGGCAATTTTCAAAGGGTGATCTTGCAAGAAACAACTTCAAAGGGACGAGAATTTTAAATACGTTTTTGTTCTTGTTCAATTTCCCAGATTCTCCTCAGGGTTTGCCAAACTTTTCTGTTAGCAGAACCCCTTTGACCTACAGTAATTAAAGTACTTCTTGAGGTTTTTGTGCTAAAATTTTAATTTAACCACATATTCATGGTTCTGTGATGCTGGTTAAAGGAACGGTTCAACAAAAAAAAAATTATTTCCTGAAAATTGTCTCGCCCTCAGGCCATCCTTGATGTAGATGAGTTTGTTTTTGCATCAGAACAGATTTGGAGAACTTTAGCATTACACCACTCGCTCACCAATGGATCCTCTACAGTGAATGGGTGCCGTCAGAATGAGAGCCCAAACAGCTGATTCAAACATCACAATAATCCACAAGTAGTCCTAATCCACACCACTCCAATCCACCAGTTAACATCTTGTGAAGCAAAAATATGCATGTTCGTAAGAAACAAATCCATTATTAAAGCGTTTTAACTTCAAACTGTTGCTTCCAGCTTAAATATAAGGCCTCTATCCATAAAATTGCTTTCTCCAGTGAAAAAAATTGTCTTGTCTGAATCAGGAGAGAAATATGCAGAGATCAAACAGTTTACAAGCGAAAATAGTCAAAAACAGCTCTAAACAAATAATTTGGTGGATTTCGATGTGAAAGGACAACAGGGAATGGACTTTTTCACTGGAGGAAGCTATGTGTTATGATGCTATGTGTTATGATGGACTATGTGTTTTGGCCAGAAGTGAAAGTTTAAAGTTAAAATGCTTGAATGATGGATTTGTTTCTTACAAACACACATCTTATCGCTTCACAAGATGTTAATTGATGGACTGGAGAAATGTGGATTACTTGTGGATTATTGTAGTTTTTATCAGCTCTTTGGATTCTCATTCTGACGGCACCCATTCACTGCAGCAGATCCATTTGGTGAGCAAGTGACATAATGCTACATAAATGCAAATCTGTTCCAATGCAGAAACAAACTTATCAACAGAAAGAAAAAAAAAAAAAACAATCTTGGATGGCGTGAGGGTAAAAATATTTATATTAATTTTACGTTATATGATATATTGCCTTATATGATATACTCACAAATTACAAATCCCAGTTTGGGGGAATATCACATAAAGGGCTTTTTTGAATAATGAAGAGTAATTTGAAAAATAGAAATACTGTATTAAAGTGCTAGTTCACCCAAAAATAAAAATTCTGTCATCAATTAAAATTAATTATATTTACTGAAACCTAAAAGATTTATGTGCTGCCTTTGAAAGTCCATTCCAGTTTAAAGTTATCACTTTATGTGGTAAATTGATTTATTTTAGGCTTTCATCCATATATAAGCACTGAACAATATAGCTCATCAAATATATATTCATTTGAGTTTCGAATATGAACAAAAGTCTTATAGGTTTTGACTGACAATAGTTGATGACAGAATTTTCATTTTTGTGTGATCTCTTTAATTATTAGTCTTTCATCAACTCGCAATCACCAATTTGGGAAACCCTGGTCTGGGCGAATTTCAAAAATGGCATTTTCAGCATAATTCATATCTGAATGAATTATTACAAAATCAAACTTAAGAACAATCGATACACCATAAAACAAGACTTATGGGTCTTTATATCCGATTACTCGATTTAAGCCAAGTCTAAAGTATCTCAAGCCAAAAAGGCTTTCTTCCTGAAGAACATCATTCACATAGATTGCTTTGTTAGTAGCATCTAGTATACAACAGTGCAGAATTAAGAAGTGTATTAGTGACATAACATTTTCAAATGGCAGAAGTACTATCATAAAAAATTCGTTTTTGACAAAAGTGCAGTAAGGAGCCAAATAACTGTAATCCATCTAAAACGTCCTCCATCACTTTCATGAAGGATAGGTGAATAAATTTGCAACAGATTAAATTAAAGCAGCAAGAGAAAGTAAAGTATCTCAAAAGTGAATTGGCAATGTCTCTCGGGAGAGGGGCGGAAAGGCCAGGCCTTCTGGATCTGAAAAAGATGCACAGATTGATTTTGATTTCTCTGGCTCTCTCTCTTACTCTGAGCATGTGTGCAGTTCCAACGGTTTGCACCATGTCCGGACAAGTGCCTCGCTTTTTTGTTCATCCATACCCAAATACTACATAGCTATTAAAGTTACTGATGTGTTACTGCAAAGGCAAATTCAGAGCACTCATCCCGATTTGTATGCTATATGTTGTACATGATGTGTTATATTGCTGTATCTCAATTCATATGTTGAAGGTAGAATATCAAAGGTGCCTGGCTGAGACTAGAATTAGGCTTCTGTGATAGTTTTTGGCCTTATTTTGTCCACAGTTCCTTTCTCAGAGGAAAAGTATGGTGGCCCAGTAGTGCACAACACAACGCAATTAAAAAAGCAAAGATAAGCTCACAACACAACAAAATTAAGCAACACCACAACAGAAATACTCCCGACCACTAGGGGGCAGTTGGTCTGCAGAAATGGGCAATTGTGCGCATGTCACGAGTATTTGCGCACACTGCTGTGTAGTCCAGTGTTGCCAGGGTCACGGTTTGCAATCACGGGTAAATTTAAAGATCTGCGGGTTGCGTTTTTTTGGGCTAATTTTATAATGCACCACGGCCGCCTAAACTGAAGATAGATCTCATGTATGTAATACTTGGAATATATACCTGTCAACTTAAGAACAGAGAGACGGATGTCACAAACTATTACAAGACATGAGTTTCACCCACAGCATAAGATGTTGGCTTTTACACAGCAGACATATACACGACAACAGCCAATCAAAGCATGCATGTCTCTTATAAGGCTGCATGTTCCGCGTGTCTCTGTTTATGAATAGTACAGTTTTTTCTACTACACAAACTCAAACACACGTGAAGCTCATGGTGATTTCAGTGTCACACTTTATCAACTGTATTATCTCCAGAGACAAAACATTCTGTAAAAACACGTTCTTCATTTAAAATTCGATTACACATATTAAGATCAATCTTGTGGCGTCTCGAGGAAGTATTGGAGTTTCACTGCCAACGCTGCTCCCTAATGGTCGGGAGCATTTCCATTGTGTTGTGGCTTAATTGCGTTGTGTTGTGAGCTTATGTTTGCTTTTTTAATTTCGTTGTGTTGTGAGTTTATGTTTGCTTTTTTAAATTTCGTTGTGAGCTTACGTTTGCTTTTTTAATTTTGTTGTGTTGTGAGCTTATGTTTGCTTTTTTAATTTTGTTTTGTTGAGCACTACTGGGCCACCGTAGAAAAGGCATTTTTGAGGTTCGCATTTGATTTTTCAGAATCTGAATCTGAATCTGAATGAGTTTTATTGGCTAGTGTAAAAAGTCAGCGCAAACACAAAAAACAAATTGTTATGGTTTCCAGGAGCTCAGTACTTACATACATATGTACATACATTATATGTTTAAAAAAAAATTATGAATAAAAAAATTTAAAATAAATAAATAAAAATTATTGGAGTACTTTTTACAAGAAAATACTATTTCTTTCATTCTATTTCGAAATTTAATGTTTTATTCAATGCCTTGCTGTTTCCAGGCAATTATTTGTTAAATTTACTCACAATTTGAGTGAAAACTGTTTGTATACCATTTTTTAGAGTATATAACATAAAAGAATATAAAGTAAAATTAAATAAGTAAAATTAAAATAAATACATAATGTATATTATTTTAGGATTTTATTGTAATTCTGCTTAAGAATTTTTTTACTACAAATATATATACAGTGAGGAAAATAAGTATTTGAACACCCTGCTATTTTGCAAGTTCTCCCACTTAGAAATCATGGAGGGGTCTGAAATTGTCATCGTAGGTGCATGTCCACTGTGAGAGACATAATCTAAATAAAAAAAATCCAGAAATCACAATGTATGATTTTTTAACTATTTATTTGTATGATACAGCTGCAAATAAGTATTTGAACACCTGAGAAAATCAATGTTAATATTTGGTACAGTAGCCTTTGTTTGCAATTACAGAGGTCAAACGTTTCCTGTAGTTTTTCACCAGGTTTGCACACACTGCAGGAGGGATTTTGGCCCACTCCTCCACACAGATCTTCTCTAGATCAGTCAGGTTTCTGGCCTGTCGCTGAGAAACACGGAGTTTGAGCTCCTCCAAAGATTCTCTATTGGGTTTAGGTCTGAGACTGGCTAGGCCACGCCAGAACCTTGATATGCTTCTTACAGAGCCACTCCTTGGTTATCCTGGCTGTGTGCTTCGGGTCATTGTCATGTTGGAAGACCCAGCCTCGACCCATCTTCAATGCTCTAACTGAGGGAAGGAGGTTGTTCCCCAAAATCTCGCAATACATGGCCCCGGTCATCCTCTCCTTAATACAGTGCAGTCGCCCTGTCCCATGTGCAGAAAAACACCCCAAAGCATGATGCTACCACCCCATGCTTCACAGTAGGGATGGTGTTCTTGGATGGTACTCATCATTCTTCTTCCTCCAAACACGTTTAGTGGAATTATGACCAAAAGTTCTATTTTGGTCTCATCTGACCACATGACTTTCTCCCATGACTCCTCTGGATCATCCAAATGGTCATTGGCAAACTTAAGTCGGGCCTGGACATGTGCTGGTTTAAGCAGGGGAACCTTCCGTGCCATGCATGATTTCAAACCATGACATCTTAGTGTATTACCAACAGTAACCTTGGAAACGGTGGTCCCAGCTCTTTTCAGGTCATTGACCAGCTCCTCCCGTGTAGTTCTGGGCTGATTTCTCACCTTTCTTAGGATCATTGAGACCCCACGAGGTGAGATCTTGCATGGAGCCCCAGTCCGAGGGAGATTGACAGTCATGTTTAGCTTCTTCCATTTTCTAATGATTGCTCCAACAGTGGACCTTTTTTCACCAAGCTGCTTGGCAATTTCCCCGTAGCCCTTTCCAGCCTTGTGGAGGTGTACAATTTTGTCTCTAGTGTCTTTGGACAGCTCTTTGGTCTTGGCCATGTTAGTAGTTGGATTCTTACTGATTGTATGGGGTGGACAGGTGTCTTTATGCAGCTAACGACCTCAAACAGGTGCATCTAATTTAGGATAATAAATGGAGTGGAGGTGGACATTTTAAAGGCAGACTAACAGGTCTTTGAGGGTCAGAATTCTAGCTGATAGACAGGTGTTCAAATACTTATTTGCAGCTGTATCATACAAATAAATAGTTAAAAATCATACATTGTGATTTCTGGATTTTTTTTTTTAGATTATGTCTCTCACAGTGGACATGCACCTACGATGACAATTTCAGACCCCTCCATGATTTCTAAGTGGGAGAACTTGCAAAATAGCAGGGTGTTCAAATACTTATTTTCCTCACTGTATATACAGGTGCTGGTCATATAATTAGAATATCATCAAAAAGTTGATTTATTTCACTAATTACATTCAAAAGTGAAACTTGTATATTATATTCATTCATTACACACAGACTGATATATTTCAAATGTTTATTTCTTTTAATTTTGATGATTAGAGCTTACAGCTCATGAAAGTCAAAAATCAGTATCTCAAAATATTAGAATATTTACATTTGAGTTTGAATAAATGACCATCCCTACAGTATAAATTCTGGGTATCTCTTGTTCTTTATAACCACAATAATGGGGAAGACTGCTGACTTGGCAATGATCCAGAAGACGAACATTGACACCCTCCACAAAGAGGGTAAGTCACAGAAGGTCATTACTGAAAGGTGTGGCTGTTTACAGAGTGCTGTATCAAAGCATATTAAATGCAAAGTTGACTGGAAGGAAGAATTTGGGTAGGAAAAGGTGCACAAGCAACAGGGATGACCGCAAGCTTGAGAATACAGTCAAGCAAAGCCGATTCAAACACTTGGGAGAGCTTCACAAGGAGTGAACTGAAGCTGGAGTCAGTGCATCAAGAGTCACCACGCTCAGGCGTCTTCAGGAAAAGGGCTACCAAGCCACTTCTGAACCAGAGACAACGCCAGAAGCATCTTAACTGGGCTGTGGAGAAAAGAACTGGACTGTTGCTCAGTGGTCCAAAGTCCTCTTTCAGATAAAAGTAAATTTTACATTTCATTTGGAAATCAAAGTCCCAGAGTCTGGAGGAAGAGTGAGAGGCACAGAATCCATGTTGCTTGAAGTCCAGTGTGAAGTTTCCACAGTCAGTGATGATTTGGGCTGCCATGTCATCTGCTGGTGTTGGTCCACTGTGTTTTCTGAAGTCCACAGTCAACGCAGCCATCTACCAGGAAATTTTAGAGCACTTCATGCTTCCTTCTGTTGACAAGCTTTATGGAGATGCTGATTTCATTTTCCAGCAGGACTTGGCACCTGCCCACACTGCCAAAGGTACCAAAAGCTGGTTCAATGACCATAGTGTTACTGTGCTTGATTGGCCAGCAAACTCGCTTGACCTGAACCCCATAGAGAATCTATGGGGTATTGTCAAGAGGAAGATGAGAGACACCAGACCCAACAATGCAGATGAGCTGAAGGCCACTATCAGAGCAACCTGGGCTCTCATAACACCTGAGCAGTGCCACAGACTGATCGACTCCATGCCACGCCGCATTGCTGCAGTAATTCAGGCAAAGGAGCCCCAACTAAGTATTGAGTGCTGTACATGCTCATACTTTTCATTTTCATACTTTTCAGTTGGCCAAGATTTCTAAAAATCCTTTCTTTGTATTGGTCTTAAGTAATATTCTAATATTTTGAGATACTGATTTTGACTTTCATGAGCTGTAAGCTCTAATCATCAAAATTAAAAGAAATAAACATTTGAAATATATCAGTCTATGTGTAATGAATGAATATAATATACAAGTTTCACTTTTTGAATGGAATTAGTGAAATAAATCTACTTTTTGATGATATTCTAATTATATGACCAGCACCTGTATATATAATTTTTCATACCATGACAGTTCATAATGACCCAGGTGGTCAATCTTTATTAAATAATAATAATAATAATAATAATATAAACATTAGGAATCACTATAATCATTACGTCAGTGAACTGACTGAACTCATTTAGTAAATAATTTGTGAACCAGATTTTCTGGAAAATAACCAACCAAAAAAAATATGCTTGTTCACTAAAAACTCACTGAGACAATGATCACTAAATAAAATTATTATCTGGGAATAAGTCTTTTGGTTTGTTTCTCACTACATAACATGTAAAATATGGTGCCCAATGCCCATATAGTCATATGAAGCAGTTTTTTTTTTTGGTTTTGGCATTTTTTAAACAACTGAAATAAGGGGGGAAAAAATTAAATACATAAAAACCAAAACAAAAGAGAATAGTAGAAAAATACTCTTCTAGAATTAATGAATTAATGAATTGGCCAGATGCGAACCAGATGCGAATTGGCCAGAGTGCAACAGCTACTAACAACATCCAAATTACATAGAATATAGCATATAATGAGGTTAGGTAAGTACTACACACTTATAAGTATGTAAGTATCACTGGCAAAGCTGGCATAAACCATGCTTTTAGTGTTATACAAATATGTAAGGTGAGATGCGGTGGATTGAATGCAGTCTATTGAATCAGGTACTCCTTACCAAAGGAACATGTTCAGCACTCAGAAGTTTGAGTGCAGGTGACAAGAGCACTTCATAGAAGAAGAACACCTCCAGCACCTTCCACCTCGAGGTGAGCCAGAGTAACCTCACTAAAAGCAAGGTTTCATAAGAAAGGACCAATTACACGCTGCAGTGGCCATATTAATTAGCGCTATATATGCGGCAGGTAAGAGAGAGAGACCTTAGCATAAGAAAGGCGTCTGAAGGAGATGGCGGTTATGATCCAAGGGGACTGTGACATGAGCCCCAATCATTTGCTTGACTAACTCCTCTATCTGTGTCAAGCTCCGGTTTTGTCTGCATTTCTGTCACTCACGTTGCTTTACAACTGAAAACATTGTGCACATCTTCCAACAGCTTTTCCTCAATATCCTGAGGTATCATAAATGGATCGTATTCTCGCTCTGGAATACCATAAAGGATATTACAGAAGGCAATGGCGACATTGATGTGTGCTATAAAGAGCGAACAGAGCTAGAGGCCAGGAAAGCCAACTGAGAAATCTAACGTGCAATAAAATCTATGACATTACATGACTTGATGACTCTAAGATGAGCTCTTAATAAGAGCTGGGACTTGTTGCCCTCTAATGTGACATAAAGTGAATGCCATGGAGGGAATGTGTATATCCATATATATATTATGATACAGATGTGGGAAGGTGTTGCCCCCTAAGTGGCTTCCTGAGTGCATTACCTAAGTAATACACTAACTAAAATTGTAATTTATTTACTCAAAAACAGGCATTTTTCTTAGGCCCAGTTTACACTTGGTGTTCAGATGCATTTTGGTCAATCGGATCACAAGTGGACAACGCTAAATACAGGTGTAAATGGGGTGTAAAACGTTTTGTGCTTGTTCACTTTCGACCACTTCCAGAGGTAGTCGAAAACGCATTCGACCAGATTGCGCTCATAATGTAGATGCTGATGTGATCGAATGCATTCGAGCAGCCACAAAACACCGGCTACTCTCTGCCTACTGACCTAATACACGTGTAATCATTGCGAGATGTACAAGGACGCGTGCTTATCAGACAGGATTTAAACTTTGAGGCGTCGAATTAGAAGTATTATTTTCTGATAACACGAAAAAGAAACAACAGCAGTAAGTACAAGCAGACGTAATATTAGGGTGAATCCCATTTCTCTGTCTTACCCCTTCCCCTACCCCTTCGTCTTACCCCTAGCCCTTGTCCCTCGAAACCGAGTGGTAAGTGCTAGGGGTGAACACATACCCCTATGAAATGAGACACCACTTGGTTACGGTTACGTCATCATACACCGTCGCTAGCTGGCTGCTACGTCACCAGAGCCGACAAGTGTTGATCACAAACTTTGGATCGTTTTACAAACTTGTTAAAACTGTAGACATTTGTAGTCCATTCAAGGCTAGTCTGCAGGACTGTTGTGCAACTCAGCAATGTAACATTAGTGTAGCAAACTAGCGATTTTTTTAAACATTTCAATTAAGAACATGGTTGCAAATATATATGTACAGGACTGTCTAGAGTACAAAACAAGACTGTCGTAATTTTTAAATAAATTATTTAAGCCGAAAATACTTGAATACTTGATGATCTGGCCGCCATTGTTGCCGGTTGCGCAGTGTGTTCTGGGTACCCCTTGGTTTCAAGTAAGCTCGCGAAAATGCTTGGTTTTAAGGGGTATCTACCACTTCCCCTTAGCCCTACCCCTCGATCAAAACGAGAATTGGGATAGCCCTTACTCTCACGTGAACGCGCAAAACTAAGGGGAAGGGCTAAGGGGAAGGGGTAAGACAGAGAAATGGATTCACCCTTAGTGCGCAATAACTTTAGCCCTCCCGCTCCGCTCATGCTTTGATGCCGACAGAGGGATCCGCCCATTTACCCTCCTCTTGAAGTAATCAGCACCATGGGGGGTAATCTGGTCAGAAGTGATCAAAAGTGGACAGAAGAGATGGATTACAACGGCAGGTGTAAACGGGTATGTGTCTCCATTGTCCACTTGTGATCAGATTGACCAAAACGCATCTTAATACCAAGTGTAAACAGGGCCTTACATATTGTCTAATTTTATGTTTTTTTGTTGTTGTTGTTGTTGTTTGTTTTGTTTTGTGTTTTGTTTTTCCCAGCTTGATCATGCAGTAATTAGATTAAACTCAGATTTTCTCATTTTCTTTTCCAATCCATATGGGAAAAAGACAAAACAGTGTAGACCTTGATTTCAAAGAATATGTTGATTTTAATTTAATGTCAAAGGTGCCCATACAGACTATAGTTAATGATAATAATAATAATAATAATAATAATATTATTAATTTATTTATTTATTTTTCATTCATTCATTCAACAAATGTCTCTCTACTTTTTTTTTATGGATCCCATTCAATATAACTATACAAGACTTAGAAAACAATTCCAATAAAGACATTTACTACTATAATAACTGTACTGTAAAATAAAATCTTGTATATTTAATACTACTACTAATACTACTACTACTAATAATAATAATAACAATAATAAATAAACAGCAATGCAGAAATAAATTGCTATAATAATACTGTCGTACTTTTAAAAAAAAGTATTTAATAATAATAATAATAATTATTATTATTATTATCATTATTATTATTATTAGTAGTAGTAGTAGTATTGATTTATTGGTTTATTAATTAATTTATTCATTCATTCATTCATTTTAACTTCACAGAACAATTGTAAAATTACAATACTGATATTCATGACTGCCTTTTTTAACACAGACATTTTATTTTGATGAAAAACCTTAGAAAGGCCTAAAAGTTTCCTAGTTTCTGTTTTTTTGACAACTGGTTTATGAACACTTCTCATTACAAATTTAGGAAGACGGTTTGCTCATGTTACATTTTTTTTTTTTTTTTAATGCATGTTATAATAAGGAACATGATAAAACATCAAGTTATGTGACAGTGTCGCACTTCAAGCACAAGTTTTTTTTTTTTTTAATGACCTATTTGGACCCAAAAAGAATGATTTTTGACCGAAGGTGACAAACATCCATCCAGTAGAGAAGGGTTACAAAATAACTACAGAAGAAGCAGCATAATGGATTTAGAAATGATTCCTGCCTGAGCACAGCAGTATGAGCTGAACACTAGATCATGGCTTTGATAAATTCTCAGTCTAATTTCAATTCACATACATGCTTTCTTCATTTCTTACGTTTATTTGCACTAGGGTGGGATATGTCAACACCCTCATTTATCTCAAGGACAAACATCTCTCCCATGATCAAATGGAAGTTCATCGTGAGCCCAGAGCACCCACCTACACTTTGACATCAATAACAATCATCAATAAAAAACAACCCTACTTTAGCATGGCAGGACAAATCATCGAAATTCAGACGTAGCCCTGGGTACAACTGCAGAAAGACACCCAACGGCACATGCAGTCATGAATAGAAATCTAGTGGATCTGGCGTTATTACCGGGAGACGAGTTTCAGAGTGGAGAATTGCGCAGCACTCGTGGTGATGAGGCTGAAATGGAGTCTGATCAAGGGATTCAGTGTCATTCACCACAGCCTCTATCGGACGCCACCGACGTCCTTCTGCCGCACAAAAGCCTTCCATTCAGCCCGAGCCATGCTAGCTTTGATCACATGCTACTTCAGGGATCATTCAGGCTCATAGAGGCCGCTGCCAAGAAGTAAAATCCGCTGCCTGCAATTTCTGATCAAATATTGTGCATGATTCAATGGCACATCTAATGCATCTTGTCCTCATTGGCTGAAGCGAAGACAGTGGGAATGCTAGATGGAAGACATATTCAGCTTTTCTCTTCAGATCTTTACAAACTGACTTTCAAACCCCCCTCAGGTGAAAGCAATGAAAGAGGCCCTTTGTGTTCCATGTAGAATCATCTCGCAGCACATCTGGGACTGAAAGCATATTGTGTTTATTACCGTATTTGAGAGTTTGAAGTCACAATATCAACTGATCGTACTGAGGAGGGGGAAAAAAAAGCTTTGCCAAGCCAGTCATTTATGTTCTTTATTGTCAAACTATTCCACTGAAGGATGCTTCTCCAACAATTGGCACTTAAACTGATACAAATAAACAAATAGGTTATGAATATATTTAAAATACAGTAAAAAGAGTAACCTAATATTGCAGACTTATTACATTTTTCAAATATTTCTTCCTATTTTTGTTTATTTTAAAATGTATTTTATTCCTGAATTGTTCAGCACCATTAATCTAGTCTTTAGTGCCACATGATTATTCAGAAATCATTCTAACATGCTGATTTGCTGGTCAAGAAACATGTCTTATTAATGTTAAAATAACAACAAACCAGCAAACAAATGAATGAACGAAAGAACAAACGCTGCTTGTGTTTCCAAATTGTTGTGGAAATACAACATGACACTTTTTGTTTGTGTGTTTGTCTCCACCTCCTTCTCTTTGATGACTCTTTGATGAATAAAAAGTTCAAAAATAAATAAATAAATAAATTATAAATACATACACTGAACAAAATTATAAACACAACACTTTTGTTTTTGCCCCCATTTTTCATGAGCTGAACTCAAAGATCTAAGACTTTTTCTATGTACACAAAAGGCCTGTTTCTCTCAAATATTGTTCACAAATCTGTCTAAATCTGTGTTAGTGAGCACTTCTCCTTTGCCGAGATACTCCATCCACCTCACAGGTGTGGCATATCAAGATGCTGATTAGACAGCATGATTATGGCACAGGTGTGCCTTAGGCTGGCCACAATAAAAGGCCACTCTAAAATGTACCATTTGCCTCACGCAGTGCAACACATCTCCTTCGCATAGAGTTGATCAGGTTGTTGATTGTGGCCTGTGGAATGTTGGTCCACTCCTCTTCAATGGCTGTGCGAAGTTGCTGGATATTGGCAAGAACTGGGATGTTTTCAGCTTCCAGGAATTGTGTACAGATCCTTGCAACATGGGGCCATGCATTATCACTCTGCAACAAAAGTGTTGTGTTCATAATTTTGTTCAGTGTATATTAAAATTTGGAAACAATATAACACACGTGATGCGGTCATGCTGAATTTAAGATAAATAATAAATAAATTAAAAGAAAGAAAGCTAATTTCTTTCAAAAACAAACAAACAAACAAATAAACTCAAACCAAACTTTTTGATTAGCTACTTTTATAGCTATCATCCTACATTTATATTTATATTGTTTATATATTCTTTGTTTTCTTCTTTCCTTTATCTCAAGAATTCTCGTTTAAACAACTTTAGACTCAGGGACACACAATTTGTATACAAACGGATATAAACTATTATTTTTATATATATAAAATAAATAGTGAATGTTTTATTATTGAATTTTATTTAAAAAATACATAATTACTGTATTAAAAACTTCTGCTTAATGAAATAAATAAATTAATTAATTAATTAATTAAAAAATGCAAATAGTTCACGAAATATTCTGCGAACGAAGCAACAATAAATAGAAAAATGAATGTCATTATTATTTAAAAAAAAAATAAATAAATAAAGGTTTGAGATGGTGAATTACCATTGTTGTTGTTGTTGTTTCTTCCAAACAAATTTTATTTACAAAAAATGTAAATTTTTGGTTATTTTTCGGCTGTTAGCTTAGGGCCACAGCTACAGCAAAGTACAGAAGGTCAGAAGCAAGTACACAAATTGTGAAATGCTTGCCAGAATAACACAATTAAAAATCAGTTACATTGTCAGGGCCAGTTATTTCCCAAACAGCGGGTCAGCTGGACTGCAGGGAAGATCAGTGTGGACAGGCGTAGCAGAGGTTGCAATCAAGCGCACAGTAGACAAAGCCATGAAGTGAACAATAATGACCCAGTAATTATTGAGCAAGCT
The DNA here is from genome assembly GCF_012432095.1 of Onychostoma macrolepis. NCBI lineage: Eukaryota > Metazoa > Chordata > Actinopteri > Cypriniformes > Cyprinidae > Onychostoma > Onychostoma macrolepis. Next base: position 931,572 of record NC_081165.1, on the reverse strand, counting down.
GTTTCTGGAAGGCCGTCGGAGACACACCGGCTGAGCACACACTACATTACCAACCTGCCAAAAAACACGGATCCAAACAACCAACACTCTGCCAATTCACTGATTATAGTAACTAATCATAATGCCACCTGACTGTCCATGGATCGCTTTATGATCCTAATGGCCAGGGTGAGAGCTGCGTATAAAACAGCGGCACGTAATGTTGTTTTGGGTGGAAATCTGTGAGATTTTTTGCTCAGACCTTTAAATCAAGTAAACAGAAATGATACGCTGCATTGTTTATGCAAAGATATCAGTTTCGCCCCCTCCCTGTTTCAGATTTAATTTCCCGTTGATTATCCTTGCATGATAAATGGTGCAATAGGTCAATTAGTGAAATCTAGGATAAACAACAAAACCAAGCAAGAAGCTTATCTGCATATGTTTGGGTGGGCCAATCACACCAGGGAGTTAGTTATGCCTCATTAAAAATGCCATTTAAATCACTACGCCATGAATTTTGTAGTGCCTTTAAGTTGTCCTTGGGTAAAATACAGACAAGACCATCTTTCTGGTAAAAACTTACCTGGATATTCAACTCACTATGACAAATCTGGCAAATGATCAGAACTTTGTACTTTTGGACTGAAAAAAAAAAAAAAACGTATTTTGGCAAATATTTTTAGGTCAAAAAAAAGTTTTAAGTACAGACTTTCTAAAAGAAAATAAGACTTTTATTCAGCAAGTACATATTCAATTGATTTACATTAATACTTTTACAAAACATTCAGGACTTTTACACTTCTATTCATTAAAATATCACAGTTTCCACAAAAATTATTATCCACCCCTGGTTTATACTGTATGCCTAAAAAGTATTTTTAATTTAATTTAAATTTATTTTATTTTATTGTATGTATTAATGTTTGGATAGGTTCTGAAGCATACAATATGGATGTATTGACAACAACTCCTACCTCTTACCTTGTATATAAAACCCATGAAGTAATGATTAAATGATTACAGAAATGTTATTCATTTTAAGATTGTAGTCTATTTTAACATGCAAGACTTTGAAATGAGGGTCACTGAACACAATTAAATGTCATAATTCCAAATAAAGTTAGTCAAATGACACTAAAACATAATTTATGATAAAATATATTTAGTATTAAATTATTATTATTATTATTATTTTTTTAAGTTGCTAATACTTAAATAATTTATGTTCCAGATTCAATATGGTATTACCATTACAACCCGAATTCCGGAAATGTTGGAACATTTTTAAATTTGAATAAAATCAACATTTCTTGCTTTTTCAGCTCTTTGTTGCCCCCATGCCAACGTTTTTGAGACCTGTAGCAGGCAGGATAAAAGTGGATAAAAGTGTAAAATTTCTCAGTTTAAACATTTGTTATGTTCTCTATGTTCTATTGTGAATAAAATATTGGCTCATGTGATTTGAAAGTCTTTTAGTTTTTATTTTATTCAAATTTAAAAAATGTCCCAACATTTCCGGAATTCGGGTTGTACACAGCAAACTGAATAAGGCACAAAAAACATCTTTTAAAATATATTTTTTAAAGTATTTATTTTCTTCTGAGCCTGATAGCATTGCATCTCTGAGGACGAGTGTCTTCAGTCTTCATCTAATGAACATTATTTTCTCACTCAGGTAGTTCAGAAGTGTGTTGCATTAGACAAAAGTCACTCAAGGCCTGCATGAGTGACAAGCGTGAGGTAGAAGAGCGATCGATTTGTCTCAACAGATACAGCGAGAACAACCGAGAAGGACAAACGGACTCAAAAAGGTTGACGAGTTTCGAGACAAAATAAACTTGAGCTGACGACAGCTATTGACGGGCCGAGAGGAGCTGTCGGACCCCGTGTGTGTGTGGAGATGAATGACTGTGTGTATATGTGCATGTGTGCGAGCGTTTGACCTCTGTGGTCGAGGTGGAGCCGTGTGTTTGTGGTCCTCCGGTGTGTTCTGACAGCCTAATGAAAGAGGGGCAATCAGAGGAGTTCACCCCCCACAGACGGCTCTCACAGCGGGCACACATTACACCAGCCGCTCCTGATTAACCGCAGCTATAACCTCTTTAAAACCACAACACCCCTCGCCGTCATACTTTCCATCACGCTGTCCGTGCTTTGTCTCTTACTTTGTATCTTTTCCCCTTTTACAACATACACACCTATTCACACTCCTGACAAACATGCAGTCAGATACTGTCCTTATTAATAAATTCTGCTAAAAATAATTTTAGTATTTCCTGTACGCCTACTTGTCATTAACTTGTCAAAACTTGGTACTCAACTCATGAGCCTTTGACTTAACTTGTACTGTAAAAATTAGAGACTCGTGGACAATGCAAGTCTTTAGGATTGCAAAAAGGTGTTGTGTTGTGTTGTGTTGTGTTGTGTTGTGTCGTGTCGTGAAGTGACGTGACGTAACTGCGGTTCTCCAGGACCGACGTTCGCCACCCCTGGTTTAGTTAGTTGATTAGCTTTGACTGCCTCAAGTCTGACTCTCTATCCATTAGGCCACGACTGCTCACAAACTTCCCACATTATTATTATTATAGTATTAATGTATTATCAATACATTATTATTATGAATGAATGAATAAGGTATTTCCAAAAATATTTGCACTATAGTATAAAAGGTGTTTATAACATGTTGACAACTGTGTTGGTCTTTTTTTAAATAATAAAAAAACATAACATTTAAATTACATATTTTTATAAATATATTGTAAACATTTTTTTTTTTTAAGAAGAACTCTCTTATTCTCACCAACACGGAATTTACTTCAAAAGGACAGTAAAACAGTAATACTGTCAACAATTTAGGATACATGTTTTCTATTTGAATATATGTTAAATTGTAATTGAATCCTCTGATGCAAAGCTGAATTTTCAGCATGATTACTCCAGTCTTCGGTGTCACATGATTCTTCAGAAATCATTTCATTTTTCAGCTTTGTTTGTTGTTGTTGTTTTGTGGAAGCTGTACAATTTTTGGGATTCTTTGGCAAATAGACAGTTGACAAGAACAGCATTTATTTGAAATAGAAATGTTTGTAATACTATACATTTCTTATCAGTCAATTTAGATTGCTTTAATGTATCCTTGCTGAATAAAATGAATTGCTTTCAACAACAAAAAAAGACAAAAAGAAAACTTTCTAGCCCCAAACTTTTGAACTTCTGTACAAAACTACTAAGACATGTTCCTGGATCAACATCTTTCGTTGATCCTGGATCAACATTATTGTCCAAAAAGCATAGACCTAACCCTATCCCTACCGCTAAACCTACCCCTACCCATAATGTATCCCTAAAATCAGAGGGAAATGATAGTTGAATAACAAGGGTGTGGAAACATCTACCTCTGGTTGTAAGACTAAACTGACATTCCTGTAAACTTACCTCAATTCTGATTGGATGTTTGGTGATTCTGATTGGATGTTGATCCAGGAACATTCATTTTGCACTTGGTGAAATCACATTCACCTGTAGCTAAATACATCATTAAAGGGTAGCTGGACTGTAGTTGAATTACTTTAAATTATGAGATACTGTTTCAAAGTAGCTTCCCAACACCATCCATGCAACTAGCGAGGAGTTTCCTGTTTTTGGCACTAAGAGTGGGCTGATTTGGGCCGTGTGTGAGTTTGTGACGGGAGCGGTAGCATGTGGTGTGTAGGCGCAGTGAGATCAGCTCGCTGCCAGACACGAACTCGCCAAAACACTACCAAACTTCTCAGAGTGACACAGTCCAACTGAAAGAACTTCAGTTTGGTTGTGTGGTTAACAACATTTGCATAACATGTTAATTAACTTCCCTTCATCATTCTTGATTAGTTCTCTGTTTATTTGTCACATAAAACTAATTACTCACTGTCTTGTATGTTTATCTACAATCGCAGTCAAAAGTTTGAACACACTTGACTGGATTTATCTCTCTTTTCATTTTAAAATCCATTTGATGTAAATACATGCTTAAATGCTTGTAATGATAGCTTCGATTTGTTTCATATTTGGTCACTGCATGATTCTTATTACTCCATTCTCATAGATCTATCAATTGATCTACATTATCAATCCAACCATCTGTCTGTGTGTCTGCTTTTAAAACATACAGGTTTGGATCAACATCATGGTTCATTAAAAAAAATTACAATTCATTATTTAATTTTTTTTTGGATGAACTATCCCTTTAAGTGTTCAAATAATATCTGTTGTACATGTGCTAGGCTTTCATAACATCTACTTGTGGCACGAATAACAGTTCACATCACTCACGGCGTCCATTCCTAACCATTTATTTAAAAGAACTTATTCAGAAGCTGAATTAACTCAAAATCAGGTAATAGCTATAGACTACTTCAGAATGTCTGTATCAGACGTGTTTACAGCACAGATCTGCTCATGAAATTTCCTCATTGTATTTAGAGATTGAATTCATCATTGCATGTCTATCTCTGAGATCTGGTTATTACTGCACAGACCAAGTCAATCAGCAGAGCTGGATGAAAAGAAAAGAATGTCCATTGTCTGAGGCTTCATTGGTGAGAAAACGTTTAAGGTGCCCACTTAATGAATTTAATTAACTTAATTACATTTAATGAATTCAGTAACCTTTTTTTCTCTTGGTGATTGCATAGTTAATGAATATCTAGTGAAACATTATTGTTTGTGTTCTTGAAAGCATTCCATTTGCTGCCAGTCTTGAGTAAGTAACTTGGAAGGACAGTTTAAAGGGATAGTTCACCCAAAAATGAAAATGATGCCATTAATTACTCACCCTCATGTTGTTCCAAACCCCTAAGACCTTCATTCATCTTTGGAACACAAATTAAGATATTTTTGATGAAATCTGAGAGCTTTCTGACCTTCCATAGAGAGTAAGGGAACTATCACATTCAAGGCTCAGAAAGGTAGTAAGGACATCGATAAAATAGTCCATGTGACATGAGTGGTTCAACAGTAATGTTATGAAGCTAAGGGAATATTTTTTTGTGCACAAAGAAAACAAACCTAATTTTATTTACATTTCTTCTCTTCCGTGTCAGTCCCCACCGTACGTACCACGATGCTTGTAAGTATGACATGTGGACTTAATTAGATCATGCTTTTTAGCAAAATAAGCAAGCTAACATGCAGTATGATCTATACCCATATTTAAAAATACATATACAAATCTCATTTTACGTCTTTAAGTAAGAATGTGCTGTTTTTGAAGAGTGCACAAGTGATTATGTGCTCTAGTACTCCGTAAACCCCGTAAAATGACAACAGAGGGAACCCACGACTGAATCAAACACTTACAAATAAAGAAAAAACCAATAGAGAACAAAAATAGCAAAGTAGTCCTCAGATGCCATGTTCCTTATTTACAGCAACAGTTTGACATTGTATTAACCTCAAACCAATTAATTAGCCAAAGTTTTTACTCTACCATCTGTGGGACATCATAGACCTTAGTCAGTTGATGCACCATATTTATTTTTGTTTTACGGGAATGAAAAGGCCTCTTTGAGGAATAGAAGTGCAGTGCGTTCAATGGATTACACTGTAGTTTAAAATACCGATTGTTCAGCTGACGAAACATCTGTCCAAAAGATTTTCAGTAAACAAAAACTTTTTTGAACGTTCTAAATTTTGAAAATTAATTATACAGCGCATGCCACTGTAAGGACTGCAAATCTGTCCCACAGCCTCATTTTCACCCATGTACAATTCAACATGCCATCTGACCTGATTAAGGTCTATTAACAACAGTTCAATATTTGTTGAGCCAACGTAGATTGAACTGTGGATGTGCGACAAAATTGCTATGATTTCAGGAAACAGTCCGAATTAACCAGTTAATTTCTTAAATGATGTATCATAACATGGTAGTAAAGCAGCGAGTTAACTCCAGTAGCTGTATGGGAAACATACTTCAGGGTGGTTCAGAGTAGCTTCAGCTTCCGAGTTTAAATATATACATAAAAGCAATATACACGATGCTGTAAATGATAAATAAAGCAAAATAAAGGAAGTTATCATGCAAACCAGTGGTGGTGGAGTATTTTACAAAAGTTTAGAGGATTTAAGTTAATCTGTAAACATTATTTAATGTAAAAAGTAACAAATAAGCTAGTATTATAGTAAAAATGAAACAATCCGTTAGATGGGTTAAATCAACCCATTAGTAAAATTAACCCAAAATGTGTTCTGCCCTTTATTTACCCAGCCTTTGGGTTAAACCAACCCAAATTGGGTTGTTTTTAACCCAGTGTTTTTTTGTTTGTTTGTTTGTTATTTTTAGAATGTGATGATGATATGATCAATAGAAAATGTATACAAAAATCTATTCTTAATACAATTCCAGCCAAAATGCAAAATTAACTTTGTAATCAATGCAGGTAATCAGCGCTGATTTTGTGAATAGGATGTACTGTAATATGCAAATTTGTGGCATACCTGTGCTGTGCTGACATTTTTTATTATTTTATTTTATTTCTTTATATTTCTCATATCCTCATACTTAATTTCATTTCTATAAAAGTATTTCTGCAATTTGTAAGCAGCGTAAAGCTGATTATAAACTAAGCAATGCTTTGAAAATAGACTTTCAAAACAGCCTTGATATTTACATTGGTCTCACAAAATCTGACATATGGAGCACTCAGTGTGCATGGAAAGGCACGTTTCGACAGAAAACGTGAAGCTTTCAAATGAAGACGGACGAGTCCAGATGTTCACATGAGACGGAGAGGCGATGAGAGATAGCAAGATGTTCCTTCCACCCTCCTGTCTTCCACAGAAATACAGATTCGCTCATACTTCCATATGCTATGAAACCTTCATAAGAATAGCCATGCTGGTAACATTATGTACGTGTAAATATCTTTTATAAATATAGAGGTGTAGCTTCAATGATGGTTGAACACTTTTGCAATTTAGTGAGGGTGAGAGGTGTACTATATATACACCATACATGTTATACTGTACATACACACTAAACCATTTAAATATGAGAAGAGCGCATTATGTTCTATATAAATGACGAATTGGGTAATAATTTGAAGCACATTGGGTCTCTCAGTATGCGCCAAGAAATTTCAGAGGAGCAGTCATTATGCTGCAGTTCTAAATGTGCCAACTAATCTAATCACATATGTGCTTTCTAACATTGTTTCCAAGTGAACGGCAGAGCACATTTCTAGAAATGTCTTTGCATATCGAATTAACAGTGGATATTGTTGGAGTAGGCGGGTAAAATAAATCCTAAAATATGAAATGACCCATGAAACGGTGGAAAGGCATCAATAGATTATGGTCTCTCTGTTATGTGGAGGGGTTCTTTCACTTCAGTCCATTTTCAAAACAAATTGATGGTCTTTCTAGGGCACAAAAGTCACACAAGGCCATCACAAAGGCATGTGATTAGCACTAAAATGTAATTATTCTCAAATCAGGGATCCTTTTTCAACTCTCTATGCAATCAAAGAACGACTGCTCCTGATTCCCGGCTTTAATTCACACTGGGTGATAGAAAAGTCATACCTGCCTAATGTCACAAATAGATATTTGTAGTTCTCGTATGAATGCAGAGAGTAAATATACTAAAATGTGAATCTGAATCATTAATTTGCTATTTGGTGATTAATACCAAGCTTACATTTTCCCATTAAATCGTGGAGTTTGGAATTGTCAGTCCTCCTGCAGTACGGTCATTTGGATCACAGTGTGGTACATAGTATGATCTCATTAAAATAAAATTTAAATAATTTTTAAGAACAGCTTCAATTTAATGAGTAAAAATGTCATGTGGTATTACCATCAGGTAAGAAGTAATAACGGTTTTATTTTGATTTCATTACAATTTTGATTTGAGTACATTATTAAAAATAAATAAATAAAATTTGAAGCAGGTCAAAATCGTACTGACTTCACCACAGAGCAGCCCAAAGATCTGGGGGGGTGGGGGGCAGACAGTATTTAAATGTGAATATCTCATTCTATTTTGATCAGCTCCGGTGGCCATGTCGGAGCCGTAATGCGTGGCAGACGTGATGCGCAGATCAGCTCTCACATCACTGAATCTGCTGTTAAAAATGAACCATTAGTCTAATTATAATCATTGTAATGTGATGATCGGGTGCGGGTCAGGTCGGTTATCTAAATCAGAGAAAAATATAGGTGCGGATGGGTGGCGGGCGGTTAATTTATTTGAAGCAGCGGATTCAGGTGACGTTTGAGCTCATCTGCGCATCTCTAGTACACAGGTATTATTACGGTTTTAGCCCACAATGTACAATAAAATATACTTTTGTTCTTATCAAAATAAAATATAGTAAAATTGTTTCTATTTGGGCTCTGCAAAAATGTTTCTTTCTTTCTTACACATTTACATTTATTCATTTAGAAGATGCTAAATTTATCCAATTAAATACATTTATCCAAAGCGACTTGCAACTGAGGAATACAATAAGCGATTCATCATGAAGAGGCAAATAAACGCAGGAAGTGCTTCAGATTAGTACAAGCTAGACAGGAAGAGATAATGGAAAGACAAAGAAAAGTTTTTTTTGTTGTTGTTGATAAAGTCAAATGGTGTTTCAATTTAAAGGTGCAGTAGGAGATCTCGGAAAATGCTAACTTTAGCCTGATAGCACTGAAAGTGAACGTCCCACCCTCCCTGCAATCACCATCCAAAGCCATGCCCCCTGAACGCACATACGCTCAAAGAGCAGCCAGAGACAACATAAATTACTACAATAGGCTACATCAATGGTTTCCAATTACAGTCCTCGCGCCCTCCCCGCTCTGCACATTTCATATGTATATCTTATCACGTCTGGCGGTTGTTCTATTCGACTGTAAGTCACAAGTGCCATGCGAAGTGGACATCACCAGATATTCCGCTATGATTCCAGTTCAAAGCGAGCGTTTATGTTCCATACAAAGGGCATTAAAGTGTGCCAGACCTGAATTTAAATTGTATTTATTTACAGAGTGTGAGGAGCAGTGCAAATCCGTGAGTGAATGTTCTGAAGTGAAATAAATGGATTTCCCCTGCTCAGGGAGTAGGGAGCAATGAACACTGTGTAGGGAGCATGTCAATCGGAACACAGTTCATGCACGGAGCTCTCTTCTAACGAGCAGGTTATCTGATTCAGGTGTGTTAACTAAGCGAGACATGCAAAATATTTAGAGCGGGGGACGCGAGGACTGGAACTGGGAACAGCGCTGGGCTACATCATGTGTCATTCACCGGTGAGACCTAGCTTTTTAATTGGACAAACATTTCTTGGTCCTACACCTTCCACAGACTATATAAATACAGATAAATACATTTAGACCACTTAACTTAATGATTGCTATCAGGATGTGAAGAGACTTTCAACCAGAATAACAAAAAATGTTTCTGAAGACAATCACTTATGGCACCTTTAAGTTTTCAGGTGTCGCTTGAAAACTGTCAGGGATTCAGCAATCTGGATAGGGGTGGGAAGTTCATTCCACCAGCCAGGAACGGTAAAGGAAAAAGTTCTGGAAAGTTTATTTGCCACTTTATGATGAATCTTTTATGCTTAAAGAGTTGGTATCACTAACTGGTATCACTGGTATCACAGCTTGTACGCAGCCAACAAATGCACTAAACAGCGCTGTCATCAGGAATCACCCTTAACAGATGAAAGGATAGTATGAGCCTATCGGATATTCAAACTAATGTTTTAATGAGAATATGAGATTGATCTGAAGAATGAATGCTTTAATAATAATAATAATAATAATATTCATAATAATAATTCCTTACATTTATATTGCACTTTTTTTGGGCACTCAAAGCGCTTTACATAGAAGGGGGGAATCTCCTCAACCACCACCAGTGTGCAGCATCCACCTGGATGATGCAACAGCAGCCATAGTGCGCCAGAACGCCCACCACACACCAGCTTATTGATGGAGAGGACACAGAGTGATGAAGCCAATCAACAGATATGGGGATGGTTAGGAGGCCATGATGGTCAGAGGACAGTGGGCAAATTTGGCCAGGATCTTTTTCGAAGGACATCCTGGGGGTTTTAATGACCAAAGAGAGTCAGGATCTCGGTTTAACGTCTCTTCTGAAAGACGGTGCTTTTTTGTCAGTATAGTGTCCCCATCACTACACAGGGTGTTAGGACCCACACAGACCACCCCTGCTGGCCTCACTAAAACCTCTTCCAACAGCAACCTAGTTTTCCCAGGAGGTCTCCCATCCAGGTACTGACCAGGCTCAATCTAGCTTAGCTTCAGTGGGCAACCAATCTTGGGCTGCAGGGTGATATGGCTGCTGGATATGGCTGCTGGCTGCTGCTTTATCAGATGCAGGTAATCACGATCGCTCAGTCAATCTCTCTCATAATACTGTGGTATACATAATACACTGCTTTTAATACAGTAATGCAATAAGCATTTAATGAAGCAACTCAACGTTCCTTTGTTATTCATTCTAAAGTGACATTTTGGAATTAGTTACGGAGGCTTGGGCTCAGCTGTTAAACTGTCAACTTGAGATCTGAATATGTAGCGGAAGGAAGTAGTTCACACAAAAGAGGGTTTTAAAAGTCACTCCATTCTTGTTTCTCGTGAATTTACACACTCATGCCATCAAACTGTTGTATAAATGCAATATCCCACAAGTAGCAGTGCGTTATGGCTGTATATCGGCATGCTGTGATTACTTTCTGAACTTCAAAAGCTGTATATGGTAACACTCAGCAGCCATATCAACTTGTAGCCCAGCGTTCAGTGGGCGACCAGTCTTGGGCTACAGCAGCGGTTCCCAATCCCAGTCCTCACGCCCACTTGTTCTGCATATTTCGTATGTATCTCTTATCACGTACGACTTTGTTCTATTTGACCATAAGTGCCCTGCGAAGTGGACATCATCTGAATCAGATGTGTTAACTAAGAGAGACATGCAAAATATGCAGAGCAGGTGGCGCGAGGACTGGGTTTGGGAACCGCTGCTGTAGCCCAAGACTGGTCGCCCACTGAAGCTAAGCAGGGTTGAGCCTGGTTAGTACCTTGTTGGGAGACCTCCGGAAAAACCGGGTGCCACTGGAAGAGGTGCTAGGGAGGCCAGCAGGGGGTGCTCACCCTGCAGTATGTGTGGGTCTTAGCGCCCCAGTATACTGACAAAAAGCACCATCTTTCGGATGAGACGTTGAACCGAGGTCCTGACTCTCTGTGGTCATTAAAAGTCCCAGGATGTCCTTCGAAAAAGAGTTGGGGTTTAACCCCAGCATCCTGGCCAAATTCGCCCACTGGCCTCTGTCTATCATCATGGCCTCTTAATCATCCCCATATTCTGATTGGCTTCATCACTCTGTCTCTTCAACAAATATAAGCTGGTGTGTAGTGGGCGTTCTGGCACAATATGGCTGCTGTCGCATCACCCAGGTGGATGCTGCACATTGGTGGTGGATGAGGAGATCCCCAGAACAAATTTTTGTGTATATCATTTGTAAAGCCGTTCTGACAAACTTTCGATTCATGAAAATGTTCGTATTTTTAAAAATGTTAGTTGGTACAAAACTAATGTATGGGATGCATGCACACTAACAAGGAGGCTAAATGACTGCAGCCACTAGTGTCAGTCGCTATTGTGTCTCTTGAGATCAGAGTAGTGAGGTTTACCTGCACAGCACCTATCTGTTGGCCTCCGTTACACATACACATGTTTAACTATCAAATCGGAAGTTTACGAAGCATTTGCGAATCTGGAGGAGCATTTTCAGGAAGGTCTATTTTATGTGCAAATTACTCAATTTACTCATTAGCAAGTTTCATGAATGAGGCGCACTGTGTGTATATATAGTAGCAGTGCAATATGGCTGTATATCAGCACGACTGTGATTCGGCCACAGACGCGCTGATATACAGTCATATAGAGACATCAGAGCCAGCGGCAAATTCTAGGCGGGTTCATGAGCACTAAATGGTTGCTCATGCACTGGAGCTCACAACCCCCGAAAACGCTGACTTTGATAGACATTATCTTTATTAACACACTACTTATTTGAAGTCTAATCAAGTACATTCTCACATAAAAAATAAATAAATAAAATTAAATTAAAAAAAAACTCTTAAAACTACATTCTGTGACACAAAGCAGTATTATTTATAAAATTATAGTGGACTTGGGCATCCGCCATAACACACGCTGTGAGAAATACTGCAAGTGGAGTGATACAAATGGTGAAACGCTTGGAGTTCTGTTTGCACTCCTCTCAGCCAATCAGATTTGAGGACCAGAAAGCACACACACACACACACACAGAGAGAGACACAAACACTGACTGATATTGTAATATTGTACTGCCAAGTAATGATTAATATAATTATTTTCTATTGACAAGCAAGTTGTCTTATATTAAAGTGCCCCTATTATGGGTAATGAAAGGTTCATATTTTGGTTTTGGGAGTCCCCAATAACAGGTTGACATGCATGCAAGGTCAAAATACACTTTCATTGTCTTATAATATGCATTTATTGTTTACCTTATTTGCTCAACGACTCCCAAACGATTTGTTTAACGATTCATTTTTCCAAACCCCTCCTTTGCGTGATGCTAATCTGCCGTGATTGATCCAATTGGTCGATTTCATTTTCATTTCATCATGCCTGTAATGCCTGATAAAGCAGTGTTTGTGAGCACAGTGCTGCTTTGTGTACAGCGTTACCGGGGAAACTGCTATTTTTACCGCTCCAAAAGCGGCACCTAATGGCAAAGAATGGATCTGCATTTTCATTCAGACCAACGTGAAATGACCAACAAGTGGGCAGGCAATATGCTAATATTTCATGGTGACATCAACATGAAACGGCTTGTGATTTGTTTTAAAAACGACTCTTTTCAGTGATTCAGAGTCAACTCTTTCTTTTGAGAGACAATAACTATTTACACAGTGCACTTTCAGATTTAAAACTTTGCAGGATGTTTTCATTCGCTGTGTTACACACTGCATGAAAGTTAATTTTCAAAATTCCATAATAGCAGCAGTTTACTGTCGGGGATTTGTTGTGTTGTGTTGCGCCGCAACGCGCCACATCCAGTGTAGACAGCATCTCTGTTTATAATGAGTTCTATAGTATTTTGTCGCACCCCCCCACGCCACTCGCGTCCGGTGTTGACATGGTGTAAGATTCAACCAATTAAACATTTTCTTATTGGCAAACTATATACTTGAGTAATTACTATCCTTGTGGGGACATTTGGTCCCTATAACATAGGGAACACCATACACACACTCATACTCATAACCACTAACAAAGCTAATACCACAAACAGAGTCAACAGGCAACAAGTGTAACCACACAGGGCCCCATCAGCACTCCTGAAACACAGACTAACTGACAGGACTGTGTGTCATTACACAAGCTCTTTCTGCTTAAATGCACAGCTCAGTTCACTTCCCCTCTGTCACGTGGAGTAATTATGCGTAATGACATGCTAATGGTGCGCTGGTACACCGCCGATGCCTGTGCTATCAGTAATCACTCACTGTCAGCGGAGGTCAAATATTTGCAAGTAAGCAGCTTAAAGGCACCTAAGTTAATTTCACGGCTCAAACTAAAAAAAAAAAAAAAAAACACTTGCAGAGACCTGTAATAAGGTGTTTGTGGCTACAGAGGTTTTGTAATGTGCAGGTGTGCACTGAAAGGCTGAGGGGTCTATAATTTTATCTGCAATATTTCTGAGTTATGAAATGCTGGCTTCTTGCTGTGAATGGCATGTGGTCTCAGGTGGCAAGGCTGTAGATATTGTACGCAAAAATGGTCCATTTTAATATGACTGCCTGGTTTTGTGTAGCTTCCAACAGTGAGGGTGCACATGGTTTTATCACAAGCTTGTGTTTGCAAGGTACTGACCTGATGCAATGAGCACTTCTGAGCATGAACAACAGCAATCACTGGATTTAACAAAGGTTTGTGGCAACAAATCTTTAAAGATATTCAGAGGACACATTCTGGCACAAAGATGTCACTGAGGTGGTGCCCTATGATACTATACAAAAGCTAAAAGTTACATCTTTGTAGTAATATGTAATATTAGTACTTTATGAAAGGGTACCACCACAGTTTTGTACCTTTTTCTTCTGAGAGTGCATTTAGTATTCATGAAACTAGATACTGAATAGCTTTTTCTGCTTTGTTTCCTGCGATAAAGTTTAAAAAAATATATAAAAAATATATAAAATGTGTAAATCAGAAATGCTAATTTGTGCAGCGATATAAAAGGCTATAAATAGCATATTTTAACAACAATGAACGGCCAAATTCCACATGTGATCGTAAAAGGAAGTTATTACAAACACTCGATGGTGGTTTGAAGTGAGTTCTGAGTAACAGTGTACAATTAATCTCATAAACTGTCTTATGAAGCATGATGCTAATATTAGCTCTAATGCACCTGCAGAACAGGTCCAATACTTCTTTATAATGTGTTTTGTCAAAATACTTGTAAGGTCACAAGAAAATGTTTTGTTGTATTTATTTAGAACTACTTTTGATAATAGTCGGGTAAATGTATACTGGGATTGAAGCGATGTGGCTTGGTAAACGTTTGATTGCCAGTATAAAGGCTGATACTGGCTGAATAAAAACAAAAGAATAATGATAAAAGAATAATAAGGATTATGCCTCATACCTGGCGGAAGTGTGAAAGGTTCTGTTTCCTTAAACTAGTTTGTCATGCATTTCTTTATTTATATAATACTATATATATATATATATATATATATATATATATATATATATATAGTATTATATATATAGTGTTGTTAGTGCTGTCAAATGATTAATCGTGTTTAATCACATCTGAAATAAAGGTTTTGTTTACATAATATGTGTGTTTACTGTGTATATTTATTATGTATATATAAATTCAAACACATGCATGTACAGTATATATTTAAGAAATAAATATTATGTTTATATATTAAATATATTTATATATAATATAAAATATAAGAATATGAATATATAAATGCATATACATGCAAATATTTTCAAAATATACACTGTATGTGTGTGTGTGTATTTATGTATCCATAATAAATATACACAGTAAACATACATATATTATGTTAAAAAACACTTTTATTTTGGATGTGATTAATCACGATTAATCATTTGACAGCATTAATTATATTATATTATATTTACTATATTATATTATTAGTGTAATGAACAAACAAATAAAGTGTTTATTTACTCTGTTTAAATAAATAAATAATCGATAATCAATCAAAATAATCAATCAATCAATCAATCAAACCCTGTTACATTAGAGTACCCAAAAAACACATATATTACTTTTGGATGCACAATAATTGTTGGATGCATGTATTGCATGAGTTCAGCATTGTAATTACAGATACGCTTGGGTTGTATAATGTTGGAAAAGTTATCTCATTAGGATGAGAAGGTTGTGTGGACAGACCACAGACATGCTGGACATCTGGACAGAACAGACAGTAGAGACCTTTCATTTACCAAACAGTGTCTCAACTCTAAAAAGCAGGCCAGCACTACAATCACGGGAGAATTGTAGTTTTTCTGTTCTCTCCAAGGTCCAACAGAGCAGTAAACAAAGACAAACATGGCCAGAGAGGAAGGCAGGCAAACAAACACACACACACACACACACACATATATTTTATAGTTATGCTGGCTGTCTCTCAGACGCAATGTCCTTTGGTAAAATCTAAACAAGCAGGGGGGGAAAGAAAGCTTATTGCTCTGCTCTCCTTTATTTCGCCTCTATAAAAGTTTCCTTCAAATATCCTTCAGTTCAACTTGATGGCAATTAAAATAATAATAATGTGTGCATGTATGTATACAATTTTAACCAAAATGTTTTAACCAAAATTAAAAAATGCACGGTGTAAATAAGTTCAGATAACGCATTTGCGTACCAACATGGTTGACAGCTATTAATGCACAATTGCCATTTTAGATCTACAAACTGTACTGTATAAGATTTCTATTGAAACTGAACGCATGAATCTAGGCTACCCACTCCGGTTTTCAAAGCACAATGTAAAACTGTGACATTTCATTCATTCACTGACGCTCTTCACTCAGCTCTAAACCCAGAAGCGCATTTACTTGCTTGCCGGTGTTGTGCCCATTTTTGACCCCTGCCAAATTATTACCCCCTCTCGTTGAAATCGCTACCTAACTGCCTAATCCTAACCCCTCCCCCACACCTAACCCTAAACCTACCAATACTAGGTGGGTAGTAATCTGGTGGGGGTCAGAATTCAGCACAACACCGGCAACCCGCCAAAATAAAAGCTGGCTGATTTTAAGTTTGAAAATAATTAAAATTAAAATTAAAATAATAATAATAAAAAATATTAGCATTTTATTTTAAAGTTTACTATAAAATAATTGTATATAATATTCCTTTTATTTTAAAATAAAATAGTATAATTTCACTTTATTATTTTATTTAACTAATTAATGTGAAATAATATTATCCCTATTATTAATAGTTATATTTGATGGGTCACACTATGTGCCGTGTGAGGACCAAACCAAATCTCCAGGTTCTCATATGAGAACCATATATATATATATATATATATATATATATATATATATATATATATATATATATATATATATATATATATATATTTATTTATTTTAGGGTGGCACGATACATGTATTCGCATCGAACCGTCACGGTACGGGAGTCTCAGTTCGGTGCATGAGGCCTTACGACGAATACAGACAATTCCCCCCAATCCAGAAGGGGGCGCCCGCAGTAATGCAACGCTGTTTGATAACTGCCAGCAGAAGAGCAGTGAATGCCATGAGTTGCCCACTTGAAAACAAAGCCCCCTAGACAGTGACTATGTGCTGATTCTGAATGTGTCTCTCACATAGACTGACAAGGGAGTATAATTTAAAGGCTTGCGCACTCAACTGTTTGCGAAATGGAGCTTTGTGCGCGAGTATCCTACCTTTCTCATTCGTCACAAATCTAAATATTCCATAATATTTCCATATTTGTGATGTAACGTATCTGAATGCTAAACTATTATTTATTATGTAAATGATAGGCTTTGTACTTCAGTCGCGTTCCAACGATGACACAGAGGCGCGCGCGCTGATGTTTGGCTCACTGTATTTTATTTTGATAAAGTACCAACTGCGCTGTCAAATTAGCAATGCTGGAACTGATGTGTTGTGTGTGTGTGTGTGTGCTCCGGCGCGATCACTTCAACTGTTTCCTTATACCAGCAGAATCAACTTTAAACACTTATTGTCTTAATAATCACTGTATAAAGGTCTGCTTTTATTTGTGTACACTCACAATGAAAACAAAACAGATTTTATATGTGTAACGTAATAATATTTTGTATTTTCACATCTAGATGGAAAAAATTGTAATTTGCACTACTGTCTGTTCAAAATAAATGAAAAGAAACTGAGCATAGGTGATTTTTTTTTTTTCCTGTTGTACTGAAATCGTATCGAACCGTGACCCCCGAACCAAGGTACGCATCAACCGTGATATATGTGTGTGTGTGTATATATATATATATATATATATATATATATATATATATATATACATATATATACAGTGGTACGGAAAGTATTCAGACCCCTTAAATTTTTCACTCTTTGTTATATTGCAGCCATTTGCTAAAATCATTTAAGTTCATTTTTTTCCTAATTAATGTACACACAGCACCCCATATTGACAGAAATACACAGAATTGTTGACATTTTTGCAGATTTATTAAAAAAGAAAAACTGAAATATCACATGGTCCTAAGTATGCAGACCCTTTGCTCAGAATTTAGTAGAAGCACCCTTTTGATCTAATACAGCCAGGAGTCTTTTTGGGAAAGATGCAACAAGTTTTTCACACCTGGATTGGGGATCCTCTGCCATTCCTCCTTGCAGATCCTCTCCAGTTCTGTCAGGTCGATGGTAAACGTTGGTGGACAGCCATTTTTAGGTCTCTCCAGAGATGCTCAATTGGGTTTAAGTCAGGGCTCTGGCTGGGCCATTCAAGAACAGTCACAGAGTTGTTGTGAAGCCACTCCGTCGTTATTTTAGCTGTGTGCTTAGGGTCATTGTCTTGTTGGAAGGTAAACCTTCGGCCCAGTCTGAGGTCCTGAGCACTCTGGAGAAGATTTTCGTCCAGGATATCCCTGTACTTGGCCGCATTCATCTTTCCCTTGATTGCAACCAGTCGTCCTGTCCCTGCAGCTGAAAAACACCCCCACAGCATGATGCTGCCACCACCATGCTTCACTGTTGGGACTGTATTGGACAGGTGATGAGCAGTGCCTGGTTTTCTCCACACATACCGCTTAGAATTAAGGCCAAAAAGTTCTATCTTGGTCTCATCAGACCAGAGAATCTCATTTCTCACCATCTTAAACTCCATGCGGGCTTTCATGTGTCTTGCATTGAGGAGAGGCTTCTGTCGGGCCACTCTGCCATAAAGCCCCGACTGGTGGAGGGCTGCAGTGATGGTTAACTTTCTACAACTTTCTCCCATCTCCCGACTGCATCTCTGGAGCTCAGCCACAGTGATCTTTGGGTTCTTCTTTACCTCTCTCACCAAGGCTCTTCTCCCCCGATAGCTCAGTTTGGCCGGACGGCCAGCTCTAGGAAGGGTTCTGGTCATCCCAAACGTCTTCCATTTAAGGATTATGGAGGCCACTGTGCTCTTAGGAACCTTAAGTCCAGCAGAATTTTTTTTTTGTAACCTTGGCCAGATCTGTGCCTTGCCACAATTCTGCTGAGCTCTTCAGGCAGTTCCTTTGACCTCATGATTCTCATTTGCTCTGACATGCACTGTGAGCTGTAAGGTCTTATATAGACAGGTGTGTGGCTTTCCTAATCAAGTCCAATCAGTATAATCAAACACAGCTGGACTCAAATGAAGGTGTAGAACCATCTCAAGGATGATCAGAAGAAATGGACAGCACCTGAGTTAAATATATGAGTGTCACAGCAAAGGGTCCGAATACTTAGGAGGAATGGCAGAGGATCCCCAAATCCAGGTGTAAAAAACTTGTTGCATCTTTCCCAAAAAGACTCCTGGCTGTATTAGATCAAAAGGGTGCTTCTACTAAATACTGAGCAAAGGGTCTGAATACTTAGGAGGAATGGCAGAGGATCCCCAAATCCAGGTGTGAAAAACTTGTTGCATCTTTCCCAAAAAGACTCCTGGCTGTATTAGATCAAAAGGGTGCTTCTACTAAATACTGAGCAAAGAGTCTGAATACTTAGGACCATGTGATATTTCAGTTTTTCTTTTTTAATAAAATCACAAAAATGTCAACAATTCTGTGTTTTTCTGTCAATATGGGGTGTACATTAATGTGGAAAAAAAAGAACTTAAATGATTTTAGCAAATGGCTGCAATATAACAAAGACTGAAAAATTTAAGGGGGTCTGAATACTTTCCGTACCCACTGTATATATGTGGCACGGTACACCGATATCACGGTTCGGTACATACCTCGGTTCGGGGGTCACGGTTAGATACGATTTTGGTACAACAGGAAAAATAAAAATCTACTATGCTCAGTTTCTTTTCATTTATTTTGAACAGACAGTAGTGCAAATTATTATTTTTTTACATGTTATATAAAATCTGTTGTTGTTTTCATTGTGAGTGTACACAAAAGCAGACCTTTATACAGACACACACACACACATAACACATCAGTTCCAGCATTGCTAACTTGACAGCGCAGTTGGTACTTTATCAAAATAAAATACAGTGAGCGAAACATCAGTGTGCGCGCGCCTCTGTGTCACCATTGGAACGCGTCTGAAGCACAAAGCCTATCATTTACATAATAAATAATAGTTTAGCATTCAGATACGTTACATCGCAAATATGGAAATATTATGGAATATTTGGATTTGTGACGAATGAGAGAGGTAGGATACACGAGCACAAAGCTCCTTTTCGCAAACAGTTTAGTGCGGAAGACTTTAAAGTATACTCCTTTGTCAGTGAGAGATGCATTCAGAATCAGCACATGGTCACTGTCTAGGGGGCTTTGTTTTCAAGTGCGCAACTCATGGCATTCGCTGTTCTTCTGCTGGCGCTGGCGGTTATCAAACAGCGTTGCATTACTGCGGGCGCCCCCTTCTGGATTGGGGGTGAATTGCCTGTATTCGTCGTAAGGCTTCATGCACCGAACCGAGATGTCCGTACCGTGACGGTTCGGTACGAATACATGCCACCCCTAATATATATATATATATATATATATATATATATATGCAGTGTGGGGCAGTAACTAGTTACTAGTAACTTGGTTACTGTAATAATATTACTGTATATATATATATGTGTGTGTGCGTGTGTGTGTGTGTGTGTGTGTATGTATTCTGCGTGCGTGTATACATTCTAATTTATTGAGATGCACCTGTATATATAAAACAGGAAGGGCAAAACTTTTTGCAGCACTGTATATATGTATATATATATGTATACAGTGCTGCAAAAAGTTTTGCCCTTCCTGTTTTATATATACAGGTGCATCTCAATAAATATTAGAATGTCATGGAAAAGTTCATTTATTTCAGTAATTCAACTCAAATTGTGAAACTCGTGTATTAAATACATTCAATGCACACAGACTTAATTGTGATGATTTTGGCTCACATTTAACAAAAACCCACCAATTCACTCAATCTCAACAAATTAAAATACTTCATAAAACCAATAAAAAAAAAAAATGTTTAGTGAATTGTTGGCCTTCTGGAAAGTATGTTCATTTACTGTATATGTACTCAATACTTGGTAGGGGCTCCTTTTGCTTTAATTACTGCCTCAATTCGGCGTGGCATGGAGGTGATCAGTTTGTGGCACTGCTGAGGTGGTATGGAAGCCCAGGTTTCTTTGACAGTGGCCTTCAGCTCATCTGTATTTTTTGGTCTCTTGTTTCTCATTTTCCTCTTGACAATACCCCATATATTCTCTATGGGGTTCAGGTCTGGTGAGTTTGCTGGCCAGTCAAGCACACCAACACCATGGTCATTTAACCAACTTTTGGTGCTTTTGGCAGTGTGGGCAGGTGCCAAATCCTGCTGGAAAATGAAAGCAGCATCTTTAAAAAGCTGGTCAGGAGAAGGAAGCATGAAGTGCTCCAAAAATTATTGGTAAACGGGTGCAGTGACTTTGGTTTTCAAAAAACACAGTGGACCAACATCAGCAGATTTCACCCCAAATCATCACAGACTGTGGAAACTTAACACTGGACTTCAAGCAACTTGGGCTATGAGCTTCTCCACCCTTCCTCCAGACTCAAGGACCTTGGTATCCAAATGAAATACAAAACTTGCTCTCATCTGAAAAGAGGACTTTGGACCACTGGGCAACAGTCCAGTTCTTCTTCTCTTTAGCCCAGGTAAGACGCCTCTGACATTGTCTGTGGTTCAGGAGTAGCTTAACAAGAGGAATACGACAACTGTAGCCAAATTCCTTCAATGTGTGGTGGCTCTTTGAGGCCTTGACCCCAGCCTCAGTCCATTCCTTGTGAAGTTCAGCCAAATTCTTGAATCGATTTTGCTTGACAATCCTCATAAGGCTGCGGTTCTCTCGGTTGGTTGTGCATCTTTTTCTTCCACACTTTTTCCTACTGTCAATGATTGTCTTCTGGACAACTGTCAGATCAGCTGTCTTCCCCATGATTGTGTAGCCTAGTGAACCAAACTGAGAGACCATTTTGAAGGCTCAGGAAACCTTTGCAGCTGTTTTGAGTTGATTAGCTGATTGGCATGTCACCATATTCTAATTTGTTGAGATAGTGAATTGGTGGGTTTTTGTTAAATGTGAGCCAAAATCATCACAATTAAAAGAACCAAAGACTTAAACTACTTGAGTCTGTGTGCATTGAATTTAATTAATACACGAACTTCACAATTTGAGTTGAATTACTGAAATAAATTAACTTTTCCACGACATTCTAATTTATTGAGATGCACCTGTATATATATATATATATATATATATATATATATATGAAGAGCTCTTTTCCAAAACACTATAAATCCATTTTAATAGTTTTCATGAAAATGACATTTTTTTACCTAGACCCATAAATTTTGTTAATATTCAATTAATCCTGTTAAAAGGTTTTTTTTTTTTTTTTTTTTTGTACCAAGTAGGACCAATTTGTCCACTACATATGCATGAAAAAAAGGAATGATTAAAAATATTCAATAATGATGACGATATTCAATAGGCAAGTCATTCAGTAATGCATTGGCATTCAGTAAAGTGTCAAACCCGTAAACAGTAGTACTATTGTCCGCTTTTCATAAAACAAATCACATAGTGTGTTTGTGTCTTTCATAAAACTTGTTGAAATTCATCATCAGGTCGTCCGGCGACAGCTTCTCGGCCTGACAGAAACCGGTCGCACCAGCCTTGTGTTGACATCCCACAGTGGGTATTAACGCACCACCTGTGGGAGTGACAAACCTTCTTTTTTTTGTTGTTTTTTGTGATTTTCTTTGTCCAGTCGGCGTTTTTTATCCGCAGGTGCAGGTCTCACTGGCTCATCCAGGCCATCAAAAATGTTATTAGAGTTTAAAGCACTCATTTTGAAGACTGAGCACAAACAAATGCTTCAAAGCATCACCATGTTGGATTGTATTGAACAAATTCTGATTGGTCGAGAGGACATATTTCATTTAGGCTAAAAACAGGTCATTACATATTATATGTCTAAGTGGTGCCCGCAGAATAACATAGGTTTTATAGACAATTGGAAGAATTTTTGGGGCAGACCTGACCTGTTGAAAACAGATGGTCTTCATCCCTTCTGGGGTGGTGCCGCTCTTCTCTCTAGAAATATGGCACATAGTCTTAGAGTTCGAACTTGACTAACTGAGGCCCAGGTCAGGAAGCAGACAGACTGGCTAAACCAACCGTCTGCTAGCTGCCTCGCGTCACAGAAGTCAGTTAATTCTCACCACATAGAGACTCCTTCACCTAGATATCACACTATAGAAACTGTGTCTGTTCCCGAACTAGAAAATACAGAAAACAACCAAACCAAAGTAAGAGTAACAATTTAATTGATGTTCAACAAATAAAAAACAGATATAATACAGATAAACAAATGATTAAGCTTGGCTTATTGAATATTAGATCCCTTTCTACAAAAGGAATTTTTGTAAATGATATGATCACTGACCATAAACTAGATGTGCTTTGTTTGACAGAAACCTGGCTAAAACCAGATGATTACATTACTTTAAACGATTCTACCCCCCAAGATTACAGTTACAAACATGAACCGCGTCCAAAAGGTAAAGGGTGAGGTGTTGCTACAATTTACAGCAAGATTTTCAGTATTTCTCAGAGGTCTGGTTTCAAGTATAATTCGTTCGAAGTAATGGTGCTTCATATAAATCCAAAGAAACAAGTGTTAATGATAAATTCCCTGTGATGTTTGTACTGGCTACTGCATACAGGCCACCAGGGCACCGTACAGACTTTATTAAAGAATTTGCTGATTTTCTATCTGAATTGTTGGTGATTTTAACATCCATGTTGATAATGAAAAAAGATTTGTTGGGATCAGCATTTATAGACATTCTAAACTCTATTGGTGTTAAACAACACATGTCAGGACCTACTCATTGTCGAAATCATACTCTAGATTTAGTACTGTCATATGGAATTGATGTCAGTGGCGTTGATATTTTGCAGCAGAGCGATGATATCTCAGATCATTATCTAGTTTAGTGTATATTCCATATAGCTAAAGCTGTAAAGCCAACTCCTTGTTACAAATATGGTAGAACCATCACTTCTACCACAAAAGACAAAAGACTGCTTTATAAATAATCTTCCTGATTTATCTCAGTTCCTCAGCATATCCAATACCTCAAAACAACTTGATGATGTAACAGAAACTGTGGACTCTCTCTTTTCTAGAACTTTAGATACGGTTGCTCCATTACGCTTAAGGAAGATTAAGGAAAAAAGTCCAACACTGTGGTATAATGAGCACACTCCGACCCTAAAGACAGCAGCCCGAAAAATGGAACGCAGCTGGAGAAAAACAAAATTAGAGGTATTTCGTATTGCTTGGCGGGAAAATACTCTCTCCTACAGGAAAGCCTTAAAAACTGCTAGATCTGCTTACTTTACGACTCTTTTAGAACAAAACAAACACAACCCCAAGTATTTATTCAATACAGTGGTTAAATTAACAAAAGATATAGCATCAGTAGGTGCAGACATTACCCAGCAGCACAGTAGTAATGACTTTATGAACTATTTTACTTCCAAGATCGAAACTATTAGAGATAAAACTGTAGCCATGCAGCTGTCAGCCACAGTATCGCATCAGATAGTGCACTATAGATTCCCTGAGGAACAATTGCACTCATTCTATTCTACTGGAAATGAAGAATTGTTTAAATCTTTAATGAAGATTTAAACTTGTTAAATCGTCTAAACCAACAACATGTACTGTATGTTAGACTCTGTTCCATCTAAGCTCCTAAAAGAGGTGCTTCCAGAAGTAATAGATCCTCTTCTGAATATTATTAACTCATCATTTTCATTAGGATATGTCCCAAAAACCTTCAAACTGGCTGTTATTAAGCCTCTTATTAAAAAAACACAATTTGACCCCAAAGAATTAATTAATTACAGACCGATCTCGAATCTCCCTTTTCTGTCAAAGATATTAGAAAAGGAGGTATCATCACAACTATGTTCCTTCTTAGAGAAAAATTATATATGTGAGGATTTCCAGTCAGGTTTTAGTCTCATAGTACTGAGACTGCTCTCATTAGAGTCACAAACGACTTGCTTTTATCATCTGATCGTGGTTGTATCTCTCTATTAGTGCTACTGGATCTTAGCACCGCGTTTGACACTAATTGACCACAACATTCTTTTAAATAGACTAGAAAATTATGTTGGCATTAGAGGAAGTGCACTGGCATGATTCAATTCGTACTTATCTGACCGCCATCAATTTGTGGCAGTAAATGAAGAGGTATCATACCAATCATAAGTGCAGTATGGAGTTCCTCAAGGCTCAGTACTTGGCCCCTTACTTTTCACGCTTTACATGTTACCCTTGGGAGATATCATTAGGAAATGATATTCATCGCGACCTGATGAAACTTACCAATTTGAAAAACTAACGGAATGTATAGTTGATATCAAAAACTGGATGACTAGCAATTTCTTACTGCTAAATTCTGAAAAAAACAGAGGTGTTAATTATTGGACCAAAAACTATTGCATGTAATAACCTAGATCACTGTCTAATACTTGATGGCTGCTCTGTAAATTCTTCGTCATCAGCTATGAACCTAGGCGTACTTTTTGATAGCAATCTTTCCTTCGAAAAACATGTTTCTAGCATTTGTAAAACTGAATTTCGACCTATGCTCTCAATTTCAAATGCAGAAACATTAATTCAGGCATTTATGACCCCGAGGCTAGATTATTGTAATGTTTTATTGGGTGGTTGCTCTGCACGTTTAATAAACAAACTCCAGCTGGTTCAAAATGTAGCAGCTAGAGTTCTTACTAGAACCAGGAAGTATGACCACATTAGCCTGGTTATGTCAACACTGCACTGGCTCCCTATAAAACATTGTATACATTTTAAGATCTTGCTAATTATCTGGGATTATAAGGCTGGGAACACTTCCCAAAACACCCAATGTACTTGTTGCATCTACGCTAATATTAGTCTGTTTCTTTCTTATTCCGAGGTCACCGTAGCCACCCAGATCCAGACTGTATCCAGATCAGATGGTCACTGCAGTCACCCGGATCCAGTCCGTATCCGCTGAACGTCAGCGGAGACGAGGACAACTAGATGAGCCCCAGAGACTGATCCCCAGTGAAGACCCTGTCTCCTAGACGGCCATCGGGACAAGACCACAGGAACCAGATGAGTCCTTTGTACAATCTGACTCTGCTTTAGCCTATATTTAAACTGCTGATATTGTCTGGCCAGAGGAGAATGACACTATTTCGACAAACTATTTCCCCATCTAAATACTGTAAAGCTGATATAAAGCCACCCAGCTTTATATCAAGCTGATGTAAAGCTGTTTTGACACAATTTGCATTGTTAAAATATAATATAATATATTTCAATTCATTTCACTATTATTTGTTTAATTCAGCCACATCTGAAGGTTTGAGAGCATGAATGGACTGTTTAAGGTCATGCCACAGCATCTCAATCGGATTTGAGTCCGGACTTTGATTTGGCCACTCCAAAACCTTAATTTTGTTTTTCTTGAGCCATTCAGAGGTGGACTTTCTGGTGTTTTTGGGATCATTGTCCTGCTACATAACCCAAGAGTGCTTGAGCTTGAGGTCACAAACTGATGGCCAGACATTCTCCTTCAGGATTTTCTGATAGAGTGCAGAATTCATGGTTCCATCAATTATGCAAAGCAGCCCCAGACCATCCACCACCATGTGTGACTGCTGATATGATGTTCTTTTTATGAATGAATGATGCATTTATGTAGTGCTTTATTGTGTATTGTTGTACACCCAAAGCGCTTTACAATCATGTGGGGGGTCTCTCCTCAACCACCACCAGTGTGCAGCATCCACCTGGAAGATGCGACGGCAGCCACAGTACAACGGCGCCAGTGCGCTCACCACACACCAGCTACAGGTGGAAAGGAGAGAGAGTCATAGAGCAAATTCAGTGGATGGGGATTATTAGGAGGCCAAGACTGACAAGGGCCAGTAGAGGGAATTTGGCCAGGACACCAGGGTTACACCCCTACTCTTCACGAGAAGTGCCATGGCATTTTTTTTTAATGACCACAGACAGTCAGGACCTCGGTTTAACGTCTCATCCGAAGGACGGTGCTTTTTTGACAGTGTAGTGTCCCCGTCACTATGCTGGGGCATTAGGACCCTCACAGACTGCAGGGTGAGCACCCCCTGCTGGTCCATCCAGGTACTGACCAGTCTCGACCCTGCTTAGCTTCAGTGGGCCACCAGTCTTGGGCTGCAGGGTGATATGGCTGTGGCTGTTGGCATTTTTATGAAATGCTGTGTTGGTTTTACGCCAGATGCAACGGGACATGCCCCTTCCAAAAAGTTCAACTTTTGCCTCATCAGTCCACAGAATATTTGCCCAAAAGTCTTGGGGATAATCAAGACATTTTTTGGCAAATATGATACGAGCCTTTGTGTTCTTTTTGGTCAGCAATGGCTCTTGCCTTGGAACTCTCCCATGGAAGCCGTTTTTGTCCAGTCTCTTTCTTATTGTTGAATCATGAACACTGACCTTATTAGAGGCAAGTGAGGCCAGCAGTTCTTTAGATGTCGTTCTGGGTTCTTTTATGACCTCCTGGATGAGTCGTTGTTGCACTCTTGGAGTAATTTTGGTAATTTCTTGTTTTAAGAATATTTTACTTACCACACTGGCAGACAACTTCACTTGTTTTAAGCAAAATGCACTTAATTCTTTTTTTTTTTTTCCTAGAAACAAGACTAACTATTTTAAGTCATTTTGCTTTTCTAGTAAAAGTATCTTGATTTAAGAATGTTTAGATATTTTGACTAGAAACAAGACAAAAATACTAAGTAAGATAAGCCTTTTTTTTTTGCAGTGTATTTCCTGAACCTGGGAGAGTAGCCTAAAAAGCCAGCTGTACACAAACAAAGGCTGTTTCTATAAAGTGGGGCAATTCCAACTTTGCAAGGACAGTCTGGCGCTTCTGACTCACAGCCTGTGAGTATGTTTTCATATTTAAAGTATTTCCCACTGACGATTCAAATGCAAGTTTTGAGCAGTGTAGAGTAGTGATTGTTGTTTGTCGTTTCTCCGATCACAAATGCATACATGGTAATGTTTATGTGGCGCGATGCAACACGACTCGTAAAAATACAGTATAATAAGTCATTATAACCAGTAATTCTGTCAGGACCACTATGGTCAAATGACAGACACTTAGCATACCAGTTTGGTTCAGTTCTGGGCAAAAACTCCCTGCCCATCCATGCAGCCTGTGAGCAGGGAGAGCAGCAATAATATTAACCCCCCATGGGTTAACAGAACAGAACCAAGCAGATCATTAATTTACTTAATTACATTTAGTGTAACACATTACTCAAGATTAGGGAGTCTGATTCAACAGGAATATCAGAAGCCAAGTCCTGACTGTGGTGAAAGGAGGAGTTGGGGATGGAGGAGGGTAATTGCTCCTGAGCAAGCAAAATCTGCTGAATAATGCTGAATAGAGCTTATGTAGGGATGCCATGATAGGTGTCGTATTTCTATAGGTAGATGTGATCAGCTGATCCAAGCTTGACTCACATGACCTGCCAGAACTAACGCTATACGCTTGATTTATGACCCCACTGGACGCAACAAATGTGCCGGGACACGCCATCACAATACGATAAGGGGCGTAACATTTCCGTCACACGGTTGAAGTATTCGACCAATCACAATGCACTGGATAGCTGGCCAATCAGAGCACACCTCGCTTCTCAGAACAATGAGCTTTGTAAAGATTGACGCTTATATAAAATTATATATACATATACATATATATATATATATATATATACTGTATATATATGTTTTACCTAATGAAAGCAGGAATAGAGAATGCAGTCTCTGGCCTTAATAGGAGATAAGACAACACACCAAATAACATTTACTGAGAGAGAATACATGAAAGACAAGGAAATACAGCACAAAGAATTATATAGTGAGGAAACTTTCACACACACACACACACACACACACACACACATATGCAGGAACACAGACATGTATATATAAAAATCTTCAAAGAAGCTCAGAAAGAAAACCACTATGAATACAAACTTTTAATTGGATATGTGCTGCTGCTTCTTAAAATATTCAGACTTAGAAAAATAATGTAAATCAGAGAAATTATTCTGTTTTTTCTGCTTTTGTGCTCACAGTTAGATTCAAAGAGACGGATTTCTGAGAATGCCTTTGTTTTCACAGGCACTATTTGAGACATCATTGAAGCTTTGAGATCCTTTTGAAACTGTATGATCCATTAATCTAAGCAAAAAAGAAACAATAAAAAATGCATATGCACTCTACTATAGTATGGTTCATGGTGTATCCGCAAAAGTCAAAGACAAAAAAATTAAATAAAAATAAATAAATAAAATGATATATGTATATATTACTAAACAAAATAGTAAATAATAAATATTATATACTGTAAAGTAATAATTTTGTATTATTAAATTATATTAAATTGAGGACAGTACAGTTTTTGAAAGAAGTCTTTTATAGTCACCAAGACTGCATTTATTTGATCAAAAATAATATAGTAAAAACAGTAATATTGTGAAATATTATTACATTTTAAAAATAAGTGTTTCCTTTTTATGATATCTTAAAATGTAGTTTATTCCTGTGAAGCCCATTATCATATATATGCTATTATTATTATTAAAAGTAAGTTGATTAAAAGTGACAGTAAATGTGTTCATTATTTCATTCATTCATTCATTCATTCATTTAATTAACTTTTTGTGAAAACAGTGACACGTTTTGGGATTCTTGGTGAATAAAAAAAACTGGAAAAGCTGCATGGTTTGGGGCATCCTCCGTGTGTGTAAAACAAACTCTGAACAAATTTGGGAAGTTCAATACTCAGGATTAGTGATTTGAGCAAACGAACCATAAGTATGAGTAGTACTTGGCTTACTGAATGTGATATCTGTTAAAAATACAGATATGTTTAACATAACACACTTGGAATTAAATCAAATGCGAGGACAAGCAACCTTGGCACTGCGGGACAAGACTGATCTGCTTGGAAGATCTCCATCTTACTTTGCTTTCTTCATCTCCAGCAGGCATGGCCTCGACCGGGCCTGCCCTTCCCCTCCGACGGGATACTTTGAGTGGGTCGTGCTGAGGCTCAGCAGGGTTTGCTAGCAGCACTGCCCTCCCACTTGCTGTGGAGTCTTCCTTGGACATAAACACTAAAGATGAAAAGGTCGATTCCTCGGCTCTGAATACGCAATGACCTTGTTTCCCTCCCTGCTTGCCAGAGCAGAAACACAGTGATCCATGCAGCAGACAAGCATCTGGTTGAAGCAAAATGAGTGGAGCGGATCTAGCCCGAGGGTTTGTCTTATACTGGGCCATCATCAGAGCGGACCGGTGGAGAGTTTGATCACGTATGGCATTCGAAGCTACAACACCAACACACAGATGCTTAAGAAGGTGAAACGGATAGTTATTCAGAGCAGAGGCCAAGCGTTTCATTACAGATGATTTATTATTAATTATTATTATTATTATTATTATTATTGTTGTTGTTGTTGTTGTTGTTATTATTATTAAAACACTTTACAATAAATTATTGTAAAGTTATTGTATAATTTATTTTAAATAAATTATATT
This sequence comes from Onychostoma macrolepis, assembly GCF_012432095.1. NCBI lineage: Eukaryota > Metazoa > Chordata > Actinopteri > Cypriniformes > Cyprinidae > Onychostoma > Onychostoma macrolepis. The sequence goes on along the minus strand of NC_081165.1, from coordinate 901,116 downwards.
AGTTCGGAAAAAACAATTAAAAATATTGTATTATTAATCTTGGTTAAATGTTAAACTCTACATATACACTATGTTTAAACATTCGGCTGGCATTAATTAATTAATTAACTAACTAACTAACTAACTAATTTGTTTGTTTGTTTGTTTGAAAGGTATCGATACTGTATAATGATGCATTAAATTGATCAGAAGTGAAGGCATTTCTAATGTTATAAAATAATTATATTATATTAATAACTTTCTACTCAAAACTATTTCTACATTGATTACAAATGTTTCTTTAGCAGCAAATCAGCATATTAGAATGATTTCTGAAGAATCCGTCCATTCTATCAAAGTAATAAATTACATTTTAAAATATATTAAAAATATAGAAACTTACTTTAAATTGTTTTCTTATATATATATATATATATATATATATATATATATATATATATATATATATATATATATATATATATATATATATATATTAAAAAGGTTAATGTATAAAGTCTCATTAGTTAATATATTACTGTATGATGACAATGAATAAACAATAAATGCTGTAAAAATATTGTTCATTGTTAGTTCATGTAATGTTAAAATTTTTAACTGTATCAATTTAAAGATACCTTGTATCTAGATGTATGTGAATGTCCTGTATATTAGTCGTGGCTCATAGAATTTAGAAATTCAATCATTGTAAAATATGATTTACGATATTTTTAGTTCAAGTAGCTATATACGTATATTAAGCAGGTCTATTAACTGTCTGTAATTGAATATTATTTGCACTTTTGAAAATGTCAATATAATAATAATAATAACAACAATAACAACAACAACAATAATAATAATAATAATAATAATAATAATTATTATTATTATTATTATTATTATTATTATTATTATTATTATTATTATTCAGCAGCAGATCAGATCTCACAGAAAGGATTTATGGTCAAAATAACTGAATACCAGAGTCTGTAGAAAACACAAAATAACACTCAGAATGTGCCATGAAGGAAGTGTGCTATTCCAACAGAGCGAAAGAAAACGTCCTGCCTGGCAGGAAGTGAAACAGATGGAACATGGATCCACAGAAGAAA